>NW_005054369.1:1926414-1992368 GCF_000277835.1 Geospiza fortis | reverse complement strand
AATGCCCTGTCTCGGACCTCGGCAGGCCAGAGAAAGAATTTTATAGATATGGAACAATAAACAACCTTGAGACTGAGAACTGAAGAGTTCTGACTCCTTCTTCGAGCACCAGGCTGGGAAAAGAGACTTTCTAACACATCTCAGGGTCACTGTGAGCAGCTAGAGACTCTGAGACCAACTGGATACTGGGATACTGGATACTGAGTATCCCAGCTGGATAACTGGGGACATCCTCTGCCCCCACCATTCCCTGCACTGAAGTCAGAGCATTCTGTTTATACTGCATGCAGGAACATAAAATATAACAGACTATAAAATGTACAAGCAGCAGTCAGGTTAATTGCAAGTGCTTCAGGAATGACTGAGAAATGTTGAAGCAAATTAAATTCATAACACACTTGGCAGGAATCAGGTTCATTTATTAAACAGAACAGGTAGTCAATAAAAAGCCACTGAAATGCAAAGTATTTCTGGGATAAGTTACAAGTATTCCCAGAACAAAGAATTACTTTCAATTACTTTTCCCCTCCAATTTGCACAGCCAAGTTCTGTTCTGCTCATGATTCCACTTTGGGAGGGTACAACTGATTTCATCCATTTTGGCTGCCAGGCTGCAAGTTTGGCTATCAAACACTAATTTTACTGCACGCTTCCTGGTTTTTGCCAAAGTGCACCCAAGACCCTGAAGCAGCATTTGAACTCCAATTTCCCCCCTTTTCACCCCATTACTAAAGCAGAGGGCAGAACTTCCCCTCTCCAGAGCAGAAGGGAGGAAATGCACACAGGATGTACAGAAGGTACAAGAAAGGTTAAATCAAAGGTAGTTTCAAGCTTGGCCTCAAAGTTTCAAGGAGCTGAGGAGATTTTAAGAGTCCCCTTGCACAGCATTCAAACTGTAACAAGTTCCCTGTGTGGAATCTTCAGTGCAAAACCTCACAATGATGCCAAGGTAAATGTGGGGCAAAAACCCTCCAAAACAACAAATGAGGAGTTGCTCCTGTTATGAGACAACAGAACTAAACCCGTTTACTCAGTTAGCTGTGACATCTGCTTGGTAACATATGAATTATCCTGTAAAAATCCTCTGTGTTTCACATATTCAGATTGCCACCTTGTGGAAGCTCTTTTTTAAGAGGTGAAAGCTCCTAACATTGCCTGAAAAACAGCTAAAAACACACCCAGGCTGTGTTCTCTTCTCATGTTTTTTTATTTACCAGTCTCCCACTATCAGCAGACAACTTCCTGGGCTCAATGAACTCATTTCACAGTTTACTTTTAGCAAAACAGCTCTTCCATCAGCAGGGCTTCAATCCCCAAAACTATTAACCCAACTTCCAAGCCTAAAAGAATCCTCTAAAACTAATGCCACATTTTCAGAACTTCACTTTATGTAACATTAGGAGCAGCTCCTGCAGTCACACACTTGCTGCAGGGGGAGTAAAAGGTATTTTCTGGGTCCCAAAAGGAGCACCACACACATTCAGATCAAAGCAGCAGAAGGAGTGGGGGAAGGAATTTGCTGCCACACCAAATCTCAACATCTCTTCAAAGTCAGCACAAAAAGAACTCAGGTTTGTCCTGAATGCCAGCAGCAGGACAGAAGACTCCGTTAGGAGTTAGTAAATTCTCTGACACCAGTGCACATGTCCCCATATCCATCCCTCTCCTTGCAGCATTACTGATGTGCCTGAGTTTCTGCTCAGGTGTTCTGCTTGCCAAACTCCACTGACATTTTATCAGCAAGATGCATCAAGAGACCAGCAGCACCCAGCAGCTGCTCCCCCAGGAACTCTGCTCAGTCACACACCAATCTCACTACACTCAGGATAAAGGACACCAAATTTCAACTCACCCAATCTTCTTTTTGCTTGAAGTTAACAATTTAATGGATTGGAGGAGAAGGAAAGACATCCTGGACTCAAAAATCCCGAGCAGTTTCAAGACTTCCTCTTTGTTAAGGCCTGCAGAGGAATCGTTCACTGACACGCTCTCAGCAGGACTTCTATCCTTGCTGATCTACAGGAGACAAATAACCCAAAACTATTTCACTGAATTTCACCTTTTAAACACGGGGAGTGATTTAAAAAACCCCTCTTGCAGGTGAGCTGACTTTTACATGTGTTACCCAAACTGCCAGCAAGGGACACACACATCAGCACATCCTGCAAGGAATTCTTGTCTGAGGCATCAGGAACATAATTCACACTGGCTACAGACAGCCCTGCACGTTTTAATATTTAAATATACCAGAGAGAGAGAGCTTTTTTTTATTATACACAGATTCTGATGTTCTTAGAGAAGACTTAAGGGATGGCAGAGTTGAACAAAAAGAAGTTCATTTGCAGAGTCAGGCAGTCCACATCTGTACAGAAATAGGTTTTTCTGTACAGAAATATGTTTGAATCCATCTCTGGATCATTTCTAGAGGAATTTTTTTTTTATCCACTTCCAGGTTAAGGGAGAACTGCAATACATCTAACTCTGTCCACATTCTTTAAGCCACTGGCTCTATGGAAAAGTAACCATGGAATATTTTAACTGCCAAATGCCCCTTCATTTGTGAAGGCACGAGCCAAAAGGGAGCAGGAACACACCACTTGAAGTTCCTTTACCTGTTCAGTTTCTGCCACAAGCTCCTTCCTGATGAGCTGAAATGCACCCTTGGTTTTGGTCATTATATCAAGGGCCCCAGACAGTGTCTTTAATTTCCCAGCACTGCTGTTCTGACCTAAAAAAATGAAGTACAAAAGGCTGATGTTACAGAGTGTATTTTTCTTCCATCCAAAGACTTCAAGAGTTAGGAAGAAAGCCCTTACTGCCCTAGTCAGCTGAAAAGCAGCAAGATAAAAGTGCCTTGTCTCCTCTCTTGAGGAAAATTCTATTCTGAGCAGCAGACTGCTCCTGCTCTCATATAAATTTAGTTATCTAAAAATGAAACTAAGTAGGCAGTGGTGGTTTGGAAAGCTGTTTAAAGGCAGAGCTGCACTTACTGGCCATCTGGAACTCTGCAAAGGCCACTCTCTCCAGCTGCACACGCAGCAACTCGCAGGGGGCATCCTTGAGGAGCTGGAAGAGCCGCACGGCTTTGCTGTAGTGGAGATCAGCCAGGACACGGTGCTGCTTCCTCAGGTGCTCATCACCAACCTGCACTCACAGCAGGGCACACAGTAAATCCCCCTCTGGATGGTCATGAGAGCCACTGCAAGGCTTTACTTGGAAAGGGTTGGGAAACAGCACTCGTTTCTTTGGTTAAGTAATTGAAATAAATATATCCCAGCTACAGGTAGAAGGATAAATATCAGCTCCACACATAGTGAGCATGTTAAGGATGGAATTTAGAAAATCAAAGAGCCTGGAGCAATACCTGGTTCCTGAGGCAGCTGTGGTACATGGAAGCCAGCCTGTGGTGGATGGTGGCAGCTCGGTACTGGCACAGGGGCTGTCGTTCAGACACTGTATCAATATCACAGTACTTCAAGGACTTCATCATGGCTTCACTGACTTCCTTCTCTATCTACAACACAAATAAATGCAAATGTAAGGAAAATAAAAATCCCTGAAGAGGGAATGTAGTGTAGGACAAAGGGGAACCAGCCTTAAGCTGAAGGAAGAAGACTTAGATGGGATATTGGGAAGGAATTGTTCCCTGTGAGGGTGGGCAGGCCCTGGCACAGGTGCCCAGAGCAGCTGTGGCTGCTCCTGGATCCCAGGGAGCATCCAAGGTCAGGCTGGATGGGGCTTGGAGCAGCCTGGGATAGTGGAAGGTGTCCCTGTCCATAGCAGGGGTGGAACAAGATGGGTTTTAAGGTCTTTTCCAACCCAAACCATTGTATGATTCTACAATTCCAGTACCAACTTTGCTCCCTGTTCAGTTTTCCAGGATGCCAACAATGCATTTTTTCAGACACAATGAATGCCCTCTGTTACCTGCTCCTGAGCCTTTCTGGATAAGGGAGCATAATCCTGCTGCAGAGTTGCCATGGTGAAATAGGTTGTAGACAGCTCCCAGTTCACAGAATCCCAAACAGCTGGATGCACATCCCTCTTCCCCAGAGACCTCAGTGCCTTCAGGTAGTAGTCAATAGCCTACAAATGACAAAATCATGCACACAGTTACTGCCTGCATTTCTAACAACTACAATTCAACTTCCCTTTACTCAAAATATCTCCTTGAGCCTTCTTCAGTATTTCCCATTTGATGATCACTTTAATTCTGACCATGCAGTTCTTCTCCCTTGTATGTGGCACTGCATTTGTGTTCAACACCACTAAAGCCCCACAGGAAGGATTAGGGTAGTATGGAGGCAGGACAGCCATCCCAGATTATTCCACCCAGATTTAAACATATTTACCAAAGTATTCACAAATACCTCACAGTAGGAGGAATTTTGGGGTCTGGGGTTACCTTATTGTAATAAAGGGCCTCTTCTGGGGAAAACTCCCTCTTGAAGTCCCCTTCAGCTGCACAGTGGGCCTGGGCACAGATCCTCATCAGCCTCCCCGTGTTGCACAGCAGAAGGGCAGCATTGGTGGCATCATCAATGGACTCAAAATTCTGAATTCCTTCTTCAAAGCAGGAGAAACTTTTCTTCCAGAGCTGCTGCTCTGTCGTCGAGACGTTTTTACTCACTAGGGTGAAGCACAAGGCTTAGAGACTCAAATTCCTCAGAGTTTGAAGTTTTCCCTGATGGCTTTTTGAGATCATTCTACACATTTTAAAGGAATTTCTACAAACTGTACATTCCATTATTCAGTTTAGGCTCAATTAACTACAGTTTACAGGCCACAGTGACCTACTGTCAACAAATAATCACAGTGGACATCAAAAAACTACAAAGTCACTTAAATGCCCTCTTTACAATCAGAAATAGATTTTTCATACAATTAGTGAACTTGATCACTGCTGTAGCTCCATGAAATGGTCAGGAATGGAAGAAGGATACTTGCCCACTCTCTCAGTCTGCACTGCAGCTGCCTGGTTCATGTAGAACACTCCAATCTCATTCCTGATATTGCCCATCCTCTTGAGCACCTGGATGTGCTGCTCTGGGTTTTGGCTTTTTAAGTTACTGAAGAGTAGGATTTCATAAGCTGCTTCATAGCATTTACAGCTGACAGAAAGCTGGTATTCCAAATTCACGTATCCAAAGTCTGGCACTTCTCCTGTGTCAGTCAGGATCATACCTTGGCACCTGGATTCTCTGTGAAGGCTGTGTAATATCTCCTGATCTTCTTTAGTCTGGTAATTATATTCTTCAAGGTAAGCTGCTCTGTTGTTTGCATTCTGAGCCAGCATTAACTGGATATCTCCACAAAGGGTTAAGCACTGACACAGGAACACCAGCACCTCGGGCAGCATGCTGCCACACAGACAGCAGTAGGTATCTGGTGGGGAAAAAAACAACAGGGATAAGGGAGGGGGAAAGAGAAGAATCACACATCAAAAGGCTTGACACAGACTGACAAGATAATTGGGTTTTATGTTACCTGTCTGCAGACAGAGAATAAGTGTGACAATGTGTTATCCTCAGAAGAAATAACCTATTTTAAAGTCACAGTTGCTCTACACAGCTGACGGTTTAAAAAGAGCCCCTATGCTGTCCAAGATGAGCAGTCACTCTGGTAATTACAAATGCTAACCTCAGATTTGACCAAGGGAAAACTGACTTTTGCAGATTGACTCAAGGGAAATACAGCCTGAAAAGTTAATTTCCAAAAGGTAGAGTTTATAAAAGACTATAAAAGACTGAAAGCTACAGAGTCCTGTGAATTACTGAGAGGTCTATTGATGCTTTGTGCTAAGATCAAGTGGGTTTCTTTATAAACCTCCTCCTGCCCTAAGACAGGAGCCTTCCCTTATGGCAGGGAAATAGCACTTTGGCACTAAGCTACTGGCATTTCCCAGTTGATTACACTCATTATGGCAGTATTAGTCTAAACAGCCTGATTTTACTTTTTTCCTTTTCCTCAGTAATACTTCAAGATGTATTCTATTTTAGCATCCAATTCCTCTGCTGAAGAGGTGTAGTATTTCTCGAAGATATATTTAAATAACATGGGAACCATGAGGGAATAAACACCAGCTTGCAACAGCATCACTTGGAGCACAGAACACTGTCTTGGCCTTGGCACCAGACAGACTCTCCCAAATTCAACTGCTCTGGAGCTCCAATGTGCCCTCAAGTTCCCAACCTGTCAAAATGGGATCATCTTTCTATCGATCAGTGACAACAGTTATCCTCACTTCAGAGACTTCTGCCCTGAATACTGAGCGGGACACTGAGTCCAGTTAAACACGAGCTTGTCACACTTGTCACTGCACACCACAGGGAAAACCATGCACAGCAGTGTCTGATGTGGTGGCAGGTCTCTCCAGGCACTGGCACAGGTGACAAATCACTCAAGGAACTTACCATGGCACTGCAAGGCCAGCTTGATGTAGCGCAGCGCTCGCCCGTACTTCTGCAGGATCATAGCAGCATCAGACAGGACATAGTAAGCTCTTGATGATTTCAGGATGAGCTGGAGTTTCATTTTATATTGCCACGACCCAGGAATCATTCCTGACTGACTGGAATGCTTCCCCTTCTGGAAGGAGCCCACTGTGAGAGGAACAGAACCCCATCAGTGACCCTCCCCTCTGACATATCCCAGAGGCTGGACACAACTCCATCAGCACAGGCAGGATGGGAACTGCCTGATTACAGGCCTGCACAGGCAGAGCTCTGCCAGCTCATCTGCAAAACACACCCAACACGTGGCACTGCTCCATGCACTGCACCTGGCAGCAGCATGCTGGAATGCAGTGGGACAGTGACAGGGCAGGTGACCTCTCTGACCTCAGACAGCTTGTGGAACACAGGAGCAGAGGCCAACACTACTCCCTCAGGGAGCAATAGAATAACCACAAGAAAGTCACAGACAGAATTTGTCATGTCCTCTACCACATCCTTAAGATAAATGCTCAGTTTCTGTATGAACAGTCTCAGTGAGAAAGCTTCTATGTGTGGGTTTAGCCTCCAGCACACAAGAACCTGGATAACCTGGTCCTTCCCACAAGGAAAACCAAGCACTTTCTCACACTTACTTAAGGATATCCTCTGCATAAAGTTATGAAGCTTTTCTTTGATTCTGCAGTGGTTATGGAGCCAGAAAGAACAGGTCACTGTTCCTGATTTAAGGCCTGTCCCCACCAAGGAACAGAATTTTGCCCTGACAGTATTTGCGCACAGAAATGAGTCTCTTGCTTAAGGTGGATTTACAAGGCCTGGCTTGTAAACCCACTATCTTACCACATTATATAAATATACAGTAAGTAAATATAATAAACCCTTAAGCAGTACATGTTCCACTAGGACAAAGACCAATGTAAAACAGTAACACCCCAGCCAGCTAAAGGCACACACACTGCACATACCCTGTATCCATCCACTGTTCACAGGTAGTTCTCTTGAAGTTAGAAATCCCAGGATTTACAGCACTTATCCTTTCCATATGTATGTAAATACGTACATGTGGCAGAGAAAATACATCATTCACATCACAGAAAACAAACCCAGGAACTGGGAAACAGAAATGAGCAAGTAGCTCTGCTGCTGCTGGATCTGGACTCAACACAGATCCAGGAATCTGTGTGAGTGTGAATAACCAAAAATTGAACTGGCTTCTTATTCAGAGGTTTTTCAAAGGCAGAAAGGAGGAGAAAGGAATAAAGAACTGCCAAAGTAGGCAAGCTAATTTTTTTTCTGGGCTATGCTTACAGGGCTCCTTGCCCTGCAGAGAACTCCACTACTTTCAAACAAAAAGTCTTTCCTGGAACTTTTTATGTCACTCCAGAACAAAATAAAACAGAGAGACTGTATTCTGAAACTTCAGGAGTTTGAGCATTTAAGCAAACAAAACATCTCTTATTTGCTGCTTCTTTTCACAACTGTAGAGGTACAGGAAAAAAACCAAAAACCTAGTTAACATTTTATATGCAATTCAAGTACCTAATGTAGGAACAAAACCTGCCAGAAGGGAGAAATTCTTCCAGAAAACATCCAGGCCACACACACATAAAGAAATTAAGGCTATTTTTAAATCAACCCACAAAACTTAAGGTGCTGCACATACCAAACCTCAAAATACCAAGCCTTTAGGGAAGTCATCTGAAAGCCACATCTAAGTAGGGTCCAGTAAAATCATGTGTTGACTAATGAAAGATTCTTTGCTATGCAAATAACTCAAATGAGCTCCTCTTTTCATATTTAAAAAGGAACAGACTGTTCTCCAATTTTCAGTGCACTTTTCCTTAGGCAATGCTGTAATTAGAGATTTAAGCACACTGTTTTGACAATCAAAATAAAGTAGCAGCAGTTTGTGTTGGCACTGGAAAGGTCTTATTTGCACAACAATACAACTTACTTTTGTCTAGAAATAAGGCCATCTGTTTTTCCAGAGACTCGGGACCACCACTGGTGGATTCATCCTCATATTTCAACGGGATTGGAGTGCTGGGGTCAGCTGCAGGAAGGTCACCTTCTTTTTTAACACTGCTGTCAACAGACTTCAAACCCTGCAAAAGGGAGAAATCCTTTCATTCACCTTGAGAGCAATATTTAGCAAACAGTAGATGAAGGATTGGGTGGGAGGTGAAGCATCCTCAGGAAGCTGGCAGTGAACTCACCTCCAGGACGTGGTTGAGCACCAGCCTGCAGCGCTCCTCGGTGCCGTGGCAGACAGGGAATGCACAGCTGGGCTTCAGTGGGGCACCAGGGAGGGAACAGAAGAAATGGTCAACACAGGAAATACAAAATGACTGGCCAGAAGATGCAAATGAGAGGTAACATCAAAACAAAGTGCAATATGGAAAGGGAAAAAAAATCTACATGAAGCTTTTACCATAAAATTCAAACACCTCAGATTTTATGAGCAGTTCATGAACCGTTTCTTTGCCCACTTCAGTTAACCTGAAGGCAAAACTACCAGGGAACTGAATTTCACTACCCATGAACTGAATCATCCAGGAAATCCCTTAAATACCCCCCAGTGCCACTTACACGTATTCGATGCACAGACTTGTACTTTTCTGGTACTGACAACTCCCCAACAGATTTGATGATTGCCACTGCTTTATTGTCATCTGGGGGATCAGAACTGTTGCTGTAGGAACCATTTTCATCACTGTCTGGCATCTCTTCCTCTTCCTCACTGTAACTTTCATCAGAATTGCCATTTATAGGGAAGTCTGCACTGTCTTCTTTTTTAGGTTCATCCAGCTGAAAAAGCTCTGATAACATGTAGTTTGCTGAAGCAATGATCTTTGCAAAGAAGAGAAAAATATTATTCATTCTCAAGTTCAATTTTTCTTTTGAGAGGCAAGAATATCAATGATCTTAGAATAAGGAGGACAGAGGACATGCAAAGAGGTGTTTGATAACCTGTAAATAGAGCCTGAGCAAATTCCCTGGAAGGGAAAAGGATCCAAGCTGATCAAGTTTAGAAGAGACTAAAAACCAATTGGTAGAGAACAAGTACTGCCTGTTCTGACAGCTTGCAGATCACAGGAGACAACACAAGGGTCTTACGCAAGCAAAAAAAAATTAGCTGAAGAGATTCCACTGGGAGTTTGAAAACCTTTCACAACTCTAGAAGGAATCCACATTCTTATTAGTTTAATGTGTGCCATGTCTCCTCTTGTCCCATGTCTCCTCTCCCTTCTAAATATGACTCAGATTTTTCACATCACATTTTTGGGATTCATTTTCAGTTGAAAACAGCTTAAATCATTTAGAGACTCTCTAGCCCAACCCACATATCAAGGCAGGTTGCTCAGAACTGTGTCCAGCTGGACTTTGAGTATCTGAAAATATAAAGACTACAACTTCTCTGGTTGGCCTGACCCAGTTTTCAGCCACTTTCAGAGTAAAAATGTTCATATATTCACGTTTTACATTTTTTATCCAGGATCTGCTCCCAGAGGGCTCTCTGGCAGCAAGAACAACAGACTGCATGTAATGAGAAGTTCCTTTTTAGAGCAGGACAGAAGACTTGTGCTGTAATGAGGGGCAGCAAAAAATACTAATTTTAAAAAATAGCATGGGGATTCTTTAAAAATAAAATCAATTTTTAAGTTTGTTTATAAATTTAAATTCTCTCCTTTGAGAGGAAGAAGTAGCACACTATTTATTACCAGGTTTATTATGATTACAGCATATTTACACAAAAGTGCAAGACAACTTTGAATTCTCACTTGAGGATGTCTGCCATTGTCCAACAACTTCAGACAATTCAGGAGCAATGTTCTGATTGTGCCATAGTGTTTCTTGTTCTGGTTTTTCTTCAACATCATATTGCAAGCAACTCTAAAGAGAAAGTTGAACAAAACAGTGAAATCCATGGATAATTTGGTTGTGCTAGAAAAATAAAGAAGTTTTAAACAGTATTCTACAGCTATTGATCTTCCAAACTGTATGATGAGTCTACAAGACTTTATCAGTAAAGAAGTTTACATGGAGAAATGGTGAAAAGGAAGAAGTCTGTTTTGATCTAGTGGGATTAAGATTTAGTGAGTTTGTGTATGATTGTCATTTGATCATGATTTTTGGTCTGTGTTCTGACTAGAACTGCACCAAGAATGAAGTACTGCAATAAAAATGATAAAAACTCACTTGTACAGCAGAATTGCCACTGGCATTGTAAAAGGGTTTTGGTATTTGTCTTCAGTCTCTTCACAAAGCGTGGTGAGGTCATAGAGCTTTACTATGTCACTCCCACTTGCTGAAAAGGAAAGTTTTTCATTAATCAACATCACATTACTATCAAATCTTTTCAAACTGATCTAAACCTTCTTACCTTTAAACAGCCAATAGGTGTGTCCTTCTTTGGTGCAATTTGATTTCAGAAAAGATAAGATATTTTGAGCAATATCTTTTATCACTTTGGTAGAAAAATTGGAGTTTTCCAAATTGGGAATATCTTCAGTCTTGATCATTTCATATTTCTGCAAAGAATAGAAATTAAGACTTGAGCTTAGGTTGGAGGGGTTTGTGACACCAAAATTAATATATCAGTATCTCCATCAGCAGCTGAAAGAAAGGCTGCTATTATGATAAATTGAATTAATTTCTATTATTTACTTTAAGCAAGCACATCTTAACTACACTACTCAAACAAAGCTTTAAGAAGGATCCATTTCTGTCACAAACATGGCAAATGGAGAACAAAAGATGAGGAAAAATAAGGGGAAGGTACAACATCTGCTACTTCAACCAAACCTAGTCAGCCTAGGAAAGAACTCCAGGCTACCAGGTGGAACAGAAACACAGCTGGTCCACAGTAAAACAGCAGAAACATTCAGAAGCTTGCATCTGTCTTGGCAAGGGAACACTGCAGATTTCAAGATGTAAGAAACTGATTTCTGCAGTTATATTTTTTATTTTTGCCTTCACTCAAACACCAGGGGAAGAAAGAATCTTGCATGCATGAAAGGGAGGGGAAGAAAGAATACACTATTTTTAGATGATTGCTGCAAGCTGTCTAAGATGCTTCTCATTCTGCACCACAGGATTTTTGTCATCTTTGCTCAGAACAGTGTGAAGGATCTGTGATAACTGAGGCAATTTTAGAAGATGAAGAATGAATTATTATTTTAAGGCATAATGCCAAGAGCCAGACTTACCTGAACAATTCCATTGACATGAAAGCACATCACAAGCTCTGGTACGTTGCATATTAAGTTGTCCAACCAATAGTCAATCCCTGTTAGCACATTTATTGGCTTGTTGTTATCCCTAAAATAAAATATTTCTAGTGTTATTTAAACCTTTGTTTATCCTTCAGGAAACATTAGGAAATTAGGAACATATTCAGGAAATATTAGGGATGTTCACTAATGGAATCTAGGTTTAAGTCCCCTGAGAGTGGATGGACACTAAAACAATGATTTCTGAATTGCTGTATTAATGAATTATAACGAAACAGATGTGCTGATCTCTCCAATGGAATATGCTCACATTCCATCAGCAGTATGCAGTTTTTGCCCACATTTAAACAGGCTTCAGATATCACACTATTACCAAGATAATAAGTACCTCAGAAGTTCTAAAGGAATAGCATTTTTAGCTGCAACTAATTATAGCACAAACCTACTCTCAGGCCTTCCAGAATTCCTTGCAGAGCAAGGTACTGTTAATTCTTAAATGTGTCTTTAAAAGATGACAAATACACCAAATCAGCTTAGAGTTTTTGCTCATTCTTTGCCTATGTAAAGGTAGGGACAGGATGAGTGGTAATGAAGGGATTGACATTAAATTGGGACTGGAATAGTTCTGTCTCACTGCTCAGTAACATTTTAACTGCTTATGACCAACAAGCAGCTACTAAAATTCAGACTCCCAGGAAGAGAAGTATTATTGCTCTCTTTTATAAAAAGAGAAAAAAGTGCAGATAGCTAACTAGGAAGCAGAGTAACAAATCAGTCAAGGCTGGTATAAATAATATCTATGAACTTCTAAGCTCACCTGAGACGCAGGCTCACAGCAGGGTACCTCCCACCTCCAAATATTGGCATATTTGATCCCACCAACATGTGGATATCTTCAAAGGTCCACAAGATATTACGAACAAAGTCATTTTTAAGTCCCTTCGTTAAGAGAAAACAGAATTGGCCAGTAAATCAGTGGCATAACACTTGTTCTCCATGACATTCTGTGGAATTATGAGACAGCAAGAAGCCAAAGCAGCAAATAAAAGCCAGCACATGACAAACTCGGCGCGTTCACAGGAACTTAAAATTGCAGATGCCACAAAAGCTACTGCTACAGGGACTGAGGTTTGGCCTTGGCTCCAGTTCAGGCCTGGTTTGGAGGTGCTGGTTTAACCTGGGGGTTCAGCTTTCACATAAAGCATACCTGACTGTTCTCCCCGTCATTGAACAAAGGAGACAGGTTTTGTTCTCTGGGGGCTGAGGCCACGTGCCCCACTAGATATGAGGGTTCAAGAGGCACATTTCCCTGTGGAGAGCACAAGGATAAGGAGTGATTCTGCTGCTGAGGTCAAGTCGGCCATTTAAAAAGATATGAACAACAAAAGCACGTAAGGGAAAAACTTTTATCTCCAACATCTTTAAATAAATCTGCATAAAACTGCAAAAGGCCTCTAGGCAGTGACTAGAATACTTCTTTTCTACAGTTAGTGCCAAAATGTTGTGTTTTGTAATATTCTCAGAGGCTCTGGGAAGAAACCAGGAAGTATTTACAAGAGCTCCTTATTAACCCAGGGTCAACACAACATTATCAGTGTCCAGAAGCAAAACTTCTATCCTGCTGGTTTATTTATGAACTAAAGAAACTGGCACTGTGCAAATGCACAACAGCTTCTTTATCATAAACAGTCTGAATGGGGCAATGGTTCCTCAAGAGAGTGGAAGAGAGAAGGAATCCTTTTTCTAAAAGCTTTCAAGCACTGAAGCATTTCTCCACTTCACACAACACATGCAGTTACAATTTTATGGCCAATGTAGGTTAGACACCCCCTAAATTTGGCAGATCAGTTGGTAACATTGTGCAAGCACAACTGTAGCATCATTATTATATGAATGCAGACTGAAGACAGCAGACCTTTCAACCTCTCCAAAATTTAATCAGTTCTGTTTTATATTACTCGCAAAAACCACAGGAATGAACAGTTTTCATAAATAAGTTTAGCCAGAATAGAAACCCTGAATTAGGGCCTGATACTAATCATAGCTTGTTGCATAATTGCTGTAAACATCTCCCCTTTCACTTGTGTAATCTCATGGCAAGTATTTTTAAGTACTGCTTAACTGTTTTCCCTTTTCAGAAATTTTCACTTTCCTCTTCCCCTAACAAATTCAGGGCCACCAGAAAATGGATTTAATGGTAGATTAAAAAAAGAAAGACCAGAACTTTAAGCTTCCAAACACATCTTCTGATTTTGAGCATTTTCCTACTCTTAGGTAAAGGCACTGATGAATACTCTTAGCCAAAGGATTTGTTTCTCAAAGATGCTGGGATAAATAGCAATTTCGCATTACAGTGACAGAACAAATATCTGAATTTTGGAGCTCTGAATCACTGGCAAATCTGGAACTGCACCTCCTGCCAAGTTCTCCTCATGCCTTAGCTCAGCTCTTTCAGCAAAGGGAGCTGCAGCAGCACTTCTGAGAACCTTTCCCCATCTGTGGTGCCATGTAAAACATTCTTCACACCAACCTGGTTAGAGGCACCTGGATCTTCAGAGAGCGAGGAAGGCATTTCAAAAGGAGCTGGCCAGGAGGCCCTTCCTGCTTCATCACTCTCACCTGCAACAGGACCCTCCTGGTGCTGCTTGGAAGTGGAAGGAACAGGCTGAGCAGCTCCATCTCCATTAATGCTGACAAGGAAACATTTACAAGTTCAGTTGACAAGATGCAAACAGATCCATTTTTAGAGTTGTTATGTTTGATGCACCCTTGCCAACAAATTACTTGGCTGATATGCAGTTAATTATGTCATGCTGTTTATTTTATCCTTTAGTATTTCAATTTTAAAGTAAAATACTTCAAATTCTGTGAAAACATTTCATGTTATTTCCTGACCTCACCCCTCAATTCCCTCGTTTGAGGAAAAAGCAGTAAATAAATCAGACCATAATGGAATTTTAACATTTACTCCAAGACCAAAAACCAAGCAGAAGTGGTGCAGAATTCAAGTTTCATGCAGACAAAAAGATAAAAGGTTACCTGTAATATAAAAACTTAGAAAGTATTGCCTTCTGGTACCAATGTTCTTTACTCTTCTTTTTTCTTTGCCATTTCTGATCAATCAGCCTTTGATAAAACTCTTTCAGCCATGTCCAGTCCCCTGTCTAAGCAACAGAAGAAAGATAAAAATAATGTGAAGAAGCATCTGCAAAGTAAACCAAGTGCCTTATAAACTTAGAAATACTCCTCCACAAGAAGAAACCAAGAAAATAACTTCAGAGCTGAAGTCCTGAACTGGTCATTTATTGAGAATACAGCTGCTAGGAAAGTTATGTTCTTACTGATAATTTGACTTAATTAGAAAATCAGATAGATAAGAGGCTACATAGGAAGAAATACATATTGCTTATAAAATCAATCAAATGCTATAGTAATACTGAAGTAATTACACAGAAGTGAGACATAGAATATTAACCCTACAATGCCATGAACACAGGACATCAGTGTTTGTGGGTAAACTGGTGGAGAACAGAACACCCTTGGCACCCACATATGATTCTTAGGGCTTTCCAGACATTTTCTTGCTACTCTATTCCTGAAATAATGCATTTTGCCCACGTGCCACAGTTATTAAAAACGAGATGGCTCACTTGAGATGATCTCATGAAGAGTTCCTGGATATCCAATTCATCCAGCAGGAGTGTCCTCCCAATCCTGTGCACTGCCATGCTCACGTGGGACTTGCTGTAAGGGATCTTCAGGAGTTTTTTGATGTTCTTGCAGAAGGAAAGTGAAAAGAGAGAGTATTTAATATAATTATGCTGCATGGGAAGACAACTGTCAGGAAACTAGGGCTCCATCATGTGTCACAGTGACTTGGGGAAACTCCAAGCCTTAACTCCACCACTCCAAACATCCCCCCTTCCTTCCTTCTTCTTCCCCCAGCCCCCTTTGGTCAGTCAGGGTCCCCTGTCCTGGCTGTGTCCCTTCCCAGTTTTCCATGCACTCCCAACCCCCTGCAAGCAGAGCTGGATGGGAAGCAGGAAAAGTCTTGGCTCTATGTAAGCCCTGCTCAGCAACAGGAAAAACATCTCTGTATTATCAACCTGTGCTCAGGACAATCCCAAAGCAGGCCCTTACCAGCCACTGGGAAGAAAATTAATGCCACCCCAACCCACATGGTCAAATTAAACCTGACAGTGGCAGGGATTTGAAAGCCATCCCACAAGAAAATGCATTTGCTGAGGGCAGAGAACACAAATGACAATGATAAAGAGCCCAAATCACCAGTAGGAAGAACACACATGGCTTAAACACGTTGTCTGATTGGATCACCATGACCAGGTACCAACAAAAATGACAAAAATATCCAAGGGCATGATTTGGTTTGTAAACCTTTATTTTCACAGCACGAATGCCAATTCTTTGCCAGGTGTCCAAAGCAATCCAGACAGAGATCTAAATCTGAATACAAATCTGACAAATATTAACATGAGCATGTTTCCTCTTCTGAGCAGCCTCATCTGAATTCTGTAGATATTACCAGCACCAAAAGAGCTGACAAACTGACAAAAATCAAATGAAAGAAGAAGTTGGAGGGGAGCTCTCTCTTCTAGATAAGAATAGGAAAAAACAACATCTTGAGAGTAACAGTTTGCATCAAAATAACTGATTTCAAACACACAAGACAACTACCTTGCAAGACTGATGTGCTGCATTCACTAAACTGCACACTTTAGCTGCAGATTATCTGTAGAACTCCAGAAGAAATATGACTTTTCTCTCTACATTTCTTATTCAGTGATCACAACTCCCTTACTTGGCGATCTGTGATTCATTAAGGGATCATTCCTTTTTCCCAAAGGACACAAAGATGCCAGAAGCCATCACAGTATCTTAATATAAAAGTTTATGCAATGTAAGTATTTGAATGAGAGAATTTAGGATGTGTCCATACCTCTGAATCAGATACAACATCCACATCATTTCCAACTGAGTCAATGAAGTCATAGGCCATCCCAAAGCTATTAAAAAAAACATTACAAGTTAAGACAGTTCCAGTGTGACATTACAGACCTGGCTTTTATATCTATTACATGTTTGAATGGCTTCATAAAAAAAAAAAATTACCCAGCTAAACATCCCCTAGGGTAATGAGACCTAAAATTAACAAAGTAACTTCATCTTCATATTCTTCAAGTTTTTCAAATATATCTTTGAAAGTGCTTAGATCTAATTCCAGGACATTCTGTAACACTTAAAGTTTTGTGAAAATCAAGCAAAATCAGAGGAAAATTAAGGATTCCTTCTAACACTGAAAATAAGAAGAGTTCTTCAAGGAGTTTCTCTGTAAAGCATTAAGCATATTAAATACTTTAATTTTAGTAGCTGTAATTGAATTTTACCTCTTATTCACATTTTCCAGAACTGCCCTACATGTTGTAACAGACACATTGTCTCTTCCTCCACCCTCGTTAAGGAAATTACAAGGTACTTAAGCTGGAATATTTGAATGTACAGATCATTCTTTAAAACAAATCCAGGTACCACTAAAATCCAAAACATACATGATGTGCAAGTTATACTTTTGTTATCAGCTTTTTAATACTGACACTAGAGAAAGAGATTGAACTGCCAGCCTCTATTTGACAATCAGAGTATCTAAAATAAACATGAAAAATTCATAAAGCCCTGAAAAATATGTTACTCTGCCCTGAAAAGTACAGCTCCTAAAAGAGATAATGAGGATATAAACACAGACCTTGAACAAACTGTTAGATTTCACTGACTGACTGACTTGGTGTGAATTTGCTTGTTCAGCACAGGATTTGAGCCTCCTGTTTATGAACACTCTGAACTCAACTCATTCAACAATTCAGCAAACATCCACACTGAAAGGTAACACTGCTTCTTGGGTGTGCCCCTCATTTCACCTATGGTGTGACAGAAATATGAAATCCTGATATAAATACGAAATTTCATTTGTATTAGTCAGGTCCAGTTTGTAAAGATCCAGAAGAGCTATAAATTTGTTTCCAAGGGGAACCAACCACATGTTCTATTTCACCTGTTATCAAAGGCAGAAGGGCTGGCTGAACCAGTTCAGTTTGATCTGGGCCAACCAGGGAGGAACAAAAAGTCAGTTTGACTGTCTGAGGCAAGGTGTCAACATGCACGTGAACAAATAAACAAAACCATCTCTGTATGTTATGTAAATAATCAACATCATCAATCATTTATTAATGAGACAAGATCAGACCATAGAGGCAACAACTCAAGATGAAAAAGTAGAGGGAGAATGGTTAAGACAAAGCAATATGGAGTTGCTATGGTAAAACCTCTACTTTCTACTTTAAATGATACAGGATCCACATTCACAATCAGAATTATTCTTAAAGGCCTGGAAAAAAATAGGGGCTGCTGTTATTTACCTTGAGAAGGGTTTACTTTTTTTGCTGTTGCCCAGAATGGTTGTCCCTGCAGGTCCAAGCTTGGCACTTTCCCGTAACCAGTTGGCAGGAGGCAGCTTCAGGTCTGTTTTCTCCTGCAGACGGGCAAAGGCTGCCTGAGGAGGGGCTGAGGAGTACTTCACCACAGCACAGCTCTTCACCTCATTGCCTCCAAGGAACAGCACCGAGCCCTGGTTTCCAGAGAGAAATTAGCCTTCTACTTAAGTGTTGGCAATTAAAACTATTAAAACTGTGATAAGTTATTTTTAAGGCTAAGTGAGCAAAATCCAGTCCTATAGTCACCTTTCCCCAGCACATACAGTTTTCCAGTTATCTCAATTCCAATTCATGTCAAGCATAAGCTTCACTTAGGAATTATCACAGAATCATTTCGGTTGGGAAAGACCTCCAAGATTATCAAGTCCAATCTGTGATGGATCACCACACTGTCACCCAGACCAGAGCACTGAGCAAGGCATCCAGTCTTTGCTTGGACACCTTCAGGGATGGGGACTCAGACAGCCTGTTCCAACGCTTGACAATCATTTCCATGAAGGAATTCTTCCTGGTGTCCAACGTGAGGCTCCTCTGGCCCAGCCTGAGGCCATTCCCTCTGCTCCCGTCCCTGTTCCCTGGAGCAGAGCCCGACCCCCCGGCTGTGCCCTCCTGGCAGGAGCTGTGCAGAGCCACAAGGGCCCCCTGAGCCTCCTTTGCTCCAGGTGAGCCCCTGCCCAGCTCCTCAGGGATTCTCCATTCCCTTCCCAGCTCCTCAGGGATTCTCCAGCCCCTTCCCGGCTCCTCAGGGATTCTCCAGCCCCTTCCCAGCTCCCTCAGGGATTCTCCAGCCCCTTCCCAGCTCCCTCAGGGATTCTCCAGCCCCTTCCCAGCTCCATTCCCTTCCCTGCACACACTCCAGCCCCTCAGTGCCTTTCCTGACATAAAGCCCCAGAACCAAGCCCAGAATGTAAGGCTGGACCTCAGCAGTGGGACACACAGGGGGGCAACCCCTGTCCTGGTCCTGTGGCCACACTGTGGCTGATCCAAGCAGGTGACAGTGGCCTTCTTGCCCACCTGGGCACACGGGGGTACGAGAATAAAGTGCCACTAAGGTCAGCAGCCCACACAACACACAGTTCGTCAGAAAGGTTAAAAGGAACACCACTCCTCCCACTGAGGTTTGTGAAACTAGGTGGTTATTAACACCAAGTGTTCCTTAACACCAACATTAAAGCTAAACAGGCTTCTACCTTATTTTTATTAAATAATAATAAATTAAATAAGCTTCGCGTTTGCCTATTTCTTTTCAAACACGCAGCTGTCAGCCGTGTGAGAAGAGCTTTGAACTAACACATGTCGCGGGAAAAACAGCTCCACAGGACACCACTTACGTAAATACAATGCACTTAGGCATAACAACAGCAACACTGCTCGCAATTAACGCTCAATCATAATTAGCGTGTTCCCTACAGCACTCCGGCCCTGACAAACTGGAAAGAGGATCAAAAACACCGCTTCAATTCAAACACCACTAGGGGATGTGTCTGTAGGCACCGCTCGACCCCCCCGTCAGCCCTCTACCTCACCCAGCACGGCCGCCCCCAGCGCCGCTCACCTGCTTGGGCTCCTCGGCGTCTCCCCTCAGCGGGGCAGCGGCGCCCGCGCCGCAGGGCTCCTCCATGGGCGGGGAATGGTCCGGGAATGGAGCGGGGATGGAGCTGGGAATGGAGGGGAATGGAGCCGGGAAGGGGCCGCGGGAGCGGAGCCGCTTCCCGGGGGCGTCCAGCCGGGAACCGCCGCCTCTCGCGAGACTTTTCGAGAAGGCGCGGGAAGGGCGGGATCTGAGGGCGGTGCCGTGAGGGGCGGGAGGCGGCGGTGGGTCCGTGAGGGGCGGGGGTGGTGCTCCCAGCGGGGTCAGAGAGGCTCTGAGGTCGGAAAAATACATGGCTAATCTGTGAGCGATCCCTACTTTGTCAATGACACCGAAGTACGGAGTGTCACGTCCAGTCGTTCCTTAAGCACCGCCCTTGGCAGCCCCTTCCAATTCTTGGCCACCCTTTCCATGAATAAATTTTCCCGAATCTCCAATCTAGATCTCCCTTGGCACAGTTTGAGGCCATACACGGCTGAGCCAGAAGGTTCCCCCCGTACCTCCCTTTCTCCAGGCTTGTTTGACTTTCCTGGATAACCGGGACCTTAATGAAACAAGCGAAAACTTGGTAGTGTGGTACCTCAGCATGGGAGAGCATTGAAAATTGCAGTGTCCTGCCCTCTGTACACTGAGTTCAACAAAAGCTAAGCTCTGATGGCTTAAGTAAGCAAGTAATTCCTAAATAGTGCCCATGGGATTTTTAATATTTATTATTTTCCGTGTAGATGGTATTCCTCATTCTCTAAACCGCAAGAGGCAGTACACTTCATGACTGGTCAGGGAGTACAAATGCCGATTGCCTCATAAATTACATCTGTATCTGTATCTATAGCCACATATATCTTTTAATACACACACACACACACACACACACACAGATATAGATCATGGAATCACAGAATGGTTTGGGTTGGAAGGGAACTTAAAAATCATCCAGTTCTACCCCAGCCATGGGCTGCAGCTTCTGTGGGCACCCTGTGCCAGGACCTCCTCACCCTCCCAGGGAACAATTCCTTCCTAATATCCAATCTAAACCTAGTCTCTGTTAGTTTGAAGACAAAAAGAACACAAGTGTCATCTTCCTTCCAGTCTGTCAAGGCCGAGGAGGCAAAGTCTTGGTTTGTGCTACAGTGGCCAAGTGTGCTGCAGTTAGATAGTTGGGATGTTTCCAAGCCAGGGCTTAAACTAAAAAAAAAATCCTTAGGACGCAGCCAGGTTTTCTGTAAATATTGGGCGTGTGTTCAATTAAGACGTGTGTATGTGGAAAGCCATTTTCAAAAGAGCAGGAAGTTACATCTTAAAAATTCTTTCTCTAACATCCTTTGGGTTTTCCTCAAAACCAGCTCTCCTTTCCCCACCCATCCCTATTCAGGCTGTAAAGTGTCACTGAAGCGATTGTGCAGAACTGATTTGTTTCCCACATTCAATCCTCCGAAGAGCTCTTATTTCCCTCTCCCCTGCAGCACAGGAGCAGCAGCAGCGCTGCTCTCGGTTGTGTGGATCTCCGGGAGGGCTCTGAGGTCACAGGGGAGGACGTTCCACAGCCCGGCCGCCCCTGAGCGCGTCTCCAGGGAACCGCGGTGGCGCTGGCAGAGTGACCGCAGTGGCAGTGACATCGAGCCATGGCTAAGGACGGGTCAGAGCACAGCGGGGGGCACAGTAGCGACTGGGTAAGGGCCGAGCAGGGGCCCCCGTGTCCCCCACAGGGCTTCTTGATCCTTAAACTCTCAGAAAAAGCACCGTGCTAAGGGTGACGTTGTCCTTTAGTCAGGAATGAGTCTTCCCATTCCTGAGGTTTACGAGGAGAGTGTCCTACGTATTCAGTGCGCTAAAGTTCTGGCTTATTACCCAACCCTGGCTGGATTTTTCATTCCCCCCCACACATACAGAAAAAGTTTTCCAGCAATGCTTGAGGTCTCTTATTTGATAGTTAGCCCTGGTTGATTTTCCTTCTCTTCTGGAGAGCTCCAGCCAAGGTTTGCCTCGGTTCTCATCTCCAGGGAGAACACTGTGATCCCATCAGAAACGCTGGGCTGGGGCATCTTGGCATCCCAGGGCACTGTGACACTGCTGGCACAGGCTGCGGCTGCTCCTCACTTTCTGAGCCCTTTGGCCTGATGTTGGGTTGAGCTGTTCCCAAAAGTTTTGTGCTTTCAAACTTGTGCTACAGCAGGAGTAGCACGGGGGGAGGGGGGTTAGAAGGTCGTTGTTTTCCTTGGTGGTTGTTGCTGTGTAAACAGTTTTCAGAAAGTTCCTGGACATCCTTGTCTTGTTCCTAAAATTCTTGTCTGGTTGTTTTATGTACGTTTGAACGTCTTTTTGGTAGGGTTTGTGTTGTGTGTGTGGGAGGCTCCTCATTTTTCCAGGCGCCACTAGGTGCTGCTGCAATCCAAGTAATAAAAAATAAACGGGGAAATACCATTTTGCCCACATTTCTGATCAGATTTATTTGTTATTTGGGTTTTGTTGGTTTTGTTTTTTGTTTGTTTTTTTTAAATTCAGTTGGCTTTTATTTTAAAGGCTCATAATCTTCATTATTTTGTAGTTCACTCACGATGGACTGGAGCTGGGCGAGCTGGAATCAGTAACAAGCGCTTCACTAAAGCATGTCCTGAACTCCGTAGCCGCTGTGGGCCAGGAACACAGAATGCCGCTGCAATACAGAGCTCGGGTGCAGGTGAGTTCCCGTGCAGCACAGCCGATTTTCGGAGCTCTTTTGCAAGTTGTCACTCGCTAAGTTGTGAGTAAAAGCAGCACTCGGGGTCGTTAGCGGAGCAGTCACAGCGGGCTGGCAGACTTTGTGCCTCGGGGGATGGAGTGATTGCTGCCTGTGCTGCGGAAGAAACATATTTCCCTGTTACTCACTCATAATTTTAGTTGCTCCAAGTCCTGCTGTATTACTGCTGATTTTCTCTTTTATTATTGAGACACCGAATACATTATGATCAATCTCAGCCCACAGTCTGTGTGTAAAACCCTGTAAGAAGTTTTAATGGAAATTTGATCAGCTGTTTGGCAGTGAATGTTGGAAATTCAGTATATTCACACAAAGGAGTGTTCTTTTTGATCATTAAAAAGTTAGAAGCTCCTCATTTCAAAGATTTTTAAGGCTTGATTAAAAATGGCATTTGTGAAGAATTTTGTGATGAAAGGAAATAGACTATTTTTAAAAATCACAAGTATTTAAAAAGTTGCAGTGTTGTAAGCACCTTTTCATGTCCTTATTTTATCATCACACTGAGCTTTGCTTTCCCCACCTGCTTTGGGCAGAGAACATTTTCTACTTTCATTTTCTATAAGCACAGCAATTACAGTGGGTTCATTTCACTGGTTTTGCTATAGTGAAGGGCAGAAATGAAGGGCTTGGAAGGAATATTTAAAAGGGAAGCTTGGGACTATGAAAAGGAGATTATACTGTAACATGAGTATACACTGTGTTAATATTACATCCACCTTTCTATGGAACATCTGGCCTTAGCCACTGCCTGAAAAGGGTAGGTTTTATCAACTGGTAAATATACCTAAAAAAAGGCAGAGAATCTGCCTAATAAACCAATTGTCCTGAGATCTGACCATGGAGCTGACCCCGTGCAGACAAATTTTGTGTCTGGTGAATCTTCTTATTGAATCAGGCCTCAAGTCACATTGATCCTTAGAACTCATTCAGGTTCCCCTATTCTTGAAACACTTCTTTCAGACTGTGTTACATTAAAATTTCCTTTTCTGTTTGGAGTGGAATATCACAGTGGGGATATTGCATTGATAGCATTTAAAAAGTCAGATATGTAAAATAGCACTTTCTGCAGCTGTCTTTTTTTTCTTCTGAAACTCTGGTTTCATTTAGAGACTGGATGAACATCATGTTAAAGAATGAGATTATAAATTAGTTAAGCAATTAATACCTCTTCAGCTTCCCCTGCAACAAGCAGTGTCCCTGACATTCAGTTCATAAATCACAGACTAATTCAGTTTTGAGGTCCCTTTTGTAGTTTATTTTAATTAGCTCTAGGCCTACTACTAAATCAAGCAAGGCAATCCTGACATATATCTAGCATTTTGCTGCTTTGCAGACAGAATGTATAATTTCTTATTTGAAAATTTGCACTTTTATATTAATCATGTATATATTCAGCAAATCCTCCTGGTCATTTTATTAAAAAAGAATTAAAAGTCCACATTACCTCTATAAAATCATCTGCAGGTGAATATTTAACATAAGAATATTACTTCTGTGCTAGAACAAAGGCAGCTGTAATCTCACAATATAAGAACAAAGACTAATAGACTCCAAACAGAGTTTAAAATTCTTTTTCTTTTTTGCTATAATTTTTTTTTGCAGAAAGCAGGAAACAACAATTTCCCATTCTCTTCTCATGACAACAGACATGACATATGCAATGCAGTTGAGTATTTTGACCTGGTAAGTACCCAGCACTGAGGCAAATCAGGCAACTTCAGATCTATTGGTCTGCCAGAGATTAAACACAGCATCTTTTCTGTCCCCTGAAAAAAAAAAAACAACCAAAAAAAAAAAAAAAGGAAAACTAGATGCTAAAAAAGAGAGAAAATAGATGCTAAAATTGTGAGAAGAGAAAAATGCAAATAGCAGCCCTCTACTTTTTATTAGTAGAGGGCTGGAACATCTCTGGGACTGTCACAGATGTGCAGCAGCACATACAGTCATTGAGAATGGTAGGATTCAAAGGGAAGCAAAAAGCCGTGATTTGGGGCTCTGACATTTTCTAATATTCCTGTTTTGGTTTTGTACCCAGTTGAACGTCCTATTAGTCTCCTCTAAGTGATTTGCCTTGCAAAGAATTTTTTTAG
Organism: Geospiza fortis; assembly: GCF_000277835.1. NCBI lineage: Eukaryota > Metazoa > Chordata > Aves > Passeriformes > Thraupidae > Geospiza > Geospiza fortis. The sequence goes on along the minus strand of NW_005054369.1, from coordinate 1,967,758 downwards.
ATATCTCAGCAACTTCTAATTTGCGGTCCCAAATATTTTGTTCAGACTCATCTTTATCATAAATTTAAAAAAAATCCATAGGATACCCACAATATATCTCAAGAATGCATTTTTTGAATTCTTTACAATACACCTGTTTAAATGTATGCTGCAGAAGCCACAATTTCGACTAGAATTAAATTTTTGGGGGGCTTTTCTTTGTGGGCAACACTTCCATTCCCCTTACATTGTTGGTATTAGTCCAGGCACCAAAAGAAATAGTGCAGTTCACAGGATAATGAGTAAAGGAGGAGGCAGTGAATTGTGATATAGGGAGTTTGTCTGATTTTGGGCTCTGTCAGGCCTAGACTTTTTGGAATTCATTATTCACTGAGTAACCTCAATTTCTGTGCACTTTGGGCAGTGTCTCATTGTTTTAGAGATACTGATCAACCGTAATTCCAGCTAAATTTCCTGTGAGCTGTGGAGTGTGAAAATCAAGCTCTGTCTCTCTGTGTTTGGACACACAAGGGATAGCACTGAAGATTCAGATTTCATGGTCTGTCTCAGTTTCTTTATTGCAGTCCAAACCTAGAATTATTAACCTATTTCTTTGGGTGCCTCTGAAGATTAATTTAGCTGAGTGTAGCTAAATAGCCTTGAGTAGCTGGTGTGCTACAGAAATGCAAAGTAAAAGTGGTTTATTAGCTCTGAGAGGTGGAAGGTCAGCAGATTTCCCATTATATATGCAACCAAAAATGTTCATACAGGCGAGTCTGACAATATTATTTTTAACTTGCTAAAGGTCGACCGTGAGTTCTTGCAATCACTGTGGTAACAGCTTCGTTCACTTCCCAGTGGGGTAGTGACTGTTACAAGATTCATCTGTGAAGCTGTGACTGGAAGTCATATGGTTGCATGAATTTTAGTTTCCTTTTTTTCCCCATAGGGCATGGGCGTGAGGAAGTTGGATCCAGAGAAGCAGAGACAGAACTCCCATAACTTCTTCGAGTGGTCTCGCGCGCCGGGCCGGAGCAGCCGCGAGGGCTTCGTCACCGTGTACCAGAGCACGTTTGTGTCGGGTCAGAGCCCTGGAGAGGAGGAGCAGTCTCACAGGCGCTACCCCAAACACCACTGCCAGAGCCACAGCGACCACAAAGAAAGCTCCAGCAAACCTGCTACTGAGGATGAGAAAGCCCTGAAGCCATCCGAGACATCTTAATCAGCAGAACATCTCTAGAACACCCACCAAGCAAATGTGAGCTGTTCACTACTCAAAACAACGGTGGAGAAATAAACATTTGAGTGAAGTGCACGTGGCAGTACCTTGAGAGTTCATTACCTTACATTACCCTGAAAACAGACATTCCTAGAAAACCTTTAAAGAAGAGGAGCATTATAAGGAAAACCAAGATTGTGCATATTTTTAGACATACATCTGCTAGGAGAACACAGATAGGGATTGTGCTTGTGTTACCTGATACTGGTTGACCCTCATCTTGATACAAAAGCTCCTTCAGCTTTTGAATCAATGTCAGGGCTGTACCTCAGGCAGCTGACAGCACCTGTACTGACACAGGAACATAATGGACCTGGATCCTTGAGGGATTACCCAGCAGGGAGCCAAACCCCTGTGTGTTCAGGCAAGAGAGAAACATTTCGGAAAGGTTTCAGGGCTGAGAAGGCAAGTGACCAGCCATTAGAGAAAGGAGATAAAAAAGAAGCTGTGCATTAGATTGCTGTGCAAGATAAGTGTCCTGTTTGGTTATAGCACAGCAGTTGTAGAAGTGAAAAAAGAAGGAGTGTTGTGAACAACATTTGTGTACTCAAAAATTTCATTCATGGCTGTAAGGGGGAAAAAAACTTGAGCTGAAGTGAAAGGCTGCATGGAGTTTGAGTTTGGGGTGGACTGGATCTTAAAAAGAGCTCATATAGTTACATGTCCCCAAGGAAGATAATTCAAACCCAGTCCTCCAAGCACTCTGCTCCCAGAATGTTCACTGATGTTAGGATGTGGCAGGCAGTTGAATCACACCTAGAGTCAGACCTCCAGATGATGTATTTCCCTCTTCTGGATCATTTCCATTAATATCAATAAAATAATAAGCTAAGCTATGTGTCTTAAAATATCCTACAAATAAGCTTGTTGCTATGCAAAATAATGTTGACTGAAAAAAAATCAATCGTAAGGTTATAATTTCCTTTTTTTACAGGATAAATCGAAAAATAAACCCTTGACCCTTAGAATTCCCTGCATTGTAAGAGCTGCCTTGAACATGAGCTCAGTTAAAAAATGACATTTCTGCCTTCCAGTGAACAGATGCATTTTTTGCTATCAGCATGCAGTGGCTGCAGGCCTTTTTGTGTGCCATCAAAATGGATGGGATTAGATTCCCCAAACGTGTAGCATGTTTATTAGCACATGTTGAAATAATAAACTCATTTTTTTAATGGAGTTCCCCCTGTTAGTGTTCTTGGGGTGCTACACAATACATCAAAATCCAAAACATCAATGAACAATGTAAAACCAAATAAAAAGCCAAGTAACATAGTGCTATTAAAAAGAATCGCATTTTCTCAAAGTAAAGACAGCCTGCCTGACAGCTTCAGAGTCAGAATTTCCAGAGCCTTAGCCAACAGTTCCATCCCCAGACTGATTCAGAACTGAAGTGTGTGCCAATCACATGGTGAATGAAGTGCCCCATGCTGTTTGGCAAACTCCAAAGGGCAATCTTGGACCTCCATCAGAAGGAAGGAACACATTCTTGTTCCATTAGTAATGTTTATCTGTGGTTTAGCATTACAACTGGATGTGGTGAAATAAATTGCTGGAGTTTGTTATGCCTTAAGACACCAATAGAAACACTCCAGATTCCGTTTTTTCCCCCTCTTTTTCTTTCTCTTTCTTCCCGTTTTTGGTTAAAATGTGGCTTTAAAAAAAGAAAAAAAAAAGTACGTGTGGATTAATACATATTTTCAACTATATTGTAATAAAGATTGCAGAGGAGAAACTGAAGAGATCGTTAATCCCTTATGAACTGAAATACACTGTGGTGGGTTGAGTAAAACAGGTGATTCCCACACATCTCATGCTCTGCCAGTGTTTCTTGGGTAAATAACAGGAGACACAATGCACTGAATTTGGAAATGAGTAATGAATTCCTCAGATAAATTCGTGTGCTTTGGATAGAAACCATCAGATTGTTTACTCTTGTGATGGTAATGTCTCTGTGAGGAAGGTCCTGTTGAGTTAAAAAATTTTTGAACACGCATTTTCTTTTGTTTGTTTCTTTGGGAATGGAAGAAATTGAAATAAGGCTGATAACTCCCCTCAAGTTTTCTGGTCAGTGCAGGACAGTGCTGTTGGCTGGGAGTTCTTTGGGATCAGATGGGTGTAGGTAGGCTCAGCAGAGTGATCATACTGTGGGTTAAATCAGCCAAATACTGTTCTAAGTGCTGCTGATAAGGATGGACTTTTTTTGTGCATTGTTGTATTTAAAAAACTAAACCCAAACACCCTCTTTACACGAACAGCAGCCTTCATCCTCCAGTCCTTTCCAAGGAGTATTGGTGCCCTCTTTTCCTGAGCCTGCATCAATGTAGGGACTGCCTATGCAGCATTTTTAGGAAATCTTTTTTGTGTTAAGTGTTTTTGGTGTGTTACTTAAATTCACAGAACTGAAACATAATCAGTTTTAAAAGTTAAATCAGAGGGCTGAACTGGCTCCCCAGGGAATGGGCACAGCCCCAGGACTGCCACAGCTCCAGGAGGGTTTGGACAGCACTCCCAGGGACAGGGTGGGATTGTTGGGGTGTCTGTGCAGGGCTAGGAGCTGGACTGATGATCCCTGTGGGACCTTCCAGCTCAGGACATTCTGTGATTTTGTGATTAACAGAGCTGAGCTGAAGAGTAACACCTTTGCCACTTTGCTTTTGCAGCTGTTTCCATGCCCAGCTGAAGCCCCTTGGTTCTCAGGTGGCCGCTGGAGCTGTGCTGGGTGACAGCCTTGTGCCTGTGTCTGCAGTGTTATGTTCACTGCTTTAAACTCTGCTTGGTTTTCTTTGCTTTCTTTCTATCCTGCTTGCTGATAAGGAAATGTGAGGACGTGGTCTCCCTCAAAGCTGCTGTTGCTCAGCCCGTGATGCGCCTGGTAAGCTGGATGTCCCCTTTTATAGCTGTGTCACTTGTGAGGTGTTGTGACCAATGAAATGCTGTTTACAGTCGTTAGAGACCCTGGTGTTCTATGAGAGCACACTGGCTTTGGTACAATAGAAGGCAAAATGGAAATTTTGTCTTTTGTTTACTTGGTATCTAAAGACTTAAAGAAGTTCTTAAAACTGGGACTGTGGGGAGCGCTGGAAGGGGGAGTTCTGCTGCTGCTGGAGCTGGTAATTCAGTGGGGATGCAGCAGTTTGACTTCCAAGTCATCTGCTGCTAATCTAATCACTGTGTTCATAATCTAATCACTCCATGTCGCTGAAATGTTTTTCCTTAGCTTGTACTCTCAAGGTTAGGTTAGAAGAAACTTGATGGGGATGTGGCACTGGAGATGAGTCCATTTCCTTCCCCGTGCTGCACAATTGCACAGTGACAATTCTGTCCCAGCTCTGCCTAAACCCAAAGATGATGCCTATTTATTTACACTGATATTGTTCATGTGTGGACGATATTAAGCTTCTTTAAATACTCTTTTACAGATGTAAGCGTCTTTAAATACTCTTTTACAGGTATAACAGTTCCATAACTGAGGAAAATATTGGTATTACTGTGGTGGTGCTGATGTTGAACCAAGAGTACAGACAGGCCTGTATCTAATGGAAGTGTTTATGTTAATACACTAGCCACACTGGTTGGCAAGAAATGAAATTTCTGAAATTAATTAGAAACTTCTTAGGCATCTCTATTTTCAAGCCACAGTACACACATTTATTATTATTATTATTATTATTATTATTATTATTATTATTATTATTATTATTATTATTATTATTATTATTATTGCTATTATTAATTTTCCTTAATACTCTCCTGCTGCTGATACCTTATCTAAGGAGCAGTAGATGGCAAGGACAGACCCCCATTCCGTTCTGGAGTGGGAAAGAACTATACAGAGCTGCCTCATCCCAAATTTCTTGGTTTATTCCTGCTTCCTCAACAAAGTAATAAAATAACTAGATGTTAAAACATTGTCTATGGAATATCTAATTAAAGGGAAGTCCATTCAACAGGGAGGCAATCACAACTGACCTTAAATTGGGTGTTTAGCCATAGTAGGTGTGAGTGAACCAGTAGAACACCCAATTTTTGATTTGTTCAGCTGCTTTTATGAAGATCATGTTACCTCTTGTCTGGTCAAGCTTGTTATTCTTCAGTATATTCACCTGAAAGTGAAGCATTTCAAATTGTCATTTTTGAAATGTGGTGTACAGAAAAAAAAATGTAGTTTGAAACAGGTAAGTTTAATTCAAACAGAAGGAAAGAAGTGCTCAGAGGAGACCTCTGGGACTGCAAGGACTGGAAGTCAGGAATTCAGGAGTGCCAGCCCCCTGAACCAGGGAAAGCCCTGTGCTTTCTCACAAGGCCAGTGTTTAACTGTGCAAACAAAATGCAGCAGCTCTGGCAGACCAGGTAGAAGGTGGAGGTTTTCCAGGTTGCCTGAATCAGTTCAGAAAATCAGAAGAGTCTTAGGAATTTTTGTTCCTTTTCTTTTAATTCCTTGCTGTGGGATATGTAGAAATAGTGCTCACAGAGCACTACTCTAATAGCAATGAGTATGTATGTCTGTGATCCTTTTCAATAGTCTGTGGAATGACAGATTTTGTAACTGAAACAATTTATGAAAACAGATTTAAAATGAAGGTCTCCTGTCCCTCTCTCACCCCACCACCCCCGAAAAAGAAGGTTGTATTTAGGCTGCCCAGTGCATTCCAGCACCTACAAATGGCAATGTTAATGTGCAAACAGAGCAGCACAAGTGCCAAGTCCTGTGCCCAGATGTAAACTGTTGTGGGCTCAAGCCCTATGGTATTAACCAGACACTCCAATGGCATTGTATACATGCATTAATGACCCTAAGTGACCCTCCTCATCTTATTGCTTAATTAATCAATGCCCAGTGCCTCATTGGCAGGGCTCTTTTTCAAGCTGTGTCTCCCCTCACAGGGAAATCAGATGCTATATGGCTCTGTCTACTTATGGGAAAGGCAAACCCAATAAATAAAGTGTAATTTCCTGATTCCCCTGGGATACAGTGATTCTTTTAAACAATGCTTCTTCAGTTGAGTTGAAATTAAAAACCAGCCTGACCAACATATTGCAGAATATTTCATGGGTCGAGTTAAGCACCAGGTTTAAAGACTTAAAAAAGAAAGAGGACTGGAAGGGAAGACTGTTGGTGCAGAAGTACAATATTTTCCATCAAAAATGCCTAATCCTATCTTTGTTCCTGGTGTTAATCTCCACACTTCCAGCCTTACATCATTGCTATGAAGATTTTCAGTGCATGTGGGATGTTAATTTTCATTCTGAATTAAATGTGCTATCATTGAGACGAGAATTAACATTTGATATTCAGACTCTTTTGTGACCTGCAATGCAGCTTGGTTCCATAGGAGGGCAGATGTGTTGAACAGCTTGATTTTAATATGTGTTATATCAGTGGAAGAGCTACAGTTGGGAGTTGAATTATCAGATTTATACTGATATCAGTGAGCTCTCAAATTGTGTCAGAGAAATGCAACAACTTGATTCCAGCATAAATAGAGATATGGGGTTTGATGCTTACAAAGTTCAAAGGTTTTTCAATAGTTATTTAATTTATTTTGTCTCAGAGAGCCTATAATCTGATTACAATTACTTGTTTAATCACTAGCAGTATCCAGCAAATTCAGAAAATTTGTTTTTTGGTTTACTACTTGGATTTAAAGCAACTTTTTATTTCTCTAGCATCAAGTTTTCAATATGTGCTAATTTATGCTAGAGTTTTCTTTATGCTTCAAGCTAAATTCAGTCATAAATATAAAACAGCTTTAGCCTTTGGGTTAAATAATTCCTTATAAAATTTGAAATTTCAAACCATATTTGCCTTTTCAAGTGAGTTGAAAAACAAGTGAAACTCGTTTTTTTGGAGGCAGAAATGTGTGTGTGCCCTCATGGCTTGGCTGATCCCTTCTGGCAGAGCACCTGGGAGGGAAGCAGCAGTTCCTGTGCCCTGTGTTCAGGAAATAGCAGGGATCTCCCCAGTCTGTCCTGACTCTTATTCCTGACCTGAGCAATTCCAGAGGGGATCCCTGTGGAGCCCTGCAGCCTGGGAATGCTGCATTCTGTCAGTGATGCCAGCAAAGGCTTTCCGTGGGCAATGCCATTTCTTCTGAAACTGGAGAAAAGTTCCCAGCAGCTGGAGCTGGAAGAGCAGGGTGAACATTCCATCTGTTTCATGTAACAGAGTCCTTGAAGTAGAAGAGGGGTTATTAACCAGTGAAGACATTAAGAGCCCAAATTTCCATGAGAAATGCAGCCCTTCAGCTGCAGGAATGGTGGTGAGGCAGCCTGACCTTTCCTTGCTGGGCAGCTGACCTCTCCTCTTCCCTCTGAGCTTGACTGGCTCTCTCTCCAAATACACAGGAGCACCTGGAGGAGGGATTAAACCAGATTTCCTGCAGCATGGAGCAGCTCTGAACTGCTGTGGAAGCAAATACTCAGAGCCAGTGGAGGATGATGGGAAGGGTGGTGTTCTGTTGGTGTTCCATTGGTGTTCCGTTGGTGTTCCGTTGGTGTTCCATTGGCGTTCTCTTGGTGTTCTGTTGTTCCCAGCCCCCACAGCCCACAGAGGGCAAACAAACCCCACTGTCCTTCAAAAAGAAGCTGTCAGAAGGTCTCTCAGCAGATGGGTCAGCCTTGCTTGCAGATGTGGACACTTTTGTTCCATATCCTTCTCCTACAACACAGCTTTGGACTACTAAGTTGTCAAAAAAGAGTGATTGGGAGTTATAACTTAAGGAGGAGGATTTTCCTCACGTCCACTCCCTCGCTTATTCTCAGGTTGCTCTTCTGTTCAGGCTCCAGATTCTGACCTTGCTGCCAAAGCAGATATCAGAGGCCAATATGGCAGCTGTCATACAGGCAAAGATTCTACAGAGATTTGTGAGATAATTCATGTGTCAGAACACAGGCCAGCTGATAATTTTATTTATCTTGATGTGCAGATGTCTGGTTGGATAAATTCAGAATCATTTCAGTCCACTGCCTAGTGGATGGTCTAAATGCTGGTAACTAAGGCAGGAGTAGAATCTGTCACAACTCTTGATGTCCTTAGGACATGACACATTGGGAGTCTGTCCTCACGTTTTCCTTGCATTCTGATAATGAGTATCTACAGCTGCTTTGTCTGGTGGAAGCCTCTCTCCCCCTTTCTGGACTGGAGGCAAACATGCCAACATTGCTTTTCCAGAAATGCAAAAACTTTTCCAGCCAGCTCCAGATTGTTTTTTGTTTTTCACTTCTCCCTAGTCCCCTTGAACTTCCCCAGCAGGATTTTTGCAGTCCATTTCTAGAAATATTGCATTCATTCTGACACAAAACAATATCTTTGGCTGTGATAATAAATTAGGCTCAGTGGGAATTGAAGCTTGTTCTTTTGTCCAAGGTGATATAATGGGAGCCATTCATAATGAAGAAAAAAGTAATTGTTATGCGGCATTTTTGTATTAAACATGCCTCCCCAAATTATCCAGAGTATAAAAGAGAATGTTTGGAGAGCTTTGTTACAACCATGCTTGAGCAAAATGCATGTGAATGTGCTCTTATTTGCATAAAAAGGATTTCTTAAAATACAAAACATTTGTATTTCACTGAGCTCCCTCAAGCCCTACTACCTTACAAGAAGGATCATAGTTTTATCATTAATCAAAACAAAGCCAAAATCAATAAACATGCATAATCAGGACTCTCTGATTCCAGTATGCAAATACACTACATATTGATGAAATGTTTCTGAGTCTAAAATAGTTTTACTCTCTTTTTTCCCCTCAGAAGTCCCTAAGCCTTTTAATTTTAATATTGTATGCACCTCAATGCAAACAGTATAAGAATGAGTTTGTGTATCAGAGATAACAAGTTAAAAGATAAATGTTGGATGAATCTCCTAATAGTTTTTGCTTGCTCTGCTGGCTTTAAAGGCAGTTTATGCCTCCGAAGGGCTGGTAATTACTTGACCTTTCAAGTCCCAAACCTGCCAGAGCAGTTGCTCTGCCGTGCTCCTTGCAGCCGGTACCGGAGCAGTCGGGGCCCGGGCCCTGTGCCAAGGCGGTTTGTTAATTAGTGAAAATCATTTGTTCCTCGTGTTTAGGGTGATGGAAGGGTTACCTTGCAGGGGGATGGAAATGGCTTCGGGCAGGACAAGGTTGTGTCCTTGGTGTGTGGCTGAGGTGGTGGTCAGCACCTGCAGCTCCTCGGATTGTCACCCCTGTCAGAGCCCAGCTCCCCTCACGCGCACAGATCGTGAGGATAATTCCTGATGCATATTTAGAGCTGCCTCCTGTAGTTATAAATTCCTTATCACACTTACATACACTATGGTACAGGGCACAATATCATCTGATGCTTCCAAAGGTAAACATTGCACCAAGAGTGTCAGTAACTCCATACATTTCAGAAGCATTGCACTGCCACAGTTAAGAACCTCGAACAGTCCATGGCTGAAATTAATACTGCAAATTCCTTTACTCTGAATCACAAATTCCTAACAAGTGAGCTGTGATGGGGGTGAATCTTATCAGCAACTACACTTACTCAGAAGCTGTGCATATCTGCGGCAGGTATGAAACAGATCCAAGAAATGGGCACATCAACAACCAAAGAATTAAAATAAAACAAAATTCTATGAAGGCCATAGTTAAAGGAAAATAAGGATGAAAAAGATCAGCATTAGAATAGCTAGGCTGCAATTAAGTTGAAAAAGTTCCTTGTTTGCTAGTCAAATAATAAGCCGTGTCAGAGCTCTAGAATTGGCTATTCCAGCATAATTGCATCTCTTGTGTATCTGTGGGACTCTGCTAACCACAGGCACGATCCTCTCGTGAGAGTCATCCCCTCCTTGCTGATTTATCAGCCCTGGGAAAAGCTTAAAGGTGTGATGTTTATTTTATATCATCATAAGCTAAATGTGGCAGCCATCATAGATTAGGAAGCCCAATTTCAAACTGTGAGAGTCTTTTAGGCTGATTAATTTGCTGTGTGGGGGTTCACAGTGAGTCTGTTTCCCAAGCCATGCTTATTTACATTTACTCAATGCTTGCTTCCATAACCATGGAGTGTCTAGATAAATAAATAAATGCATTTATATAGGTAGAAATAGGTGCTCACCTGAAGAAAAATGGTAGATCCTTTGTGTAACTGCACTATTTAGAAACAGCCTCAGCAAAGTCAAGAGTGTCATGGGTTTGTAGCATAGATACAGATAAATATGTAGGGTGAGAGGTGCAGTGAGCTCCTCAAAGTCAGTTACTGCTTGATTTTTGTTTACTATGCAGGTGCTTTCCAGGAAACTTTGTACTTCTGCTTTTTTAATCACTTCTTCAGTGATCTGAACTGAAACTTTTAATAATAGTATGGTGGTTTAATTTTCATGGCAAACACTTGCACAAAGGTACTTGCCAAAGGGAAAAGTAAAGTTTACTGCAGAAATGGGTTGATGGTAGGAGGAACTGATATTCCTCAGCATGTCCCTCACTGCTCAATTTTCCAAACCAGCAAAAAGAGTGAGAACTATTTCTCTTTGTTTCAACCTGTGCTTGCACAGCCTGAAACAGAATTTAGCCTCTGCCCTTTTCTTTGCAGATTTTGGTAGTTGCAGTGCATTGCTGCTGGACTGTCACAGTGTTAATGAGGCTGCAGCTGATTTGTTGCTGCACTACATCCATGAGATGTAATGGCAAGTCTTCTACCTGTGCTGCTTGTTGATTGTAGCTGTAACTTGTCATTTTGGCAGGTCTAAGGCTAGTGAGTAATTGATATCACCTGGTGTATCAAAACAAGTTCGACACTAAATCTTTTTGTACTCAGTTACTTTCAAAAAGGAGAAAGAAACTGAAATCTCTCTGATTTTGGCAAGAATGGTAAAGGAAAATACAACTGAGGCCATTTCCTTATTGCTTGTGGAAGGTGTTCAAATAAATAAGAACCTGGACAGAATGCCAGTAGTGATGTGAGGGATTAATATTTTTAAAGCTCTTGGGTTTCTTTGGCTCAGGCTTTCTGCAGAAGGGTGGAGTGTTTACATGAACCACCAGCATCCATCTCCAGGGGTGCCAGCCTGGCACCTCATCTCTGTTTTGCATTAAAAAGGAGAAGGAAAAACTGAGCTGGTGATCCTGCAGGAACACTGAGGAGGGTCACAGGCTGGTGTGAAGGACAGCATGATCTTCTCCTGCAGGTCTGAGGGCTGCAAGTTTTAATGTCAGTGTGTACTGATCCTCCTTGGGTTATTAATCTCTGGCTCCATGGGCTGCCATTTGCATTTAGAGCCTTGCAACGTTTTGTGTTTTCAAAATATTTTTCACATGAGACTTGTGAAGTGCATTGAAGAAAACAAATGGAGCTCTCTCCACCCACGGGGTGTAATTGACTGCTTGGCACAGCCAGGACTGGAACGACAGAAACCCCCTCGCCTTCATCTCCTTACCCTGCTCTAAACATTTTCATGACCTTTTTTGGAGAAGTCTGGCAAAAGTAATATCAAACAGGGGACTTTTTTCCCATGTCCTCCTCTGTTTTGTTGCACAGTGTGGTCTGTTTTAAATAAGCTCCACAGTGCAGTCATTTAAGGGAATGAAGATATTTCATAGCACGCTTAGCATTTGCATTTGAATATAGGCCACCCTGCTGTTTGATTAAACTGGAGTTTAAGAAAACTATAAGAATTGAGGTTCATGTGCAGTGCAGTACTTCACACTCGGATTGCAAAGGTTGTTGAAGGAAAAAAAAATGATAATATCCTTGGAAGTACATGACTAATGAGAATATATATAGCACTTCTGAGACAGCTCACATATATAATTATTGTGAGGATTTCACAGACACATAAATATAATGATCTTCAGCTAAGTAAATTGCTACCTACCAATGAAATAAATATGGTCCCTTCAGAATCTGAAATAATTCAGTGCTGTAGGTGGTGGGAAATGATTCACCTTAGCTGTTATCTCTGGAACAGTTAATATAGAAATATATCTGCCAGTACTGTTACATTTACATTGTTCTTCATATCCTGTGGAGTTTGTCAGAAGATCTGCAGTCCCTGCTGGGTTTCACCCCCTTATTTTGATAAGGCTCCTCACAGCATGGCTCAGCCATGGGTTGGAGCAGCTAATATTGTTTACCACAGCAGGCATCCCAGCCATAATATTTTTCCAAGAAACACTGATGTGTTTAAAGGTCAGGTTGATACTGATTTGACTGCTAAACATGAATTCATTTTTCTGGGAGTAAAGGGGTGTACATGCCTTGGGATAAAGGTTAAACTGTTGTTTATGCACTCGATAGGTGGAAAACACAAGGCTTTAATACACAAATCATAATAGCCTGGTGGGTCAGGCAGGGAGATGTGGTGCTTTACATGGAAATGGAAGCTTGGAATCCACAGGCTTTTCTGACTGTTGCTGTAGAAATCTCACTGATAACTTTGAGGCTTGCCTAGAATTTGTAACGAGTTTAAACTCTTTTTTGGGCACAGCAGGCCAGAATTCATCCAGGTCTTTTGGCAGCACTGATAAAATTGAATTTTGCTACCCCTGATGAGGTGTCAGGGATTGGATCCTGCTCCTATAGCACAAGGAGGGAAAGGAAGGCAGGTGGGAGAGATGGACAGTCCTACACATTTGGATTTGCTGGTTTTGCCATCTCTGGTGGAGTGGGGGTGATGCGGTGGTGTCTGCTTTTGCCAAAGGCAGCTGCTCTTCTCCCCTTAGCTGCCCCCTGTCCTTCAGGTGCCTCTTCCCATGGCAGTGAAATCCTGCTTGGGAGGGCTGGCTTAGCCTCAGCAGGCAGCTGAAGTAAACATCTGATTTTAAGGAAGGTGTGATGGGCTCTGAGAGCTTTGCCTGGGCTGGCTGGGCTCCCCAGGGAGCAAACCTCAGCCAGGACGTGCTCAGCTCCCATTTCCCAGAGGTGGAAGCTGAGCACTCGGAGCTGAGCTGAGCTCTGCCTGCAGAGCCCTCTGCTCTCCTGCTCTGGTGCCTCCGGGCAGCTGAGATCCCACAGCTGAGAGGAGCTCAGAGACCAAGGATATCTGAGCACCCTTACTGGCTTCTGTCTGCCAGGTACTTGTTCTTATTGAAGTCCCACTCCTTCCAGTCTGTAGAAAAATGATGCAGCTCCCAAGAGAGATTTTTACCAAACCCACACTCAGTTTTGTGGGAAGTGGTTTTGCTTCCATCGAAGTGTGTTCTTTGCCAACACCTTCCTTAGTTCCTTGCACTGTGTCCATGTCAATCACCCCCTCCTTTCCCATCCCTCTCCTGTTCCCTTTTTCCAGCCTCTCAGAGCCTGAGTCACCTCACTTGCCCATCCTGTAAATACCTTTCCTTCCAGCTTTCTCCTCTCTTTCTGTGTTAAGGAAATCTTTAGTCTCAGGTTACAAAGAGCTGGCTGCAGCCATGTGGGATCACATTATATATTTCCTTAACTACACCTTTTGGTATTTTGGGCTGTTGGAGCCCTCAAAGCCCATCCAGGGCTGTTCCTCTTGAATTATCTTATAAATGTTTTCTATATTTGCTGTCGTATTTATTTCTACAGATTTTGCCTCTGCAAAGACTCCAGTCCTGGCACAGCAGCTCAGGTCACTCCTTTGATGTAGTTTTCAGTGGGATGTTCTGACACCTTGACCATCTTGGCATTTGCTTTGAGAACAGATGGAGGAAACAGTCCATAATACTCCTGTTGGCCTAAAAGCAGAGACTCCAGTAGTGCCATGAGCAGCTGGCTGACATCAATAGCACAGGATGTGTGTTTGATTAGCTTTGCTCTCACAAGAAAGACCCAGTGTATTGTTTTGAAGAATGTGTTCAGTTGTTTTAGCAAACTTAAAAATCCCCCGTTGCTCCAGAAATAGAACATTCAAGTGAAATGTCTCCCATGGCAGGGATAAAAAGCCTTGCAAAATGTTTTGTCTACAGATCACCCTTAATCCTGAAGCTGTATCAGTTCAGAAAAACTTCAGGATTTCTTTCCCCCCCCCCACCACCATCTCCTGAAGACACATAAATCTAGAAACCCTGCAGGAGGATTTCTGTCTTAGCAAACAGTGCTTGGCTGCATTTTGGGTTGGTATTTCAGCTCAACATTACAAATACTTGTGTCAAAGATGTTGGCTGGAATCCTGGAATTATTTCAGATGCGATGGTGTGATAATAAGAAAAAAATCCTCGCTAGGCTTTCATGCCTGCCTCTTATTTCTGCCAGGTTGCCATTGCTCTCTTACTGAAGAAGAAAAGCTGTAAAAATTACATTGTATTCCTGAGGTTTCTTACAGGAAGATGATTCCTGTGGATGTTTGTAAGAAAACTGCTTTGCTGTTTTTTCAAAGGAAAATGTGGTGCAGAATAAAGAAGGTTTGCTTGAGGAGAATCCAGCACTGACTGGAAAGGAGAATTCTCATTTCTCTCTGTTTTCCTGCTTCTACCGCCGTTCCTCACACTCAGGACTGCCATGCCTTGTTTTCCAACCTTGTTATTAATCTTTTCTCTGCATTGATAACTTCTAATTGCTTTTGTGGAGAGCCACCTCTTTGACTTCCTTGTATATGGTGCTTTATCCCCAAAACATTTAGCAGGAGTCACTTGTTAGCTTAATTCCAAGCAGATACTTTTACAGGGGTAAGTCCATATTCCCTTAATATATTAGTAAATGTAGTATTCTTTTAATATTTTAATAATAATAGTATTTTAATACTCTAAAAATAGGTATTGTAGTTATTATCTATACTTGTTTGTGCAAAGAATTTAAGTGAACGTTTATATGTGGCTGATATTTCAGAAATATAATCCCACCGATTTTTCTAGCAATCAGAAAACTGAATTAAAACTCCCTGTGTTTTTGCAAGAATAGCACAAACCAAACCTGTAACTACAAGATGTTGCCTGAGCAAGTTTAAGTTTAAATGTAAAAGGGAAACAAACATCTCAGAATTTAAAAAAAAATTTAAAAAAGGGGTTCTTGTTAATAGTAAAAGACAAGGGTTGTGGACACCTTCAGATTAGAAAAGGCAATTAATATTTATTTCATATCAAAGTAGATTGCTAATTAGGGCTGTTCTCTTCCCATCCCCCAGGGAAATAATCAGGCAGCGAATCTCATCTGGAAAGTTCATGTATGGCAATGAGGAGCTCATCAAAAGCCAGCACAGACCTGGCCGACCTGATGAAATGCTCAGGCTGCCTCACAGGCTGTGCTCTCTAATGGGGTCTAAAAGACCTGGTATTAGTGAATTTATTTTCTGGTGTTCTAAAAGGCCATGATTATATATAGCTCAGTCACTTGTCAGTGTCCTTTCATTAACGTGCCTAAAGAATCTTAATTGCTCAATCAGCAGCACAGATTTTTGGTCTGCTGGTGCAGTTTAAGGGGTTATCCAAGCCAAACAGAGAAAATGGAAATCCTGCCCAAATGGATCCTACAGAAAGAACAAACCATTACAGGAAAAAGTCAAGCAAGACTAAGAAGGGAATTTGAAGAGCAAACAACTGAAGATGGAAAGATAAACAAGAAATTATTTCAAATATACCCAAATCAAGAGTGGCAGGGAATAAGGAACAAAGGCAGGGCTGGGTATTGGTGTGTCAAAAAATGACAGAGCTGAAATAAACCAAAAAATTTGAAAAACAACAGATAAGCTAAACTAGATGGAATTCTTTGAACTATTAAATAACACTTCCTTTTTGACAAAATCTTGTCTGTATCCAATGGAAAATTTCAGCTCTTGTCAGCCTTCCCAGCAGCATCATCAAGGTCCTCTCTGTTGAAAATTGAATGGTTGGGGTTTGAATGAAGAGTTCATATCTTAATTAAAAAAAAAATTAAAGAAGATGATGGGGAAAATTCCTGTTTCCAACCAGATCTAATCTTTACTGTGCTGTAAGATTTTTATTGGAAAATTATAGCTAGTATGAAAACCATGCCTTTCTGTTCTAGTAGAATTTTTTTGTTATGGTTCACTAGTTCACATAATAAATTTGGATTTTCAAATGTCTATTGTAAGCTGGTAGAGCAAGCAAATTGTCAGGAGAGAGCTAATTTTTCTTCAGTTTTGTAATTACTTTTTAACCTGAAAAAAAACCCTTGAAACATTAGAACAGTCAACTGCTAATGTGACAATCAATTCCAGAAATGTACCCCAAGAATTATTATTGCATCTCATTCAATCTTTTAACAGTGAGGATACAGCATGAACAAAAAGATGTTAAATTTACAGAGGAATCTAATGCTGAAGAGGGGTGGATGAAATGAGGAAGCCAGTTTATGTTGATGTTTGGACATCATGAAAGAAATGAAATTATGTGTTAAAGTTGCATCAAAGCATATTTGAGAGAATCATTGTAACTCCCACATGGATGCAACACTAATAATTTCTAAATTCTTTCCAGACCCTCAGGAAAAAAATCCAGAAGTTCCTGTAAGAAGATAATGGATAACCTTTCAGATGGATAACTTTCAGGAGTTAAATGTAAAACTATTTTCAGAAATGCATAAAAGGGAACTTTTTACTGCCTTGTGTTGCTTCTGTGCAGAGCAGCAGCGGAATTGCTTTCCTTGAGTCTGATCAAGCTGTATTAGAAAGGGTTTAGTGGGAATGGAAGAGCTAACACAGATGATTACAGCAATTGGGAAAAACTTCCCCAAAGAATTTAAACAATGAATAATAAACTCAAGCAAAAAGCCTCCAAGATAGTTCAAATAAAACCTGGGAAATTCAGTAAAAGATCTGTGCAATTTTCATTATGTTTTCCTGTCTGGATGTGCATTTAAACTTCTTCAAACTGGTTATTTGATGTTTTGTAGATTGTGATGTGCTTTGAGGTATTTGTGTGAGGAAAGGGGAGCAGCCAGGATTTTTCTGTCCCTTCTTTAAATGCCCTGTTTGCTATTTTAGATTTAACTGAAAGGTAGAGGTTGTCTCCTAGAAGCTTAATGTTATTAAATCAGCAGCAAGATGTCTGACATGGTTTGCCATTATTCCTAAAAAAATAATTAGCCAGTGTAGTGGAGTCAACCCCAGTGGAGCACAGGTATATCTGCTTTATAACATTCAAGACATGAGCCTTAATTACACCCTGGCAGAGTCACTTTAACACTCGAGTCCATTTTGCTGCATGTTGACATTACTAAATTATCTCATGTTCAAAATGCAAAGTAGCTGATTTTTTTCCTAAATGCATTTCTTGGCAACCAAGAGATAAATTGGTCTGGTTCCATTTTTAAGAAGGGCTTTGTCCTTTAATGGTCCTTAAATTAATCCTGGTAATTCCACCTGAGAGGATGGCACTTCTAGAAAGCACAGAATTGTGCATTGTATTGCCCACATGCATTTACAAATATTCTGTAGTCTGTTCACACTGCAAAGAGATTTCTACAGTTATTTAAGAAGTGAGATATAAATAGATGAATGTCATTAAAGATCACCCTCCCTGCCTTTGAATTTAATGGCAGGGCTTGAGATGAAGTGAAGGACGGTTTGTCCTAGAAGATTGCGAGTTCATTTTCAACAGAACTAAAGCCCTTAAATTAGGAGATTGGCACATGTTTATACATATATAGTGTAAGAATTTTTAATACATCTCCTATATTCCTTAGTGCATCTAAATTGTTTGACTGATCTTTTGGAATAAGAGGCTGTTAGTAATTGTTTTATTTAGTGAAGCTGTAAGGATCAGTGTTTGGGAATCTACATCCCATAGCCTTTGCTCCTTCACAATAAGACATTATTTCAGGCACAGAATTTCAGTGTTTGTTCTGAAATTTTTTTAAAGGGTGTTTAGGGGGGCCAGAGCAGAACCCAAGCCTGTCATACATTTCCAAGATCTCTCCAGAGTTTTGTTTCAAATCTGTGATCTCGTAGTGCTTTACAAGTATTACTTTGGAGAGAAGTGGATCCTGTGTTCACCAGAAGGAAAACCAGAGCACAAGAATCTGAAGAACCAAATGTGCAAGGTGCCAATGCTGAGCTGGGCTGGGTGTTCCACACCATCTACTCCTTTCAGTAATCATCTATGGGTTTCTTTGGGTCTGGATTGAAGGCACTTGAGAGGGAAGTTCATGTTGGGACTTAAGTGTTTATTTCTTATCAGTAAAACAGTCTCACTGCTGTGAGTTTGGCAGCTTTTCATTAGAAGGCCCAAAATGGCCAACAGTCTCTGGTTACAAGGGCTTTTAAGACTAAAATGTCCAATTAAGAGCTGATACCTGGATTATTTTCCCTTTTAACCCAATAACTGATCCCACAGAGCCCACAGTGCAGACTTTTCTGCCCAATTACAAAATGCCACCCAAACCCATGGAGGAGAAGGAAGAAGAAGCATGAAGAAGAAACCCAAGACAACACCCTGTGTCCTCCATCTTGCTTCCATCCACAACATACTAAAAATCCCAAAACCTCAATTTCTCACCAAGTGATATACTGACACTGCTCTCTATAATCTAGTTCACACTTTTGTGGTTCTATCTTGAAGCCTGGGAAACTTTTTCCATGGATGAGGGTCAAAGTCAGTGCTGCCCAGGGGGTCAGAGCACCCCAGAGCAGACAGAGAAATATTCCCAGTGCTTTGGGTTTCCACAATCATGTGTGTTAGCTCTTCCATTCCCACTGAACACTTTTTAATACAGCTTGATCACACTGAAGGAAAGCAATTCAGGTGCTGCTCTGCACAGAAACAACCAGCCAGGCTTTTCCTTTCCTCCTGGGACACAGGGATCCAGCCGAGCACATCCCCAGCCCTCAGCTGCTCCTCAGGGCCTCCCAAGTCCCTTCTCCACCTGTAGGAGAGACAGGGGTAGGATGGTTTGGATGGATGGAGATGAGGGATCTCTGAAGCCAGGTTGTGGAATTTGTCATCTATTGCAAAGGGCCTGGGTGCAGGGCCCTGCTGGGAGCTGCCAGCCACAGCTCAGAGCAGGGCCGAGAGAAGTAAAGAGAGTGGGAAAGAGAGAGAAGGCAAGAGAGTGGGAAAGAGGATGAGCAAGTACAAGAGGCACAGGGTAAAAGAAGATAACAGACCGAGGTTTCCATTACAATACAATAAATCTTCTTCTGTGCTGAATATTCCAATTCTCACTAACCAATCTAGTACAAGATACAAATCCTATAGCATTTACACACACCCTATAAGAATCATTACATTACCATACTGTGTTACATTTTAAACCCTAAAAACTCCTCTTTGGGCCCCTTCTGCCAAGCTAGCAGGGTCTGCTCTGACCCTTGGGCCTGTCTGCAGGCAGAGGGTGTTGTTTCAGCAAAAGGGTGATGAAACACCTTTTACCTTCAGCTGGCCACACCATTGTTTTCCAGTTGTTCAGTAACTCAGGTATCTCAAAGCTTGCTTTCATTTCAATCTCGCTTATAGTTTCCATATTCTCAACATCTTTTGCCAGGCACTCATATTTATAAGGCTTTCCTGTTTCATCTTCTCCAGCCTCCATCCTCATTGCCCTCCTCTGGACTCTCTGATAGTTTGGTATCTTTATTGTATTGTGGTGCCCCGGGGAATGGAGGCGCGGGGGTTTTTGTCCCTCCGGGCATCGCGGGTGGCCGCGGGCGGTGTCGCCGCTTGGGACCTTGTCAGAGCTTCTCCTTCCCTTCCGAGTCCCGGGAAGGGCTCTGGGTGTGCAGGCAGCCAGGGGCTCTCCGGCAGATGGTGCTGCTGTAAGCCTTGAGGAGCCGCGCTCACCTCAGCCCTCAGCCCGCGGGCACGCAGCGAGGGCAGCTTGTGCCTCCACACGCGGGCTTCGGGCACGGGTGTTCATCGCAAATGTCCCAAAGAGCCTTTTCCGGCTGAAAAGAATCCAGGAAAAAAAAAAATTCTCACTTTACTTAGCGTGGCATAATGTGTTTTAAACACCCTAATTATAGCTACATATGGCAATTCATAAATAAAACAATGCAAGAAGTTGTTCAGCCATGTAGCAGCTCCATTATTTAAGACAAGGGAGATATCAGTCTTGGTACCTTCAAAGAAATATTTTTTCTACTGACTAAAAAAACTCCCAAAAATAAAATCAATATAAACTATTAATAAATCTGTAATAGTGTATCAGAAAAAAGATAGGAGTCTGCCTGCTCCCTTTGGCTTGGTTCTGGTGTTGAGAAATCAGTATTTTGTAGTGTACAAAATAAAAAAAACAAACAGAGGACTTGAAGGGTCTTACAATCCTTTTCAGTAAAGCAGAGGACTTGAAGGGTCTGTACTTACAATCCTTTTTCGTAAAGGTGATTACTTAAAATTCTGGATTCTAGGCTAAGACAAAAAAGTGAGGTTAACAACAGTAGTTCAAACCCTCTTCCAAATGGGTTTTCTCTAAAAATTCAAATAGCAAATTTCCATCTTGGCCAGACGAGTAATGAGGGAGGAAAGAGCTTTTAAAAGAGTCGAACTTTCGATTCAGTATCTGAACCTTCCTCTGAAAATCTAGGCCAGGGACAGGAGGTGTTAACACTGTCTTTAATCAGCAGGATCCTGTTCCTTCAAGAGGCCTCAGAGAATGTGGATTTGAAACATGGAAGTATTTATCAGTTCAAAGATTAGTAGCAGATAAAGCGTCCTCTGTATCAGACTTTTGCAGTTGCTGCAGATAAAGTTAGCACAATATGCTACTTTTAAATGGATACAGCCAAAGTCCCACCATCCCTCTCTTTGAACAAACCTCCTGTCAGCAATGGAGCTGGACTTTCCCTCTGTCTGCCATGCCCATTGCAGTGAGGGCAATTCAGTGAAAAGCAAAAGCCACAACATTATTTTCACCTTTGTCTTCCTGATTTAGAGTTCTGCATTGGTTCCCTTGGGAATGAGAGATTTTGTATGGAATGACACCAAGACCTTATTCCACCTGGAATAATACACAGAGATGGGCAGAGTGGATGATCCAGAGAGAGACTTTTGTGTGTGTGTGTGTCTTCCTACCTGCCTTTGATGGCACCAAGACAATATCATAAAATAGTTCAGAATGTATTTTGCAACTGAATTAATTTAAGTCTGAGATGCTGCCAAAGGGAGGGTCCAGGCTTTCTCCTCATTCTCAGACTCATGGTCCTGGGGTGTCCCAGCACTGGCAGTGGTGCTTGAGGGATTTTGGAGTCACTCAGATCAGCAAGGTGATGCTGCTGAAAGCACACTCATTGGGGAAGGGAGCTTTACTTTAGTTTAGATTCTTGCATGGACCACTAAAGCTGAGTCTGAAGAAGAACAGAAGCACTCAGGATGGAGATGTCAGGATCACCCCTCCAAGAGTTCAAATAGTCTTAAGCACCCTTCAGCTGGCTGCCACACTGTACCATGAATATTAAGTAAAATTTGCTGCCTAACCCAAAAATGGAGTTACCAAAAATTTTAACTTCCTGGCTGTGTGGACCTGAAGATGTCCAAGCCTTAAGTACTCCTGTTCCTTACCCGTGTTTGCCAACTGCCCAAGAATTTTCCTCAGGCTGAGCATCAGCTTTGACAAGACCAAGTGAAGAGCTCCAGGCAGAACTCAGAGCTGATCCCCAGAACAGTCAGAGCTGTAGCTGGGGAGGGATGGGAGGACAGCAGGAGGAGGGAAGTGAGCTGAGCACTAAAATGCCTTTTGAATAGCTGAGATCAGACAGCTATTGTACTTACACAAGGAAATGTAATCTGTTGCATAAACAGATGTATGTTCCATCTCCTCCTTTGAATAATGAAATTCAAATCTCATCTCTCAGGTGAATTGAGCTCTAGATGGATGGGGCAGGAGCCTTACTAGTTTTCCCCATTGGTCCAGTGAACATCAGTGGAAGCAGGAGTCAACAAACAGTACATGGAATACTCAGTTTGAAAGGGAAGGGGCTGAGTGGGATCTGTCTTGGGTCCAGTGTCTGTTTGCTTTGGCATACAGGGGAGGGATGCTCTAAAGCAAGTCTGCAACTTATTATGTATTGACTTGCAGCATCTCTGGGACGTTATCAAGTCCTATTAATCCTAAAATCAGGCCTTAATGTAATTTACTGAGGGAGCAACTTGGGCATTTATCTGCTTGTCAGAATGTGTGCAATATGGAGCTCAGTCTTTTTATGACCCTCAGTGGTCGTATTGTCTGACTGAGAATGTGGTGAGCCCCTGTACAAAAGGACTGCTGTAGGTGAAATCTCTGCTGCTGTGTGGGTGTTTATGTTGCAGATGAGTTTCCCACCTTCCAGTAGACCTCTGGAAATCTCAAGTTTCAGGCAATCCATGTGAGAAGACAGTGCAAATGGTTTTGGTTGATTCTGCTGAAAGATTATTTGGTTCAGATTGAACTGTGCCTTTTTTAAGGCCAAATGTGCTTAGGAAGCATTACCTCAGAGACTGAGGTTAGAGGGTGGTGGGGTTTATTTATGTGGGGTAAAGACAGAGGAGATTTTGGAGGGAATGACTCTATGTGCATAATGACATTGATCTGAGTAAAAACAGACTCTGCCTCTACTTCTGGAAGATAACAAAAAATTGGATTTTTCTCCCATAATCATGATTAAATAACTGCCCTGTGGCTGCTTTTCTGGTGTCAAAATTAACTAAATATATTTTGCATTGCTTTTATTGCAACTGGCAAGTGAGCAAGTCACTAATAGTAGCAGAGCCGTTGTGTAATCAAGGCTAATCCTTACTCATGGTAGGAATCAGAGCCAAAAGCCTATAATCCTACTCTAGGCCACATTCCTCTGCAGTTTTCCTCTTAATATCTCTTGCTTTTTGTTCCTTGAAAACTGTTTTCTGTAATTTTGGGTTAGATTCTTGACTTAAATTTTATATTACTTCTTTTGAGGTTTTTCTTTTCATGGGGAAAGTGTTCATTGATTTTGCCTCGGCGCCCTCTTCACTGCACTGCAGCCTGCCTTGATGTCTCCAAAGGCAGTCACAGCACTGTTGCATTGCTCACATTCCAGATTTTTATTTTATTTATGAGACTCTCAGATTTTATGTAATAAAAAAGAGGAAATAAAGTCTCTGTGGCTGTGGAGAAAGGTCTATCACAAAGGCCTGTAACAGAGAGAAAAACAAAAGATCTTCAGATTCGGTCCTCTGTTTTTGGAGACCTGACTCAGAAGTTTTGAGTAATTCCAGCTGAATGTCTTCATGTTTGTTTTTCACTGGATTGTGGGTAAGAGGGACATGGTGCACATGCACTCGTAGGTGTTTGCAAAGGCTTCTTTGCCTCTGTTGAACAAGTTCACTGGAGTCCTGTGCTCTAAACTGCTTCTAAAAACAGTTGCTGGAGATTAATTATGACTCTAGTACCTGTATATGCCAATTTCCTGATGTAGTGGGGTTATTGTAATTAACAACTGACAGCTGCTCTGTGGCTTCTTGCACAGAGTTGTTTTGTCAGAATAACTTAGATCAGTTGTTGCTCCCAACTTTCATCTACAGCTTTGGTGTCTGTACTGGCATGGCCTGTGGATCCATCCAGTTTGCTAACAGCTATTCTCCCAAACTGCAGGAAACTCCCAGGGTATTCCCCAGCCCTGTGCCTGGCTCTGTGGGAAAATTCTGCTCTGAGACCTGCGGGTGATCATCTTACAACCTGGAGCATGGGAGTGAATAGCCCCTTTTATCTGGGTTTGAATGGGCTCTGTCAGAGGTGGGGGAGCCCCCCGCCCTCCCTGCCTGTGTGCCTGGCCTGTGCCAGGAGGGCTCTCCTCAAAGGCAGGCTGCCTCTTTGGGAAACAGGATCCCAGGAAACCGTGCAGAGCAGCCAGCCCAGGTGGGTCCCACTGCACTCTGCTGGCAGGGGACACCTGCCGTGGGGAGATGGGAGTGCTGAACGGGAGAATTAGGAAAAGCCTTGTCTAAACTGAACTTGAACATTTTCCACACAAATATTTTTTTTCTTGCTTTCTCTGTGCATCCCTGACTGGTGCAGGTACCAGGAGATACCAGTCCCAAAGTGGCAGCACATCAGCAGCAGCAGGGTCACGCAGCAGCCGAGGCAGGAGGTGCCTTTGGAGATTTGGTGCATCCGATCCCACTCAGCCATCAGATCCCTTCTCCCAGCCCCGGAGCAGCCCCTGGAGGTTCTGCTCCAAAGCACTCTGATGAGCCTGTTCCAGCCCCTTCCAGCTGGGAGGGAGATCCCTGGAGAGGACCCAGGGATCACGTTCCTGCCTCTGGAGGTATTGGCTGTTGTCATTGTTCCATGTGCTGTACCTTGTTCTGTGAGAAGGACTCGAGTGCCACTCGGGTTACCCCGTCACCCTGGAAATTCCCAGGTGAGCTTTGAGCAAGAACTTATGGATCATGGATCATGCTCTAGGCAATGCTTCAGCCCTTCTAAAATCACCAGAAATCAATTTATTGTTTTCCTCTCCTGCCTGTCTCCCTTCTGTTTTCCTCATAAACTACTTAGAATTGCTCATTTTCAGGTATTTTTCCTCTCTGAAATTTCATGTAATTCTTGCAAATATAATCCTGGGGATTGAAGGATGGTAAAAGGAATCCCCATACAAGAGCCAGCACAGGAAACAAAGCTGTGTTAAGATCTTTTCTTCTGCCTAAGATAAAAATATATTTTAAACTGAGGGGAGATTGCAATGCTATCAATTATGAATTGAATGAGGAATTTTGTAGCTGAACATGTACTGGTCATTAATTCAATCAGAAAGCAAGATTTATGACCAGTCTCCAATGTACTCATCCTGCTTTAAACTGTATTGAAATGATGTAATTTTGTATTAAATTTATGTAATGCTGGTGGAACCAAGATCAATATCTGTTTTGAGTTTGTTGTTTTTCTTCCAGTTGTTTTAGATGGAAGTGAAGAGTAGAAAATCATTTATTTATGAAGTCTTGTGCCTGTTAGTGCTTCAGGCACCAAACTCCCCATTGGACACAGTGCCATACTCATTCCTTCACCTGCAACAATCAACACTTCATTATCACTTTATAATCTGGAAACTTAATTACTGCCATTAATTACTACCAGTGCCCAACAATTTCCCACCAATGCATGTACTAAACTCCGTGCTCAATGTAGGAACTAGGTAGACATTTTCCATGGAGTCTCAGGCAGTTATTTGGGATTTGTCTGGTCATTAGAAGTGTCTGGAACTCTGTGTAGTGTTATCTGTCACCTCTTCTGTTTCCAAATAAACTGTGCTAGTGAAGTGTGAAACCAAAACCACTTGATCCTTTGCATCTTGAAGTCACAGGGAATTAAAATGAAAAGTTTCATTGTCTAGCAAAGAATTCTTATTGCTTGTCATCAGCAGCAATGAATTTCTTCCTTGCTCTTGGAGTTTGGAAATCTCTGCCAGTGCACAGCCATGAATGAAGAGTTTTTACACAGACCAGTTCTTTTTTTCCTTTTTTTTATTGGTAGGAGTTTTGTCTGTTTTTAAATGCAAGACTTGAAGCTTTGTTTTAAATAATCTTAAATCTAGAGGGGTTTTAAAGGACAAAAGGTAGGCAAGGTTTTGAAATAGCTCTTACAGACAGGTTGTGGTGTCTCCATCTGAGGAGGTGGATCAGCCTCAGAAGTCATTGAGTGTCATGATCCTGTTTGTGCCTTGGGTTGAACCACAAGACCTCAAAAGTCCCTCAAAATTCTGTTATTTTGTGATTAAGCAGGAAGTTTCCAAAGTTTGCTCTCACATTTATCTTGTATTAACCCAGGCTCATTCCACTCCAATGAGATTTATTCCAGGAAGTTTCAGAAGCAGATTAGGAAGCCCTGGAAGAATCCAATGGCAGTTGTCTCTTCTGGCACCACATTTGTTTTTTGACTCCACAATCCTAAGGGGCAATGAAAAAAAAAAACAAATAGAAGACACAGAGTTATAAATAGAAAGACATCAGAGGAAAGACTCAGTGGATGAGTGTAATAAATGGCAAAAGATGGTTCAAAGGGAGGAAATGTCAGCATATATTACAGAGAGGGGACAAATAGCTTCCTAAAATCAACAGTTTATTTTGCTGAACTTTCCTCATGGCAAACATGCAAGCTGGAGGATCAAAAGGAGTCAGGATGCACTTCATTTCTGGTGGTCTCTGCTAATAAAGATTGACTTGGTGAACATTAGGGTGAGTCTCCACCAGTCCAACTCATTGCTTGTCCTTTCCCACATATCTAAAGTGTAGCAATTCATTCTTGTAATCCTGAGCAATCCCTTCCTCCTGAATTTTTAAATACTAGCCAGGGTTATATAGAGTCCATCTTTTGTGGAAGGGGAGGTGCTTTGGAGAGCAATAAACATCCTTTTCCTGCTGTCAGGGCCCTGTGATCTGTCTTTGCCCTGTAGCTGCTGTGCCCTCGTGGGGATGGAGATGGGAATTGGTATTTGCCAGCTCCCAGGGAAGCTCCAGGACCCAACAGAAAACGAGAGCTGCATTTTACTCTGCAGCATTTTGCACACTTTTGGTGGTGCAGGAGGGTGGTTTTTTTTCTTTTCCAGCTTTCAAGAAGTGCCTGAAAAGTAATTTTTTGTTTAAACTAAGTAGATACTTTAAACCAGCTAAACCACTTTATCTGAACATTTGTGCCTCCTGTCCAGCCTTGCCCTCCAATGGACTTGCAATTTCCTGTTAGCTATCACACCTTTGCAGCAGGTACAGGCTCCATCTGCTACATCTGCCAAATCTTTTCCTAGATTTAAGCCAGAAAGGGTCATTCAATCTAGTTTAGTCCTGCAGGTAACAGCTACTCCAAGATTTCACCTGGCCATTTTATTTTTGAGTGCAATCCTTTTTCATTGAGCAGGAAGAATCTGAGTTTCATTTATTAAAAGAGTCTTTGTTCTCTTGTAGGAGGAGAATGTAGTCAGAGATAATCTTTATCGCCCAGTCTCCTGATAATACAGAAAAGCAGCTATCTTGAGAGCTGGCTTTCAAGTAGAATGGAAAAAACAGGTTTTTTTTCCTTGTGAAATTTCATTTTTAATTTTAAGTAATTGAAAAACAGGAACAAAAAAATAATTGGCACGGTCCCTGCATTTGAGATTACTGCAAATAAACTTTAAATAAATTACAGATGGCTCTTTTATTTACAAAATGCTCGAAAAGCCTCAATTGACAAATATATTTAGCTGGAGTGTATGATGAAGTGATAAGCAAGTCAACAAAGCAAACCAAAAATAAGAAATTATTCTCTTTTTCGAGGATGCCCACAAATGGCGAGTGTTGATAGAGAAGCACAGTCATCAGAACCAGGGGATTAATCTGCACATAACAAGGACTGGGCTCAAGCAGGAGGAGAAGTTTCAATAACAACAATGGGAGTATTGTTGGAAAAAAACTGCAGCAAACCCATCTGCTGGATCCATGTGACAGAGTCCCACACAGAAAGGCAGAGCAGAGCTGAGCATCCCAGGAAAATCTGGTGCTCAGCTGAGAGGAGATCCGAGCTGGAGCTGGCCGGACCTGCCTTCGGAACACCTTTCTGTTGGGAACAGAAAATAACAGCACAATGCAAAGAAATTTCAAATAAAAAGTTCCCACTCACCCAGTTGATGGAGTGACCTTTCCAGAAACTCTTACAAATTTCCAGCCTCTGAGTCCTGGGTTTGAAATATGAATTTAAAAGGGAGGGAGGTCGGTGGGAGAGGGAAGAGGTAGAAGGGTAGTGTGTCATTTCTTTTGGTATTTTGTTTCCAGCTCTATCCTTTGATCTCTGCAGCCATGTAGTTCAGACAATCTGTAGAAATATTGCTAAACCAAGTTACTTTGTTATATTTTACTTCAGCCATTTGTCAGCATATACCATAAAAATTTTAGTTTTCTCTCTTGATCTTTATCAGAGGTTGCTGTTTCTCTTTGATGTCCCCCTCCTTATTTGACATTTGGATCTGGTTTCCCATTTAATTATCTAACTCTCTATTGCTATTTTAGTTTAAAAGTTCACTGCAATATTTCACTCCTCCTGTTTCCAGTCCATTCCTCTGTGCTCCAGCTGAGACACAAGAAAATGATGAAGGTATTCGCTGTCTTAGGGGGATTTGTGCCCAAGTCCTCCTGTGAACAGAGGGGAGCACAAGCTGTGGTCAGTGAGTGTGGGCAGCAAACATGATGCTGGGGCATGCTGGATCTCCTAAATCAAAATATTCAGAGGCCATTCTTTGATTAAATGGTAAATATAGTCTGTTCCTTGTAGGTTTGAGAGTCTGAAATGTAAACAGCCATGCAGTCAAAATAGCTGTAAAATGTCATTTAATACAATCCCAGTTCCTACAAACCATCTTATGAAAACACCATCCTCACTGCTTAGCTGTGTCAGAAAACAGAAGGAATTCATCACATTTTGTAGCCCAGAGAAGGAGATTTGCTCTCCAGAGAGACAAGCTGAAGCACAGAGAACATTTTACCTCCTTAGTCCAGAAAGTTTCTCATGATCCTGGAAGCTCTTCAGGACAGCTGGTTCCTGGGATGTTCCACCAGCCATCAGCCCCTGGATCAGGTGGGGATGAGCAGACGATGTCCAGGCCCTGCTCTGGGTGTTTGTTGCTGCACAGTGTGGCCATGTCCCTGGGATGCAGGAAGGATTCTGGCACAGCTGGAGAAGTGGGAACCTGTGAGGTAACTGTGCCACATCACTGATGGGATGAAATCCTGGTGAACTCCTACAGGAACACAGAGATTTCAGCTTCATCCAAAACCCAGCTAGAGGGAGAGGGAGAAGTCTGGGCACTACTTCTTGCTCTGGAGTTCAGGGCAGGTTAGAACGTCCCTATGGGTGCTCTGAGACAAAGGATCCAAATATTTCCATTGGTTGTTGTTCAGAGCAGAACTGGAGGCGAGCACAGCCACGGATGAGTCCTGGCACATGGCTGAGGGGCTTCAGTGGAGGGTGTGCAGCTCCATCTGGCAGGCCCAAGGGAGCAGATCCACTGGAAGCCACAGCAGACTGAACATATTGTGCTTCTGGCTGGGTGACCTCCTCCCCCAGCCCAAATTTGGCAGCCAGACTAAAACTGTGCAGGAAAATACATTTGATCAAACCAGTCTTTTTCTTTTTTTTTCCTTTGTTTTTTTGCTTTACTTCCACTTTTCAAATGGAACCTTTGAAAGCAAAGAGGAAACCAGGGAAGAGGTGATCCCAACCTGCCTATGTTCAGGAGTCAGATGCTTGTCTAGCATGAAAGCATGAAGCAGACCTGGGTTCGACCCCCTCTTCTGCCTGGGAAGTCTGGAACTTGCATTCCCCACCACTAAGAAAAATAACCCAGCTGTTGAGATATGGAGAGATGTTTTTGGATATATGGAGACATGTCTGTGGTTTTTGCCATGCATGTTTTCTGTGAAGCCAGTTCCTCTTTGTAGGCAGTACTCAAATACTGATGGAGCAGAAGAGGAGGACTGTGAGAGGGACTATCTGATATAACATTTCTAGCCAAAAATATGGAGGTAATTTGCTTCATTTTCTGCTCTTTGCACTGCAATAGCTATTTTTGCCTGCCAGATAAGGCACTTCCCAAAGGATGGTGCTTGGAAATGTGCTCCTTTGAAGACAGGCAGAAAATATTCTTTCACCTCTGGATTCCCTGCATATGGCCAAGGTTTGAAACCCCCATGTACCACGTTTGAAGCCTGTTGTGAGGAAATTTGCTGCCTGCATGGAGATGAGGCTCTGAATTTGTCTACCTTGCCCTGATTCACCTTATCTCCCAATGGGAACTGGGATTTAAGAGCAAAACAAATAAAATGCTTAAAACCCAGACTAGATTTTTGGCAACAAAACCTAAGTAAAATAAGAAATTGTATGATCCTGCTTGGTAATTGAGAGGAAGCTGTTCCCAAATCTTCCCTCTGTGTTTTTCTGGATATTTCAGATAAGTTTATCTCCTTGGGTAGCACAAGGACCTTGATCCCAAGGCATTGGATTTGAAGGACAGCCCTCTTGTCTTCCCATGAAGTTTTATTCTAGCTGAAGTAATTCAAGATTTCTTGGGCAGTTTCCAGCTTACTCTTCAGTTCAGTGTTCAGGGGCTGGGGAGCAGAGTTGCCTCTGTTAATAAGGAAGAGGTCAGGATTTTATTGAGCATTTTTCTAAATACAGGAAGGAGCTTGGATACTGGGAGAGGTGATTTGCAGTAATATTTTTTAGTTTTGGTAATATTTTCTTTTCCTTGGTGTTATTCTGTTCAGGTCAACTTTCAGTGCATATAAAACCCTTCATCTCTACTGGGCAGTGCCAGTGATACACCAAGGACTTGGGAAACATTGCCAGGTGCCTGGCTCTGCCTTTGGCAGTTCCCTCAGCATGCTCCAACAGCTGGCATGGAAAGAATGAAATCATAGAATCACAAAATGGTTTGGGTGGGAAGGAACCTTAAAACTCCTCTCATTCCACCTCCTGCCATGGCAGGGACACCTTCCACTGTCCCAGGTTGTTCCAAATCCCAACCAACTTTGGACACTTCCGGGGGTGGGACAGCCATAGCTGCTCTGGGCACCCTGTGCCAGGGCCTCACCCCCTCACAGGGAAGAATTCCTTCCCAAAATCCCATCCAACCCCACTCTCTTTGAGACATTTCAGCTTCAGGGTTGTATTTACTTCCCTTGTGTTTCTGCATGGAAAAGGGAGTTTTTGTTTGATTTCTAGCGATGCAGTGATTTAAAAGACCACTAATATGTTTCTAAGTTTCCTTTCAGCGTTTTACAGGGTAAAAAAGAGAGCTAAGGCATTAAGGGCTTTACATGCTCAGAAGGACAGCAACAGAAAAACAAAAGCACTTAATCTGGGATACACAAAGCAGGAAGGGGGGCAGCATGATGTAGCTGTAATGAGAGACGGTAAGATTGACGTGGAAAAGATGGGACAGGCAGCAGAGTATAAATAGAGCTGCAGTTTATTTGTAACTTTCATTTTTAGGTGGGGATGATTGACACATGGATGGGCTGGATGAAGGTAACCTCCCTGATCTTTAACTTGCAGGTCACATGGAGAAAACTTTGAGAAAATACTCCAACATGTAGATGTCAGATTGAGTGACAGCCGCGTGTGAGGTGAATTGCATTTCCTGGCTTTTTTACATGCATCACTTCACAGAAATGATGGCTGCCATCGGAACAAAAAGACGTCCTTCCCAACCGGGGTCAACAAACTGACAGTGCCCACCCATTAATAGAAAACACTGTCATTTAAAATAAAATGCTATGGAGAAAACTTCAAAAATCTATTAGCCAACACAGCAGATAGTATCGGTTTCTGCCCGTGAATTACTGTATACCGTTCCAGTGTTAATGTACAGCGCAGTGTGTGGTACGATTTTCATCTGTAACAATATATATAGAATGCCATATGGCTGACAGCATGCACTACACATGTCAGGCTCTTCTGTTTTCTAGCTCTGTACATCTTATTTGCTTCTGTCTAATTATCTTGTTCTGTGGAGGGGAGGGAGAGAAAATAAGAAAAGCCAATGGGAATTCAAAAATCAGGGGTAACAAATAGTGCCAGTTACTTAATTCCATTGTTAATGTGTTCTTGTGTTTCTTAAAATGCAATGCTTTTTAAAGGATGCAGTTGGACATCCATTGCTCGAGGTGGAATGTGGGGCTATAATAAAAGCCCTATTTGTGGCATTTCAAAAAAAAACCAAAAAACCAAATCAGAAAGAACAGCCCTGGTTTATGCTGTCCACTTATATTGGTTAATTCTAGGCATAATTTTTCCAGCTGCTAGAATATGCCCATATTGCTTTCCTATTCCTGTCTGTCTAAAAGAAGTGCCTGTTTGGTTTGTGGTTTTTTTCCCAAAAGAAACAAAATAGTGCTGAAAAGAATTGCTCTAAAACTGGACTACTGGATCTGAAATGGTTCAAAGAGCTCCTCAGAAGTTTAGCCTTGATTTTTATTTTCTTTTTCTGAGGGATTTGGTATTGTTTAAAGGTCAGAGCCCCAAGATTTGTCTTCAGAGATTTAGTCCTGGCTTATCTGTCAGTCACTTTCCCCCCTGTAAAGGCCAGAGGCAATTGCCAGCGCTTCCCTTGCTGTGCTCCCCTCTTCTTGAGCACTTGATCCACAGGGAAATATCTTGTCCTGGACTTGAAGGAAGCTGCCATGTCTTCTGTAATGGAAAGTGGAGAGAGAGAAGGGAAAATTTGGGCTGCCACCTGTATTCAAGGATCCACAATGGGGCAGAGCTGCTACTAGTGCTGCAGCCTTCAAACTTCGTGTCCCTGGAGGGCTGAGAGGCAAAACCCTTCACTCCAAGGGTGGAAGGGATTGGTTGGCCCACCATGTGCTTAAAATAGTGTCATTTTTGGATCATTAACTTTTCCTGGCTGCTGCTCTGGAAATGAAGCTCAGTGCCATGCTGAAAAGTCAATATAGCTAGATAGGAATTGTGAAATTGGCCAGGAAAAGCAAATGGCACAAATGAATGCCTTGGTGCAGCCATGGGCTGGCAGAGGCTGCACAGGAGTGTTAACACTGGTCTGCCTTTATAACAGTTCAGGAGTGAGGAGCATAAAGTGAACTCTGGTTTTAACCTGCACTGCATGCTCCTCCATCAGGAAAAAAAGACTTGATCCATGAATGTGGTCAGAACCACCCTGATGCAGTACCTGTGTTCTGTGGGAGTGGGATGTTCCAAAAGGGGGCATTCTTTGATCAGGAAGGCAGTTTTTCCTTAATGTTTGCAATGGAAAAATGATTTTTATAGTAGAGATCTCATTGAAAATTCAGGAAGCAGCCAAAGTTAACAGCAGTCTGCTCTGCTGTGTGAGGATCCCTTGCCATATTTGCTCTTAAACCTAATTAAACATGACCATCCATTTAGGAAAAGACCCTCTAGTATCATTTTCCAAAAAGTTTTCTTAATTCAATACATTATTACTTTATACCATGACATTTTGCTCAGTGATGGGGCCATTTCTGCTAAAATTATGGCATGATTGCAGCTGGAGTTTGCTGTGTGTTCTTCCTGTGAAGCTCTCATGATCTCTGTATGAATTCCAAATACATGATATTTCATTAACACACATTTCTTCTTGTTCATATTTTTGTTGATCGTGTCAAATTCCTTCTGCACAAATTCCTTGGTAATTATGAAGAAGAAGCATGTTCCATGCTCCCTTTTTGGTGTGAAACCTGTTCCAGCAAATGGCATTTGATTCTTCTCTCCCAGTTAAAGTGGAGTTTTCATTTTCACACCAGAGGTGTCTGAAATTCCAGAATAGGGACATAGTGCAGCAAGGCAGAAATAGAAAACTTTTAACAGGCAAAATACAAATTTATTACAGTGAAAACCAAAAAACTGAAACTCTTAAAATACCCCTCTGAACAGTGTTTGAGTAGTTTTTGCAAAGCTGAGAAAGAGATCCCAACAGCATTGAAATACTTTGGGGGAAGGAATGGCCTTGGGCAGAACAGTAAGGCCAGAGTGGCCCTGGAGCTGTGGAAAGAGAAGTGAGCTGTGCTCTCCATGTGTGTGCTCACTCCAGAACATGAACAGGATTTGCTTTGCTCTACACTTCTATGTTTTCCCCCTAACAAATCAGGCTATTTAGAAAAATAAAAGTATTAGTATATGCTTGAGTCTGAGCATCTTACTGGAAAGTCACGTTGTTATATACATACTTCTATAAATCTTATATACCATGAGTTAATTTCAGCTCTTTCACCCTTAGTCATAGAGATTTAGCCTTTCCAAAAAGAGCTGTTAGCAAAGATGTGGTATGAATGGGAAAAATAGCTCATTTATCCACAGCAAATTACAGGACAAAGTTCTCCCATGTTTCATTAGTGCAATCCATAGTACTTCACTTATTTGACCATCATTTGTCTGGCTTTCTACGAGGGCAACAAAAGCCATGGAGCATCTAATGTCTGTCAGACTGATCAGACTGAGGAGGCTTTTGCTATTGAATATTTTTTTTTTTTTATGGCATCTTGACAATAGCACTGAGTTCTGTTCCCCTCCAGGCTCAGGCAAATGAGACAGTTGCCTGGAGCAGATGAAGTGAAATGGTCGTGGCCCTTTCCCAGTGCTACAGCAAAACCCCTGCATGGCCAGAGCAGCTCCTGCTGCTGGGCAGACCATCATCCTGGAGGGAAAACATGGCAGGTACAGCCAGCAGAAACAGGGAGAGGGAGTCTGCCCAACAGCAGCAGGAAATCTCTTCCTTTTGCATCCCATGGACAGCAGAGAGCCACACACACTCTGCAGGGTGCTTGCTCCCCTTCCTACCCCAGTTGTCTGTTTCAAATACACCCTCTGCCCTTTCCTTCTGTCTTGCTCCTCTCAGCCATGGCCCAGCTGAGCACTGGCCAAACCCTGTGCTCCTATTTCCAGGATACAAACATTCCATATTGCCATGCTGCTGGGAAAACTGACATCCACCTGTGATGGCCAGGATGTCTGCTCAATGGCCATGGGTGCCACTTTGTGACAGCAATATCTCACTGAACCGATGTGCAGGAATAGTAAATACCTCCAGTGCCTCTCCTGGAGCTTACACACATTCCTCTTGCAGTGAACACTAAATATTGCCCACCTGCACCTTGCCCACCTGCATATTCCCTCCTTGTTAACTGATCCCACTGGGTTCCTCCTTCTCCTCAGTCTGCTACGGGGCATCTCTGTTCCTGTTTGAGAAAATGACTCTGTGTGTTGGTGTTTGGGTTGGGACTGGTTTCTGGGTAGTATTAATCATTAATTCTTATAAACTTCAAGGTTTGGGTCCCATTTTTGTGTTAAAGTTTTACAAAGAACATTTGCATTCTTGGGATGAAAGGTTCAGAATAAATGTGAGGTAAAATTATACTGGGTTTGAATAGCTCACATATTGAAACCACCATGAGTGATTAGCTTTGCCTGTTTGGTCATTAATTTTGGCTACAGGCACTTTAAAGAAAGCAGAAAGCCCACGGAGAAGGCACACCAGGCCTTTGCATCTGCCCTTTCCACCAGAAAAAGCATTCCTGTTTCCTCTCCTGTGTGACCACGGGGGTTATCCTGTGCACCTCTCTTGTGCCAGTCTCCCCATTCCCTGGAGCCAAGCTCCAGGGGAGCAGTGGGCTCCGTGCTGGGACCTCTCTCTCTGTGTTGTCTCATCTTGGCTTTGGTTGCATGTGAAAATTCAGCTCTCTCTGGCTTACTCCCTCAGGGACTTGGGTCTGTTTGGGGACAGGAGGTGTATTTCATTCTCTTTATCCAAATACCGCTGTGTTTCTTCTCCTTTTGCTAACTTTTAACCTGCTGTTGGATCTGCCTATCCCATGGTAATATTTCCAGCTTTGTGTATCTGGCTAGTCAGTGGGGAAGACAGTTCCCAGAGCAACTGCTGCAGTAAATGCTTTTTGGCATCCAGATGTGTATTCTGTCATTTCCCATGCCGTGCGTGTGCTGTCTCTCGCATCCATGGATCAACAAGTGTGGACAGGCCTGGAGGCATCTGGTGCTGTTATTTCTGCTCTCTCTATTTCTGGTGCTGTTATTTCATTGCTGACACTGAGGAGGTGCTTCCTCACAAGAAACAAACCCACTCCTGTGTGACACCTGTGTTGTTACAAAGGGACCTCAGCAAAGTCAGCAGCAAATCTGCTTTTCCCTTCAATTTTGGCTGGCTTGCAAGTGGGCAATTTATTCTCCATTTCAGCCTCAGATATAGTTGGAAGCATCCCACCAAAGAGGTTGTTTGGATGCACTGTGCTATTTAGGAGCACAATTCCCAGACAGGTACTCCAGGATGGGAAGCTGATCCTGCCATGACAAACCCAAGCTGTCATTAATCCTGCTCTGTGTTGGATCTCTCTTCCAGAGTTGTCCTGGGTGACAGAAAGTGAATGCACAGGAGATCTGGGATTCTTGGTGCTGCTTTATGCCTTGCTCCTCTAACTGCAGAAAACATTTAATCCATTTTATTCCAGCAAAATGAAATTTAGATACACAATTAAGAAAAATGCCTCCATGGGATTTGCTTTCTGCCATTATGAAGAAATTGTACAAAGGATCTACAGATTCAGAAGCTATAATGCGTAACTTTCAGCTCTTTGAATTATTTAATTATTCTTCTATCTGTACCATATGCTAAATAATGCTGTTAAATTTGACTGTGATTTTTATTGTTTTACAGTCTTGAGACATTCATAATCTTGGCTAATCCTAAAAGTGTTTGCTTGGGAGCCTTATTCATTATTTAGGCCAAAATATTCAAAAATGTCTGTTGACTCTGAGGCCTTGCTCTTTTTCTGAGTTTTAGTTGGGTTTTCTGAACTTGTTTTTTGCAGCAGTGCAGAGCACCCCCCATTCCACTGGTGAGAGCAGAAGTTTCAGAGGAATATTTCTGCTTCCTTGACAGGAATATCTCCATGCTGCACTGAGGAGCAGGTGCATGGTGGGGCTTTTCTGTAGGAGGAGTGGTTTCTGGTGATTGCTGGACTTTAATGAAAAAATTAAGCTGTAGGGATGTGGAGGGAAGGGGGTGACACACAGGAAGGGTGAGTGGCACTGTGGCACCAAACACTGCGTCACTCCATGGCTGTGAGGTGCTCTAAGCAGGAGCGGGGCTGAACACCAACGAAAGGGGAGAGAGCAGAGGACAAGTGAGGGAAGGAGAGAGCTGAGCCTGGGTCTGCAGGAGGATGTTTGAAGTGAATCACAGAGAGCAGTAAGAGCCCTCTTGCCTGTCTCAGAGTGCTGTGGCAAGGAGAGGGTGCTGCTGCTGGAGCTCTAGAACTGCACATGGAGGAGCAGGAGCGTTTCAGTGCTGGACATGCAGCAGTGCTGCTCCTCACCTCTCCCATGGTACCTGGTTCTTTTTGCCAGCACAGCTCTGCACCTGCAGCCCCTGGGCTGAGGTTTCCATGTGCTTTCCTTCCCCTGTAGAACCTCCTGCAGAACATCTCCCTGTGCTGCTGGGATGTGAGGTGCTGCCATGTGTACCCAACGCTGTAGATTAATAAACCTGAATAAGCACAGCCTCTAATGCCAGCAGCCTGACCAACCAACCAGCCAGATTTGGGAAGCAAACTGCATTTACTTCCCATTCTCAGCTCAAAGTGTAGCAGTGATCCTTGACATTAATTATACAGACTTTCACACAGCACATGTACTTGCAGAGAAAGGACATCTACTACAAAACTTGTGCACAGCCAAGCCTTCCCATGCTGGTGATGAATATTTATGCCAAGAATGTGGAGTGCAAGGTGGCATCTTCCTTGATGAATTGGGGGCTAGATGCTATGACTACATTATTTAGACCACTTTATTATAAGGGTTACAGTTTTTATTGCCTGTTGCAAAGCAGAGAGATACAGTAGATCTTCCCAAAGATCAAAGTGTGTCTCTAGGGCAGCCAGTAAATTAGTGGAGATTATAAATGAGTGCATAGTCATTGATGTCTTGAGAGCTCGGCTCAAGAGATCAGAGAGTATTCTTTCCCCCTTTCTGTTCATAAGTGTCTTTCCAGAACAGATTACTTTTTTTTTTACACTTAAAAGCAATATTCATGGACTTCATAAGAACAAGCATTTCAGTAGGACATTCTCTGATCACATCACTCCCTGTTGTATATGGACTTATTATGGACCGCTGCTTCCCTGTAATGCAGGCTCCTGGAGGCTGATGGCAGGGATATGTGCTTGGAGGATCGTACCACTTAACTAATGTCATCATATTTTACAGCAAGTACAGCCTCTGTAGGAACTCT
Organism: Geospiza fortis; assembly: GCF_000277835.1. Classification (NCBI taxonomy): domain Eukaryota; kingdom Metazoa; phylum Chordata; class Aves; order Passeriformes; family Thraupidae; genus Geospiza; species Geospiza fortis. Next base: position 1,929,929 of record NW_005054369.1, on the reverse strand, counting down.
CTCACCAGAGTGGGAGCTCTTCAAAGCTCTGTTACGAGGTGCAAAGAGTATATGAAACAAAATAAAAGCCAATTAGAGAACACTTCACTATCCTGAAAGGGGAAATTATAGCTATGGTGGGGAAAAGTAAATATAAACCAAATCACACTATGCCAAAAACTGCAAATAAAAACCCCCAGAATAAACATCCATTTCATGAAGGGATTTGAAGTTAACTTTTAATATCCAAGTTGGGAGAGAAGTCAGTATTGTGTCTTTGTGCAGAAGATGGAACAGAGCTCTCATTTACTACTACAAATCTGGAGTCTGTATATGGTAAGAACAAACTGCATCTCAAACATTTAAAAACTTTTTTTTTAAAGTTTCTGTATATCCCATAAAATAGAAAGACCCAATAAAAAAATCTCAAACCATAGTTTTCTGGACCACTCAGCTTTAGAGAAATGCTTTGTGTGTAAATCACCACTGCAGAAATAAGTGAGTAGGATTACATGATCAAGTTTTAAGGCAGTTTTCTGCCTTAGTGGAGACACCAGCTTTAGGTTTTCAGGAATGGATTTGATTAACTCATTCCTCCCAGTGCTCTGTTAGAGGAAGCTCCTGCCAGTGGATGCTCTGGGCTGGTCAGTCTGAGAAGTTGAAGCCTGGTGATAGTTCCTTGTGGAAGGAAAGACTCATAGTGCAGTATGGAAATCAATGAGCAGATCAGTCCGTAGTGCTTTTCCATCTGTCTGTCTGCTCCTGTAGTAAAGTGAATGTCTCAGATAACATAGCAATAGTTTGTTTTTCTGCCCTTGGGCAGCTGACTCGGTTTTTGTCAGGAATGTGCTACCTTTTCCTTCAGGTGTGTTCTGACCCACAAGCCAAGTTCCTCTGAGTTCTGTAAAACAAATGTTTTGCCTTTGCAGTGACTGGAAATGGTCAGTGCCATTAGTTTTATTGCTTGTTTAAATGAGGATTGACCATCATGAAAATACCACGCAAGGGGTCAGGTAAAGCAAACACAGTTTTGATAGGTTTGGCATTCAGAATAGTCTGGATATCTGGTTAGGTGGAGAGGTTAGTATTGACCTTCAAAGTCTTGGCTTTGTGTGATGGGGCCAGGTCCTGTGCAATGTAGATTTCATGATTGACTACTGAAGCCTGCATGGTCACAGGGCTGCATGTTACCAGCCCTCAGCACCATTTCCAAGTGACCTGTAGATTCTCTTTTCTTACTTTATCCATTCCAATTACTCAAAGGAAGCCAAAAATATCACAAAGAGGCCATAAGACCCAATTTGACTGAAAAGAACAAGATGGAATGTCCATGGCAGAAGTAGCTTCTTGCCAAGGACAGGTTTGCCAAGATGAAACGTGCCATTGTGGTGCAGTGCTGAAATGCTTCACTCCTCACTGGAGAGGCTTTGGATGTGCCTTTGCCTTTAATCTCCTCTTCCCACGACTGGTAAGACTGATGAGGACTGGCAGCGAGCACCAGCAGAGCAGTGGATTTTGTTCTGAAGATCAGCATGTCTTGGATTGTGACCAAGTCACAGATTCCTTGAGCTGAGGCAATACTACAATTTGTAGACATCCCTTGGCCACTGTAGCTGCCACAGGAAAATCGGACATGGAAGTTTAGAAAGCAACATCTCTTTGAAGATGGCACCATTTTGATGAGGAAACTCAGTCTGTAAGACATCTCTGATGAAACCTGCAGCTGTGGTAAATGGCATAAAGTAAATCTCAACTGTAAATAAAATGGTGTGGGCTGTGTTTGCTGTGTTGGCACTGGGGCTGACCTCGATGAGTGACAAACCATGGAGTGACACGGACCGTGCTGTCCCCACTGCAGCGCTGGTGCAGCTCAGCTCCTGAGGACTCAGCTCGGTTTCGGTAAGCAGCGTGAGCTGTGAAACATCTGCTCACAACTGTAGCAAAAATGATGGTACCAGTTCTTACAGAAGGAAATTCCTGCTCCCCAGGTGAATTCCTTTGGAATTTGTTTCTCCCTCTGGACACAGAGGATTTGATGAGTGACAGAATGCCATGTCAAGAATAGGTCTGATTGTTGATGCTTTTTCATATGGAGAGGAGTGGGTTTGTTGGGGAATTTCTTTGCTTGAAATGTGTAGCCTGTTTTCTAAGATGATCCCAGAGGGACTGAATTTTTGTCATTATGACCTTGTGCTTTTCCACCTACCCATACAAAATACAGCATTTTTTGGAAACTTGACGTGATACTTTCTTAAATGTCAGTTTGTACCAACTTTGATGACATCTTTTGCTGCTTTCACAGAAACTCCAAACTCTCTAATTCCCTGCCTTTGTTCAGAGGCCTTGATTACCCACTTTGGTTGTTACACAGTGTAGTTGTTTGCTTTATTGTTAAAATCCATCTGAGGACAAGCGAGGTTGAATGGCCAAGGCAATGTAAACATGTGCAACTAATCCCTCTGATCTGGTGCTGTTTGGGCTTTAATATTCCAGGCTGAAAGATAATGTCTGAATGCTCCTGTCAGAAGGGCTGGGAAAGGGGCAAAAACCAGATTCCTTTGGATGTGAAGAATAATCTCACAAGGCTGTAAGGTGGTAAATTGAGATTTGGATCATTAAAATATGTTTAATTGTTGGGGGTTTTGGGGCAGGATGAGTGTCTGAGACAACCACTCATTCAGGTTTGAGTGTTCCAGATATGCTTAAATAGCTAAATTACTCCTTTCATGCTTTTGGACAGAAAAAAGAATACACTTAAAACATTTTAGCTTTGAAGGTATGTGGGAGAAAATTCTGTCCCTTTCTGCTGTGGTGGAAATGTGTAGGAGTCCAACCTGAGTTATCTGGCATGACGTGTTTTCTCCCTGTCACTGGATTGCTACTCTGGTTTTCAGTTCCTTCTGGGTAAGGAAACTTCGACATGAATCACAGATTGCACATCAATGTTTGTCTTCCAAAAACAGGTGAATTGACTCAGTAAAAAAGCACTTGGCCTCAGAAATGTAGGTGCTGCTCTGTTGTAGCAAATGCTGTGAAAAGCGATGGGAAATTCAGAGATGTTTGAGTCAACCATGGATGAATCCTTTTCCTCTGGGGAATGTAGTATTGACCAAGTTTGGACAGTGCTCTCAGGCACATGGGGGATTGCTGGGGTGTCCTGCACAGGGCCAGGAGTTGGATTTGCTGGTCTTGATGAGTTCCTTTCAACTCAGCATAATCTGTGGTTCCATGATTCTAGGTTTCTCGTGGAACCTGAGGGAAGTGATCAAGTTCAGAGGATGCGAAACACCGTGTTTGCAAAACAGTGAGAGAACAGACAGAGCAAACAGAAACATGTTTATCTCCGTGCAGAGTGCTGCCCCTCGGACAGGTCCGTGCCCTGAGCCCGGCCGGGCTGGGCAGAGCTCCGCTGTGTCCGTGAGGGCACAGCCGGGCTGGGCTGGGCTCAGCTCCGCCGCGTCCATGAGGGCACAGCCGGGCTGGGCTGGGCTCAGCTCCGCCGCGTCCGTGAGGGCACAACCGGGCTGGGCTGGGCT
>NW_005054369.1:1914398-1926221 GCF_000277835.1 Geospiza fortis | reverse complement strand
CCGTGAGCAGAGCCGGACTGCGCTGGGCTCAGCTCCGCCGTGTCCGTGAGGGCACAGCCGGGCTATCGGGGCTCAGCTCCACCGTGTCCAGCCAGGCAGGTCAGAGCTCCGCCGTGTCCGTGAGGGCAGAGCCGGGTATCGGGGCTCAGCTCCGCCGTGTCCGTGAGGGCAGGGCCGGCCGGGCGCATCTGCAGGGCTGATGGGCCTTGAGCTGATTGCCATTGATCGGGATGCTGCTGACACCCGCTCCGAGCGCCCGCTCCATCGCCATGGCAACCAAGAGCCCGAATACTTGTCCACATACTTTAGGAACCTCATTAAATCAGGCAGCAGGACAGCAGCTGTGGGCTCAATGTGTTAGGCTGACAGCCGGGGACTCGGTTTATGATGCTCAGGTGATTTTTGGCCCTCTCTAGGCCAAACTGTTGAGAACGCGGGGCTGGTGGGACAGATGGCAGAATAAATAAATATTGCCAATATGTTTAATGTGCACACATCTTCTGAGAGGTGCAAAGCAACCTCGCTCAGTCTTATCAACTCTGGTGATTTTAAACAAAGCATAAATAAAGGATAAAAGAGCTGAGCTGATCTGAGGGTTTTCTTAAAAATTTATTTAAGAAGATGATTCTAAGAGCAAATGGATTGAACTGCAGGCTCGTAGCAGCTCTCATAGCTACAGGCTTGTAGCAGATCTCATAAAATGTTGCATAGATATAAGCAATTAAAGTTCTCTATCTTGACATATAATCATGGAAATTCAGCTGTGCAAGGCCCAGATCTTGAGAGGTTGATTCCAGTTTCACCACTTCCATGAGACTCTGCCAGAGGTAACATCAGTGGAATAATATCCAAGATTTCTTCGTCAGAAGAATTTCTCATGCTCCAGAGGAATTAAATACTCCACTAACCCCCCAAATTTGGCTTTCATCAAGCTCTGTTGCACTCCCCTGAACTGGGGTTTGGAATTATTAGCACAAAAGGGACTTTATACCATGAGGCTAAGCTAAAGATAGATTTAGCCCAAAACCACTATAGAATCATATTCAGTGCATTTTATGTGATAATGATTGCAATTATTCCATATTCTTCATAGTTCACCTACTTTGACTTAGGGTGTTAGGAAGCAGTAAAGTCAGAATGTAATTAGACACTTCATGTCCTGGCATTTTGCATAATTCTGAGTTGGTCTGGGCTTTCACATTATTGCACAAATAAAGTGGGAAAATGGTGGCGTGGAGTTCTCTTTCTTCTTTTTAATGCAGATAAAATCAGTTATATCACTGAGCAATGATTCCCTTTGGTCAAAGGTGGTCACCCAGAGGATATTCGTTGTTCCAATAATTTCCAAAAGATCAAAGAAAGTAAGGAAAACACCAACTATGTGAAATAAGCATGTTACCAACTTCAAGGTCTCAGAACTGTTACACTCTACAAGAGCTGTAAAATAGTAATACTGTCATCCAGGTGCTTTAATTTTTTGTGATAGGGAATGACAGATGCCTCAAACCCTGAACTATAATTTGTAGATTCTAAACAAAGAACCTCAATTAGTAAAGCAATTATTAATATTGGCTGGAATCCATTCTGCCCAGGGTCTCAGATTGAACCCAGTCCAGTTGGCTGCCCAGGACTGTCTGACCTGGAACTTAAATTAATTTGATAATTCCTTACATGATTTGGAATTGCTCCGGATCCTTAACCACAGAGCCAGGACTGGGTCCTTTGTTTGGAATTTGGGTTTTTTTGGCAGCCATTGATGGTGACATTTAAAATGGTCACAGATCACAGGGCACGGGCACCAAAATGTGAGGGTTTCCACCTGTCTGGCTGGTGTGTGGTGTTCAGTAAGAAGGAGATTTTCTCTCAGCTGGAGGACTGTGGATGCCTACCCACAGTGCTGGGGCCAAAGACAGAGACCTCTCAAGCTGAGCATCTCCTCGAGAGGACTTTTTCTTGTGAGGTCAGTTTGACTGCCCTCAATGCCTACCTCTCTTTTGTCCCTAGACTTGTTTCCAAAAGCAGAGAATTGCTGTTGCTAATCCGATGGATGAGCACTGCTGAAGATGAAGAGACCTAGAAAACCTGGAAGAGGAAGTGGTGGAGTCACCATCCATGGAAGTATTTAAAAAACATGTGGATATGGCTCTTAAGGACATGGTTTAGTGGTGACCATGGTGGTGGTACTGGGTTGACTGTTGGACTTGATGATCCTAAAGGTCTTTTCCAACCTGAACGATTCTCATTCTGAGATCTGGATCTAAGGTGGAGAATGGCACCTGAAAGTTCATATTGCTTCCTATAACCTCAAAGAGACAGAAATGCATTTTCTCGTGGAAAGGAAATCCAATGAAGGATTCATAAATCCATAAAACCAAGCCTGTGCTCAAAGAAATCCTCTGTCTCCAAATATTTACTGGAAATAAATATTTCCAGTGGTCTGGCCACTGCAGAACAGAACTGTCTCCCTGAGATGAGCCTCTAGTCTCACCTTAAGCATCACCATCCTTATGTTGAATTTCCATGGATTGGATTTCTGTCTCGAGGCACAGTTACATTTTGGATATAGCTGTTGGGAAGGTGGGAATGCAGACATGGGGCAGAGTGGGTTCTCTCTGTGGTGCTGCAGGGTTTCCATTAATTGCATTAAAGGTTAAGCAGTTCCATTGGATGAACCCAGCTGGCCTTGCCCACTGACCGCAGTGCAGGTACCTAAAATCTCAGTCAGTCCACAATTAAGGTGCATCTGTCAGAGGGACTGTCAGGATATGTCCCTTAGGATAATATTTTCAGACTGCTCCAGCCATTTTAGGAATATGATCTGTACTATGCATGGAAAATTGGTTCCTTTCTTCTTTTGGCAGGTGTATTTTCTCATTCACCGTCTTTAATTCTTTTCTGTATTTGGAATTCCAAATAAGTGCATTGCTTTATATAATTCATGATCAAGGACACTTGTTATGCAGCTAATTTTATTCCATCCATTGAAAAGCAAAATGATACAAATACCTTTCTTGACTGTGTGAATAAGATGAGCGAAAAGAATCTAAATTTAATGACCAAATCTGGGTTGCTTTTCTCCTGCAGTAAACTCCAGGGAATCTGCTTAAGTAACCAATGTGCACGGAATCAGGGTTTAGATGTGGCTGTTTTACCTGGGAGAGCTGAAGGATTGACTCAATAGCGTTTTCCATGAGTCCTGCACAGGAGAGGAGTAATGCCACGACATCTGCAGATAATATGTGATTGTCAGGTGCAGGAAGTGGGTGATAAAAATGTTTTTTGGTCTCCAGCACGACCCATAAGAGCTCGAGGAAAGCTGCTGGAGCATCCCCTGCCCAGTGTTGCACAGCAGCACTGATGAGCAGCCTCTCTTGGGGCCAGTTGTGCTCTGCCAAGTGCAGCACGAAATGTCTGGGACACGGCTCTGTCAGCACTGCTCACCTCCACTGCACAGGGCACTGGAGGCTGTGTGGGTGTTGATCCTGGAAAAGTACATTGTAGTCCTGAGTTTTGATAGAATAAAATTACTTTCTGAGTCATACATGAAGTGCTTTAATGGTTAGTCTGTACAAAAAATATCAAAAATAATGTCATTCAATGGAAGGGAAAATCTTATTTATAATGGCCAATCATTCCTAACTGACACAGAAGCTGCCCATTTCATCCCTTGTAGTGAGACCTTTATTCCTTTCTCATATTCATTTTATTGGTCCTCACTTAACAGATAAATATTTGCACTGTATAATTAAAATTAATTAATTTTAAAAATTACTCATTTAAAATGGCTTTTAGTAAAACCAGTTAAACAGCAAATACTAGTTTTGCTTTGTATCAGTAGTTTAAAGATGGCTTTTTAAGTTGAGCAGTGAAATACAGCTCAGTGAATGCACCTGTATTTCTAATTAAGCAATCCACATAGAAAAAAATAACAAGAACACTTTCAAATGATAGCAAGTGAAAACCAATTCAGCTTCCATTTTAGTATTTATTGTGCCCAAAGATAATTCTGAAATCTCATCAACTCATGAGACTCCAGCAAAGTTATTAAATTTCTGTCTTTACTCACAGACATTGCTGAAGAGTTGGCTTAAATTAAGGTCCATGACAGGCAGGAGTCCCGTGGGAGTCAGCAGAGTTATATTAGCACAGGAGGAAATCAGCTGTCCTGGTAAGCTCTAATTTCTTTTCCCAAATCCTGTAACAAATTCCATTTCATTATGCACCATTAAAGCAGTTCCATGGTGAGACTGATAGGTTTCCTTCTCCGTGTTTCAGTGGAGCAGCTGGAGACATGAGAGAGTCCACAGACCATTTTAGAAGAATTACCTAAAACTTCTTGGTCTTTTTGTCTCAGAAAGTTTTAGTTTACACTTTAAAGGAAACCCACTATGAGATAAAGGGCACCCAGTTGGGAAGAACCTTTTCCCAGGTTTATCTGGAAGCAGGTGAATTTGTGCATGCAGCAGACAGACACCTCACTGGTTCTCAAGTAGAAATGACCATTTCTTCAGGAACAAATTAGTCATAAAAATAAAACTGTTCAGTTTCTGTAAGATCTACCAAATTTCACATAAAAATGATGTTTCATTCTATATTTACAAAGCAGCTCTGGTCCATTTTTCTTCTCCCATGCTGACCCCATGATGATGGCAGTGAACCATAGAAGATTCTGGTTCCTGCTGGTGTCTGGGGTGACTAATTCAGATGCTCAGAACAACCCAGCAACTCCCTGCCAAGTGTTTTAAGGTGAAATTCCTCATCACTCCTTTGGAATAGCAGAGGATAGGGTCTGGAAAAGGAGTGTGCTGTGTGGGGGGTCTGCACCATGGAGAATGTCCTGGATGGAGCATCTGGTCCCCTGAGACCAGGGTCATCCCACCAGGACTTCATCTTGGACATGCTACCTGTGAGGGACCTGTCCTGATGTGCAGGAAGGGATGAAAAGCAGGTTCAGGTTCAGTTTATTCTTTCCAGAGCTTGTGTGATTGGGTAGATGATGTGTTTGGCTCTCTGCTGGCCCAGGGCTAGTGCACATCCTATGGGAAAGGGCTTGGCCACTTGGCAAAGTCCCTTTGTGAGCCAGTAGATTATCAAATAGCCTCTCCAAACCTCATTAGCAGCAGCACATGGACTGATCTGTCCGTGAATTCTGGGGAATTAGGAGGTGGAGGTGTTCTTCAGCAGCTGTTATCATTGTGCAGATTAGTTTTCAAGCACTGCCATACTTTGAAAATTAATCTCTTTTAAATGAAATGTTCATTTTAAAATGATGTTTAATGATGTCTAATGCATCCTGAGATGCTGGCAGGAAAAGGTTTGTTCTGCAGCTGACAAAGGAGGGCGGGGAGCTAATTAACAAAGACAATCAAACTTTCATTAGTATTACTAAAGCCTGCACCTCAAAATGTTTTGCTGCAAACAACTGCTATTTATGTTTCCAAACCCCATCCTTCTCTATCAGTGCTTCCTTTAAAGATACTTTATTGTGTGGCTTTCTAGGTGACACCACATGTAATAGATTTCTTGGAAATAGGGTTTAACCATTAACCATGAGGATGTGTGTCATTATTTTCTTCAGCTAGTGCCTGAAGGTGAAGCTGAGTGAATTTAATGCATTAAGAAAGGTAATTATCAGATAATCTTGATTGCCAAGGCTCTTCCTTCTCCAGCAAAAACTGATGGAGGCATAATGTGTGTACACGAGCATCTCATTTTTCCTTTCTGACTTTGATTTGGGTCTGACAGCATTATACAGCATTGTTTCTCTTATTTTTGTATTTTTTCTGCTAATATTTCTTCCATATATCTCATTTGTTTCCTTGTTCACCCTCATAAATTACGCTTCTTTTACCAACTCCTTTCCTTTAAGTAATAATTATATGGTCAAATGGATTGCTCTGCATTAAGGGCTAGAGGGGAAAAATTGGCAAATTTTCCAGTAACAGATTTTTTTCTCCTTTTCTGAAAGCTGAGGTGTAAGTTTGTCACAGCTTTCACAAATCTTCTTTCTCAGCAGTCATGCATCAAAGGCTTAGAACTGCAAATGAATTATTTTGATTACTGCTGCCTTGGGAAGATCTCCAGGGATGGGAGGTGGTGGGCTTAGCTACTGTCCATCCCTGTCGGGCCAAATCCTGCTCCCAGGGGAGGAAGGCATTAGGAATTTTGCCACTGACTTCAGGGCGGCTAGGATTTAGCATGGAGAGCACATTTTTCTTTGGGGAAAAAAAAAATTCAGGCTCAGGTTCCTGTGAGGTTGAGTCCCCAAATTTGGTAGAATTCAGTATTTTGCTTCCCTGTATTTAGCCAGTATTCAGGTGAATAAAAGGGAAAAGAAGACAAAATGAAGGACACTTGAGGAGACAACAAGAAATAAAATGTAAAAAAAATATTCTTTCCAGATAATTGCATCATCAAAGGAAGAAACAGCTTTTCCTTCCCTGACTTTTTGCTTTTGTCTGATAGATCCTTGCAAATCTGACTTTGCCACCTCACTGTGGGAAAGATTAGAGATGAATCTATGATAAAACTAATGAGGATCTAGAGAAAATCATCAAACCCAAATAGACTTAGTAGTTTCTGCAGGATATTTTAATCAGCTCGCACACCCTGCACTACAAGGCATGTAAGGTTGGTTTCATTAGGTTTTTTTCCTCCCCTTGGTAACTGGAAAGGGAGAAAGCTGGGACAGGCGGAATTTCCAAAGCCTCATCTCTTCTCTCCCTTTCCTTTGTCCTTACCCTTAGGACAAGCAAACCTGACAGGAGGGGGCAGCCAGGTGGGGTTGGGCTCTTCTACCTGGGAACAAGGGACAGGACAAGAGGAAATGGCCTCCAGCTGTGCCAGGAGAGGTTTAGGTTGGGTTTTGGGAAAAATTGCTTCACCCACAGGTTTGTCCAGCCCTGGCACAGCTGCACAGAGCAGTGGTGGAGTCCCCATCCCTGAAGGGATTTAAAATCTGTGTGGATGTGGCACTTGGGGCAGTGCTGGCCTTGACAATGCTGACAGAGTTGGACTTGATGGTCTTACAGGGCTTTTCCAACTTTAATGACTCTGTAATTCCATGATTCCCTCTCCTTTTACAGTTTGGGTGTCCCTGCTTCACTCACTGTGCAAGGAGCTCTGCTGTCCCCAGGTTTGTCACGGTCCTTGTCCATCACTGAGCCAGCCCAGCTCTGCTGCACTGCCTGCTCCTCCCTGGGTGACCTGGGGATGCTCAGGCAAAGTCCAAGAGCTGGGAATCCCCAGGGGAAACTGCATCTTAAATCACAGAAAATCCATGAAAAGTATTTACATGGTGGCAGTAGTGGATTTGCCAGGTAGCATGAGGCAAAGTTCTTGTCAAGGAGAGCAGATAAAATAGTCTCTTATTTTAATTAAAGTAATTATTCATGGGACTCCAGATGTTTTAAAAAAAAGAAAAGGAACAAACCCTTTTGCCTAACAATGAATAGCAACATAAATTGCCTGAGTTCTCTGTATCAGGACAATAGCTCCACTAATCAATATATCTTTCCAGTTTTATAAAATAATGTTAATAGCTATTGCTGTCAATACTTCTATGGGAAATAATTTAATAGAAGATTATTGTCGATCTATTACTTTTTTTTAAAATCCCATTCATTAGAATGATATCCTTCTGTGAGTTGTCTGAAAAAAAAAAAAGGGCTCTGAAAAGGACTCCCTGCTGTACTAAATTCTATAGGCCTTCAGAGGAAATTCCACAGAGCTGTATTACATTTCTATAGATTTAATTCCTGGTGCTTTCTGTGGGAGTTTTTCCCCAGGAGGACATATGTGAGAGATCTAATGCTCTATTTGTATGTGCTTCAGTCCTCAGTGGTTTTCATCCTTTTTTTGTTTGTGGGCTACCCAAAAAAAATTTCCACTAGAACATGTGGGCTCTTGTGTATTGAATTTACACTCAGTGACCGTAGGCTTCACTGCTTTGTGTGGGAATTACTCCAGTGAATCTCTGGACAACAAATTGAGAACCACTGTTTTATTTATTTCCTTTATGCTGGCCATGGAATAGAAAATGTATCCACCACTCCATGTGTCTGGGAGCAGCTGAGAATACTCATAACACATTACTGTAATCATCACTATTGTCATTTATTAATTTACACCAATGCACATCTGCTTTTCCAAAGTGAGGATCAGGCTGGAAATACCCCTGAAGTAAGAAAACAGGAGCAGTTTTAAACTACAATCAGGATTGCTGCCATGGTGTTGGTTGTTAGAGAAGCAGCATTAGGGGAATGGAGGGGATACTTGAGGAAAGAAATATACCCAGGCTGCTGGGAAACTCAAAATATGAGAGAGTGAAGTGAATAAAAAAATCTACAACCATAGCAGTGAAATTTAGTTTGTGTTTGAATGTGTCCAGTGGTTGTTTCTCACTGATACTCATTAAAATATAAGAATCTATTCTTTCCAAGACCAGCATTTTACCCCCATTTAGGTGTTGAAAGACAAAAGCAGAGCCTTTATAATATATGATAATTAGATTTCTTGACTTCTAGGCAGTGAGTGTTTGCTGTTGTATCCCTCTCAGTGCACAAGGCAGACAAATCTGTTGTGAAAGTGTTTCTGGCTCTGAGAAATCATACAGATGAAGGAGCAGAAGTTTTAAATTATCCTGATGTAAAACAATTCTTGAGTCAGGGTAGACTTTTTTTAAATGTTTTAGGAACTTTACAAATCCCCATGAATCAGTGCATTTGGAATCTTATGGAACAGGTTCAAAAACTGTCAAAAAGGTCTATTCAATATTGAATATGCTTGCACTGTGAATAGCAGAGAGGAAAATCCAATGTCTGCCAAAGGAATGTAAAAAGGACTGATAAAACAAGCAGAAATCAGTTCTTTCAACTCCACAAGGTTTTGTTTCTTTTTTCTTTCTCTCTCTTTTTTTTTAAGTAAAAAAAGACATAAACACAAAAGCTGCAGTTGACAGTGTCTCTTTGACAGCACTTTTGTAGCCATTTAAGCAAAACAATGCAAAGCAGCTTTCTGGAGGCCGCTGGCAGAACATACTGTAGCTCTCAAACTTCACACAGACTGCTGAGAAATGAAATGTTTGACTGAGAAGCTGATGTGGGTTTGGCAACATTGCTTAATTGATAGTGTGAAAAGAAAAACGATTCTGCTTCCACCATCTGCAACAGTAACAGGGAGCAGCTCTTTGTCTGACAGCATCTGTAGCCTTCCTCCCACCTCTGCCTCACCAAAACAGGGGAATTGCAGGGAAACGGGGCAGCACGTGCGCCTGGGAGGATCAGAGTGTGGATTTCCTTTCAGGTTTAATTACTGCTGTGAAACTCCTCTTTGGCCTTGCCTTATTCCTGTTGGCAGAAAGGTTCTTTGGAGCAGGAGCTGGCTGTGCTGCATTGGCCCTTCCAGGTCCACAGGTTGGTGTAAAACTCACCTGAGAGGGGTGAGGGGATTTAACACAGGATTTCCTTGCTTAGGACTTCCATGGCCACTTGGGAATGGGATTGGGATCTCCTGCTATTTACAAATTAAAAATCTTTTCAAGACACTTGTGGTTCTCCTACCAATCCTTGCTCCTCCTCTCTGTCCTTCCTCTTTGAGGGAGAGCATTTTCTTGGCTTTCCTTGGTGGACCAGAGCATGGCCAGATTATTGCAACAGCCTGTCTCTGGCAATGGCCAGTGCAGGGAAAATGCAAGAAATATCACCAAGGCCAGTTAATGGGCAAGCCAGACCAGTGCAGAACACTTCTGCCCAGTATTTATAAATCATGAGCTAAATTAAGTCCTATAATAGAAAGTTTTAAATTACTCAGAAGAAACCCCAAGATTTGTTTTCAGGTAACAAGAGTGGTCTCTTGTGCCATTTTCCACACTTTTTAATCTCCTTTCTTGTTTTCCTTTTTAATATGGAAAGGGTCCCATCTAGTCCTGATGTGGCAGAACTTAAGCAAAGAGCAAATTTCCCAATTAAATTACTTGAGCACCTTTCAGACTTTGCAATAAAGTGCTTGGTTGTCAAATTTTGATATGAAAGAGACTTGCAGAAAGTCTCTGGTAAGCATAAAAGTTTTATCACAATGGCATTTCAGTTTCTGTAATGTTTAAGAGAAGAACTGTGGGGTAGTTCCTGCTGTAGTATAAATATCATCTGGGAAAATAATTTCATGTGATGAGAGCGTTTGTGACTAAGAAGTTGCACTGTGCCTTGCCATTATTGGCCTAATCGTCCTCTGTGTCCATCCATCTGAATTCCATTCCCAATCTGCCTTCAGGCATGTTATGTACAATTAATAAATCATACTGACTAACTCTTTTTTTCCCATATATGTAATTTTGGCTGAATTGTTTTCACAAAGGAGGACAATATAATGCTTGATATCCAAGGCCTGTATTTGTAATATCTCCTTTATTTAGTAGCATTTATCATGTTGGTCAGACAAAGTTGGAATCCCAATAAATCTGTACCCAGAAGTAGGGACCATGTGTTGGTGTACCAAGCCAATGGCAGATCAAGTGAGGAACACACTGGAGACGAAAGTGAACAGTTCAAAAGTGGAGAAAATGAGTGAAATGTATTGAAAATCTATTTTCTATACCCAGCTTTTATTTGGACCCCTGAGCACAAAGCTTGTCCTCCTTGGTCTTGACAACATTCCCCCAAAGATTTCCTGGCTTTCTCCCAGTGCTGCCCTCACTCCAACTGCAGTCCAGCCTCAGTGCTGGAGTGGTTCTTCCCATTTTTCATAGAATGATTTGGGTTGGAAGGGACTTTAAAGCTCATGTACTCCAATCCTCCTGCAATAAGCAGGGACACCTTCCACTAGAGCAGGTTGCTCAGAGCCCCATACAATCCGAGCTCAGATGTTTCCAGGAATGGGGCTTCCACCACCTCTCTGGGCAGCCTGTGCTGGTGTTTTACCACCCTGAATAAACCTTAATCTAATCAAAATCAACCCTCATTCAGTTTAAAACCATTCCCTCTTGTCCTGTCACAACCAGCCATGCCAATAAGCTTGTCCCCATCTTTCTTCTAGGCCCCTATAAGTACTGAAAGGCTGCACTGAGGTCTTCTTGGAGCCTCTCTTCCCCAGGCAGAAAATCCCTGTTTTAGGAGTTACAGCTCAGAGAAGGACCAGGCTAATAGCTGGTGAAGTGCTCTGAGTCCATCAGCAATGCTGGGAATGCTGGTTCTCTTTGGAAATGGGATGGCATTGTGGGAGGAGAGAATCCCAGCAAGGCAGGATTCACCCAGCCCACCCTCCAGCTCTCTGTGGGAATGAGCAGAGCCTCTGGAGATGGCCAAAGCCATTCCCTGTAGGAGCATCAGCACTCCGGTCTACAGCAGAGTGAGGAAGTGACATTGTTTTATGTGTAGCATTTCAATATGTAATCCTTAAATGCTAATATGTATCTCTTCATTTTTACACAGACTAGCTGCAGCTCAGACTTTTCCTAACATGCAACTTCCCAAGTTCATACCTTGAAAAACCTGCTTGCTGACTCAATTTATTTATTTTTCTGGAGCTGTAAATAGACAAACACATTTTCTTGTAATGGTGTAACCCAGAGGGAGGTATTCAAATGTCCTGGCCTCAGAGGAGATGACCCCTACTCTTGTGACTTGTAATTAAGAGCCTCTCATTGAAACTGCCAGGAGTGTCTGCTCATTCTGTCACTTGTTTTAACTCCAGCTGGCTAACAAGAAAAAAAGAGTTTTCTTGCAGGTTTTTATCTGCAAAAATCACTGCAACCTGTTGTGACTGGTATAGATCTGTGAGAGAAATTATAGCAATGTTTTGATGTGTAGTGGTAATACTTCTGTCATC
>NW_005054369.1:1903507-1914360 GCF_000277835.1 Geospiza fortis | reverse complement strand
TTAGACAAAGTAATCCGCAATAAATAAATTTGGTCTGGGCTGTAAATCACTTCAGAATTCTTCACAGCGTTTTGTCTTCCTCATTGGCCTTCAGATATCTAGTGTCTTCACTGCACTTGACAAGTGTTTGTGTCTCTTCTCTAATGAGGAATTTGAACAGGGCAGCAGTTGGGAAGGTTCTGAAATATGAGTTTAGATTTTTACAGTTGAAATTTTAGGGGTTTTCCTCCCCAGAAACCTAACAAACATTTTGGGAGTTAGTTGATAATTGGTAAGGCTGAAGAAAAGACTGCAGGGAAAGCAGAATGTGATTCAATGAAAAGCTTTCTGAAAACTTGAAAATTTGATTTAATTTTAGTAAAACAAATGTAAAGTTTTGGGGGAAAAAATCCACTGAAAATAAAACTAAATTTTCTTTCCTTTCAGTTGACAGTGTGCTGTTTTTTAGTAGGCAAAATTCTGCTGCTGTCACTGCTTATGTACTGTACATGTGTGTCACTTCCCCAAGTTGTGTACAGTATTTAAAGCCATGCCTTTCTTATCACTTTGTAATAGAAGATAGAAGAACAGTTCATCACATTTTAAAGTGGTTTTTTTCCTTCCGTAGGACAGAACAATGCTTCTGAAGAAGAGGTTTGTGTGTTCATGGTACCCAAGAGCTCATGAGGGGCTGTGAGGCACCTGAAGCAGCCCGAGGAGCCTGGAACGAGCTGAGCTGTGCTGTTTGGAGCTGCCTGGCTCTGCCTGGCACAGGCAGCACCGTTATCACCTCCTGCACTGATGTGCTGCCAAGGAGGCTTCCTGGGGACTGCAGCCCAGGATGCCTGGAGCCTCCTGAGCCAGGCAGCACCTGCGCCTCCTTCCTGGGACACCCACTTCTCCACTTAGGCTGGGAATCAAGTTGGCATCCTAAATAAAATCAAAATAGTTGTTTAAACATCAGGCTCCAGCTTCCCTTCCCTTCCCTTCCCTTCCCTTCCCTTCCCTTCCCTTCCCTTCCCTTCCCTTCCTTTCTGTGTTTTCCACTTCACACTTGGCTAAACCTCCCCTGGATACGAGCATGTTGCCGTACATTTCCCCACTCCTCATGTGGCATGCCTTGCAGTTAGCTCATTCTTTCTGCTGGATAGAACCTCAATACATTAAGAAAAGGATTAGTATGTGCAAAGCACAAAAAAAAAATCAGAATACTGGAGAGTACTTAATTGGCCAACTGCCGTCAACCATTTCAGCACTTGCATCTTCCGAGCTGCTTGCACCGTATTGTTAGAGGAGAATAAATCATTTGACACAACTAGGTTTTCGAAAAATATGTGAAAACCATTCAGGCAAAAAATCAGTTGAAATGTATGAAATTTTCCATCTGAGTGCTCTCTGCTAAGAGAGAATATTTCAGTGGGGCGCAATATTTAATCTTGTTTTAAAATAAATAGTTTACTATATAAAATCACTTGGGGTGTGATTTTTTTAAAACGCAGTGTAATTTTATTTTAGTTTTAAGGTTTGTACTGAGGGATGCTGGAATATGACAAATAAGGTCTAGGCAAAGTTGTGTGTTAGAAATAATCCTGCTGCAGTGGCTTGTGTGAGGCACATGCACAGATTTAAATCTATGATACATTTAAACTGATAGAAATCCATGAATGTGGCTAACACAGAGCACAGCCCATCCTTGCTTTTATGCAAAGTGGGACTTCTGCATCTCTGCAATGCATGACCTGGGTGAGAAGTTTTTCCTTATCTGTTGCGTTATCCTGTACTGTTGGAAATTATGCATTTCACAGAACCACAGAATAGTTTGGGTTGGAAGGAAGCTTAAAGCTCATTTCATTCCACTCCCCTGCCTGAGCAGGGACACCTTCCACTATCCCAGGTTGCTCCAAGCCCATCCAAGTGATCTTGGACACTTCCAGAGATGGGGAGTCCACAACTTCTCTGGGCACCCTGTGCCAGGGCCTCACCACCCTCACAGGGAAGAATTTCTTGCTAATATCTAATCTAAACCTTCTTTCCTTAAGCCTGAAGTCATTCCCCCTTGTCCTATCACTCCATGCTCTTGTCCAACGTCCCTCTCCAGCCTTTTTGCAAGCTCCCTTTAGGTATTGAAAGGCTGGTCTCCCCAGAGCCTTCTGTTCTCCACGCAGAACAGCTTTGAGAAGGAAACAGAGCCAGTAAATGATGGACTGGAGGTCTGAGTCCAGGGAGCTGCTCCCACATTCTGCCAAAGGCTGGATGGTGCTCACTGATCTCTGGGGCCTCTGACCCATGCTTAGAGTATGGCAGAAAAGGACAAAGCTTGTGGAAGATCACTTGGTGCAAAGGTTTTATGACAAACTCTGTTTTTTGGACCGAGATTTAAGTATAGAAAAGAGTGTGTCATACCTGAAGTACCGCATTGAAAATGCCCACTACGGAACATTTAGCTAATTAAGTAGCTTATTAAAACTACAGGGGTTTTGCAACACATGCATGGGTATGAGCCAGTCATGGCTCATTAAAGTCCTAATCCTGAAAGCTGCTGAGAACAGGAGACATTTCTCTGAACTGTGCAATCTTTTGCTCTGAAGTTTTATGATCTACGGGAAAACAGTCCCGGATCCGCCGTCAATACACGGCCGATACAATCAAACTCTAAGTGGCTCCACATGCATTCTCTTAATTGTTAGCTGTCGTATTGAGATTAAATTGGGCATTAAATTAAAGACAGATTAAATTGTGACCTGAGGTGTAGGATTCATACATGCACTTAAGTATAAATCCCATTGTTTATTGGGAATAAAAGAACTCACGTTGCTTTGTTTGCAGTGTTCGATTTATTCTTCTTAATATAGAATAAGGAAATTTAAAAATAACTTCTGACTGTGTAAGTCTGTGTTTACTCTCTCAAAGGAAGAGCAAAAGGATAAGCTTTAGGGTCCAGAAAGCTTTTCCATCACCCTCCAGTTGCTTCTGCAACTCTCTCCCATCCTCACAAGTTGTGATCAGGGAACCTCCTTAGAAATCCTCTGCACACAGCTGAGCATCTTCAATTTTGTGCACCATAGAAAATTAATTTATCCCTTCTTTCTGAATGTATAGGGGAAATGTGTATTTTCTTTGACTTTGTTGTTGGAGGAAGGATTTTTAAACATTGTTATTATCATTGCTTTGGTGATTTGACCATCAAATCTGGTTTTAGGCCCTTTAGCAGGAGGGTTGGCAACCTATGGAATAGGTGCTGAGAGGGGCGTGGTGGGCAGCAGGTCCACACAAGCTGAGGTTTGGGAGCTGCAGCATCTGGGAGGGCTGCAGATCACAGCCCCCATTCCCTGCTGAATTTGGGACAGCACTGGGACAGGCAGCCCTTCTGCCCCACAGAGCAAGGCATTGCCAAGAAGCTGCTTGGCAGCATCTCTGTCTTCCAACTCCCACCAAACCCCTACCAGTGCAAGTAACCTCTAATTGAGAGGAGAGAGCTGCAGGCTGGCACACAGCTCCTGAAAGCTGCTGATCTTCACATTAACAACCTCATCTTCATTTTTTGTTCCTGCTTGTGCTCTGCTTGCTGTGCTCCTCCTCTCTGTATTTTGTTATTTCCCCAGGTTCTTCATGTACATCAATCACTGCCCAGCTGAGATTTCCAGTGGTGACTGGGAAGGTGGTAATGAACAATCATTCAAAGCATTTGGGGTTTTTTGGGACTCTTGTCCCTAAATGACTGTCTGTAAATGGCAAGCCTTGGTGTAGGAGATAGACCTGGCACAATTTAGCTCCAAACCCAGTGTATCATTGCCCTGCATGGATGAGTTCTTCTGACCATGAGGCTTGGTGAATGTACAAACAGGATGATCCCAGACCTGGGAACAGGAGAGAGAGCTGGGTCATGCTTAGGCTGTGCTTGGCTGAAAGTGGCAGATGAAGATCCAACCCATTCTATTTTCTGTTCTTTTGAGGCTGAGAATAGCACTGATGTGAAATGGTGCATAAAGTTAAATAACAAAAACACAACAAATTTGGATCTTTTGAGCACTGTCAGGCAGAGAGCTGACCAACCTCAGATGAGATTAATAACTTGCCTGAGACAGCAGTCTCAAGCTGGGTCTAATCAGGAATATCTATTGAAGGTTTCTGGCTTCCTGTCCAGAGCTCAGCTCATTAGACCACACTTCTCAGCAGTTCAAATAAGCAGTTCTACAGTTTGCTCATTTTAAACGTTTTTATTCTTCCTTCTCCATTTCTTATTTATAAGAATGTTAAATTAAGCATTTACCTTAAATTAAATCCTGTAAGTCTATGATATACTTTTCCTTTTATGAAGTATTATGAAGTAAACCTTGTCATATAAACAATTAAACCAAAGAGGAAATTCAGACACATTCTAGACCTTGAGCTGTCAGTGAATGAATGAACTGCAATGCAATGAAATGCAATTCAATTCACAGAAAAATAAATGATGAAATTACATAATTAAACCCCTTACCCAAACAGAGCCATAACACACAAGCTGATCTATCAGAGCTCCATGAGATCAGTTCTAAAACTATAGATCCAAAGAGAAGATGATACAATGGCTCTCACAGCAAAAACCTCCCACAAAAGGGCACAAGCTACAGGCACGAATTACTGTAATTACAATTCATTTAGCAAAATTAGGCTGCATATTACTCATAGATTTGAAAGCAGTATGGGTGTTAAAGAGAAAAGGTGATGATCCCATGCTCAAGGGAGTGTAGAATGTTCTTGGAATTTCCTGGGATGCCCAGGACAGCTCCTGGCCATCAGAGCTTGCTGATGGCTCCAGCGTGAGAGCCTGGCTTTAACTGACATGAGGTTATTTGAGATTTAGATCATTTCTGTCAGCTTCTGAGCCAGATCCTGGGCTAATCTGAGCTTTGTGCAAATCCATGAGCTTGCAGTGTTGAAAATTAGAGCCAAATTGGATCATTTTATGCAAAAAAAGTACACGGTAGTGGGTGATGTGTACTTGTTCCCTTCACTTCTGTTGATCATGTTTTTCTGGGATCTAAATTTGCTTACTCCATCCTCCACTTAATTGCACTTGTACAGCACATAGATTACCCTGCTCCCAGTTGGTTTCTACAGCCTTCACTGAAGGTATTTTTTTCTTTCCACCTGAAGACTGAATTTCATGCTGTTTTCATAGAGGTTTTGAGGTTAAATGCTCCAATATTTCTATTGCTATTGCTGGGCTTGGAGTAAAGTTTTTCTCTGCTATTTCCTCACTGACCTTTTTAGAAATTGAAATTACTTTGAGCTCCCTGTTATGTTTGCAAAAGACTTCTGCATTCTCCCCCTCTGCAGTGGCATATTATAAATATTTCCTTTGATGTGTCTTTACTCCACTCCCTCCCACCCTCTCCTTTTCCAGAATGGTGTACTGTTCCCTTTCCTTTTCTTCCCCACCAGGGCTGCTTATCTGCAGCCCAAAGCGAGGAGGTGGTTCCCTTTAGCATGTAAATAAAGCAACATTTTTTTTTTTCCAGCAAGCAGCTCAGGCTGGAATTCCATGCCAGAAACTCTCCTCTACACAATGATGAGTTCAAGTTCTGCATTGTGCCAAGGGTTTTTTCTTTCACAGTAGGAAAGGTGATCAGTCTGCAATTAGTCCTCTCCTTCCCCAATCTTTTGTAACTCTGTCTGCTAATTTCTCATCTCCCAGGACCAAAGGTAAAGGTAATTTTTGGGAATCCATTTAATGTGACAGTGCTCCCATCATCCAGTTCTGCATAAAATTAGCCTGTCCTCCAGCTGATGGTAAATGGTGTGGCATTAGAGCAATATTTGGAAAGATGTGCCTCGAGATCTCTATTCTGGTCAGATGAGTGGGGAACATGCTTTTGCATTTTAATTTGAAATTCAGTGAATATTTTGAATGCCACAGCATGTCTATAACATTATTTAAAAGATCCTGTGCACTCAGGCATGTAATGATTGACATTGGCTGTAACTTGATGCAATGTTGCACTGTTTTAATTCTTTTTGGGGCAGTGTTATCTTTGATCACTTCGTATTCACTGGAAAAATCCCACAATTGCAATCCCACATTATGTTTCAGCGAGGATGCCAAGTTCTCTATGGTGCGTAGCTATTCAAGGCACTTTGTCCACCCTCAGGCTGCTCATTAAAGTGATGGCAGTTTCTATTTTAATGAATAAGGTAGAGTGCAAATTCCCAACTTCATTCATAGACCTTGAATGGTCAAAAGGAGAGGGTTCTTTTTTCAGTTCCCAACTTCTTTGTTTTCTTGGAAATTGTGTAAATGTGTTCATAACCATGGCCACAAATCCATGTGCATGCAAAACCCATCAAATTACAAGTTTTTATCTTGTGCCCAGGGCTTGTATTATTAAAACTTCCTTTTGTGCACAACATCCCCTGTCCCAGATTTCGTTTCTAGACACAGTTACATGTCCATATTGCAAGAGGTAAGAAAAGGGGATGCCTGACAAGGGCGACTTAGCTCCCTCTTTTAATTCTCTGTTATTCCCTCACTAATCGTCAGTCCTGTGCCAGAAAGCCTTCCCATACAGCCCAACATTCCTTGCTTTCAGAGGCTGCCATTTCAAAGGCTGCACTTGCCCACAGTTACACAGCAGGGGCATGAAAGCTGCTGCACGTTCCCTCTCCAGTTGAAAGGCGGCACTTTAAGGTAAAGCATGAACTAAGTGCAGCGCTGAAGTGCTGCACAAACGCGAACACTCAGAGGCAGGGAGGGAGGCAGAGTTCCCTGCTTGCTCTCCTGCCTATTATCCACGTGCCATTCAAACCTAACAGCCTGGACGCCTTCTTTTGGCCGCTCTCACTCCCGGTTTGCTGGGAAAAACCCTTTTTTCCTGGCCTTTCCCCAACGTTTGGGAATAGCCGTGGCTGCCAAGGAAAGGTTTTTTGAAGGGGGCGCCGAGTTGGTCCTCGAAACTGGGTTAAGGAGCACATGGATTTTATTGCTGTGCCCACATCTATTCTGAACCCCCTGCCAGCCAAAGGGAAGGGTATTTTGAGGTGCTTGTAGCTGCCCTGGTGGATAGGAATATCCAGTGGTGGAGGCACCAGTGCAGATTGGGAGCTCCGGGCTCACCCTTGGGTGTCAGCCTAGTGGGGCAGGTTAGGCTCTGGGCTCTGCTCAGCTTGTGTTCAGACTCAAGGAACAAGCAGCAAAAGCAGCCCAAGGGCCTTTGCAACCCCCCAGCCCCCTGGTGAAGTGCCCTTTGCGCTTCCCAAAGCTCAGCAATCCCAAAAAGTGCAGGTCTTTCCCACAAGGCCAAGCCATGGGGCGGTTGGAGACTCACCAAGAGAACTCTGCCTCCATCTTCCCCTTCCCACAGCTCCTTGGACCAGATCCATGTTTTCTGCAGAGACTTTGGCTCTAGCTGGGAGGCACAAGTTCCTTTGCTTAGCGCACAATAATTTTTACTCGGTTGTATAAAATCAGAGAATAAACTACAGGCGCCTTTTAATTTTTTTCCTTGAGAAAAACTGAAGATAAATATTGAAATGAAAAAAGGGTTTGCTATTTAATAGTATTAAATCACTGCACGCAGTTGCAGGAGACTAAGGAATTATTTTAATATTGTTTCCATTTGCATATGTTCCTCCAAAATCCTCTTGCTGAGGCACGCAGTTTCAGGGGAGACGCTGGAACATTTAATCATTTAATAAAAGCAGCTCTTGCCGTGTATTTGTTATAGTCATGGATTTTACACACCAGAGGATCTCTGTGGTACAAAAAGAACATGATCCAGAAGGGAAAAGTCCTACCTCTTTTCAGCTACACTAAAATCAGTTTACTCCTTAAAAATCTTCCCCTTCATTATCCATGGGGCTTAGGGCTCTCCAGATGAGGAGTTGACTTTAATATCAGAGAATGCTCACCTCATCATTGTGTTGTGATAGAAACTATGTTTGACTGGAAAATGTGATTTAAGGGAGTAGAATTTGTCACAGCTGGGCCATGGAATGCTGACACCCCTCATCCCAGACTCCTCCATTGGGCAAGTCAACACCAAGGGCAAGAATCAAAGACAGAGGGTCTTTACCTTGTCCTTCCCTCTCCCTGTCTGTGGAGCCTGGGGTTTCCTTCCCAAAGCTCTCAGACATGAAGAGGAGAGTTTTTTTACTAAAACTTGCAGTTTTGGTAAGGTTGGTGACTGTTCCCAGGGAGGGAGCACTGTCAGCACTGAGCAGGGGTGCTCCCTGGCAGGCAGGAGATGTGTCCCAAGGGAGCTGGGCTCACTGCAGAGCCTGCATGGGAAGATTTGGCTCTCCTCAGAGAGATTCCATGGGATAAATCTTGATTACTTCAAATCTGATGAAATTAAAATTTAAATAACAGGTTGGTTTGGGGTTTTTTTCCCCCTTAACTGGTAGCTCTGTGAATTCAACAGAGAAAGCCACTCAGTGGCCTTTTTGCCTTGAGCATCCTCAGCACAAAGATTTAGTGTTTGGAACTTAAATTATGATCTGATGATTTTCCATGTGCCACAACAGATATTGCTCACTCTCCTAGAGCTGCAGGAGCTGAAAAAAACCAACCCAGAGAAAAAGCAGGAGGGCTAAACAAACAAACCTCAGCATACAGAACTTGAGCTTTTTAAGGAGCAGACACCTAATGCCAAGGACTTTGGTCTTAGCAGTGTGTGACCCCTAACAAGCAAAAGGAGTAGATCATTGAATTAAAAAAGAGCCATTTTCCAGAATGTAATTGCACCTTAAGGGCAAATAAATATCTTCTTGCTGCTTACATTGGTAGCGTTCCTTCCCATAACTGAAGCATCAGGAATAATTATGCTAAAAGACACTTAAGCTTGTAGAGAAAACACATATTGCATTTTATGATGCTCTTGCTGGGCTTCTTGTGTAACATGAGAGAGATTATATTAACACTGGTGCTACATCGGTGTAGAATTACACCCCCGTGTTGGTCTGAACTGCATTGTGCAGCTTTCCTCACTTTTTATAGCTCTATTAATGGTTTTCAAAAACTGTGGGCTAAAGGAGTATTAAAATGTCTTGGCAATGTACAGTCACTCAATCTTTTTACTGTGGGATTACATATACCTTGTTTCTATTTGATTTTGATTGCTTGCTTGGCCTAGATTCCCTGCAAGCATTCGGTATGACTGAATAATTTTTAGTTGTACTTTCTTGCCATGCTTTATGCTAATCTGCTGATGTTTTGCAGCCGCAGCACTGCCAGTCAGTGCTGCAGCCCACAGTCTTTATCCTTTACTGGATTTTTAAAAGGGTATTTTATTGCCTGTCATTACCATTCATTGTGGCTTTATGGACTGTGCTCTGTGCTCGGCGCTGCGGCTGCCGCTCCCCCCCCGCCGCAGCTCCCGCGCCTTTGTTCTGCCCAGCACAAGTTTTCTGGGGGCCCTTCTGCCTCCCACCCCTCCAGAGGGCCTCAGATACAGCCCCCTTTCCACGGGGCAGATGGGAGAGTGTCATTTCAGCTCTGTGATTTATAGGAAATTGGGTTTTTGCCCCGAATATCGCTGGGTAAATGTTAAATGCAGGATGCGAAATGCGCTGTGCTGTGGGAGTTTTGGTACCTCTCAAGCTGCTTTTTATGATGCTAATGCACAGTGGAAGGAAATGCCTCTGTTTCATCCAAATGACATTATTCAATTAATAATTATTTATTAAGGGCACATTAAATTTCTCATGCCTTGCTTATGGGTATTTCTCAGCTTTATTTAATAACTTGTGGGTGTAGGTAAGGATCAAACCCATAGCTGCAAACTGCAAACCTATTGCCTCAAAATTGCTGGTTCACATAAAGCAGAACTCAACTCTAAATAAAATTACTACACCTTGAGGGCATTCTTCCAACTCAATGCTCACCTTCTTTCATCTCTAGTAGGGATACAATTTTCAATACTTTCTTTTAGTTGGAGTTGCTTTTGGGACAGTTAAGTCATTAGGAAAATATTGAAGCTGTAGGAAAACAGAGCTTTGTCAGTTTAACTTGCTGGAAAAAAAACACAAATGCAATGAATCAGAATAATTTTTTTAAGTGGATTGGACCTCATGCCATGCCAAGTCCCGAGACTCATTGGGAAATTTGCATGGACATCCCTCTGGCCACAGGAGAAGGGGCAGAGGGGGCTGGAGCTGCCTGGCAGGTCTGATGTTACCTGTGGTGCATCACTTTTCAGTGCTGTTGTCCTGTGAAGGTCTGAGATCATGGAAAGGAGGGAAGGCTGGAGATTTACTGGTTTGGATTTAGTTAGATTTGAACAGAGGAATTTATGTATGAATACAAATATTCATAAATCCTTGCCTGACTCCTCAGCCAAAGGAAAATGGATAGTTTCCTGTAGCAACACTTAATGTTTTGATTGGTGTCTTTAAAGTAAATAAATCACTCACTCTGTACTTTTTCATTAGGTGATTTATACCCTTAAGATGCAGAGCTCTTTCAGAGCAGGCTGATGTTAGATGGGGATGTGCTGTGAAAGCCCTGCTTCCCTGCTCGAGGATGTTAACCAAGAAGTTACCTCCCCTGAGCTGCACAGACACACTCTGGGAAAAGCCTGGAACACTGACTTCAGTGGGAGCTGAGTGCTCAACACCTCCCAGGATTGGACCTCAAATACTTATCTGTAGGAGCTTTCCATTATTCATTCTACAAATGAAACTGGTTGTAATGTAAATTATAAAATGAATCTTTCTACGGCTTAAGATCCTGTAACTTAAACCTCCTAGGCTGCTTATCTGCCTTCTGCCACCTACCTACAGTTTATCCAGTGCACTTGGCATTCTTGATTGTTCAGTGCATATAAATTTCAATCATACCCACAGGGTCCCTCTATTCTATAATAGCTTGCATTGTGAGCAATTTAGCAGAGAAC
>NW_005054369.1:1881147-1903489 GCF_000277835.1 Geospiza fortis | reverse complement strand
GACATTTGCTATTGGGAAAACCAAAACCCTTGGGAAGTACCATGCATATTCCTCACATAATGCTGTAATAAGGCAATTGTATTGAAATTAAAAAAAGAGAGATTGAGAGATTTATCTCCCCTTTCAGTCACACGTATCATGGAGCTGTCCGGGAGCCTCTAAAGCGAGGCAATCCCACGTCTGCAAAATCAGCCGGCTGGGGGAGTCGGTGATTGGCTAACCATGGCTTGATACCTTCTACCAAAGTCATTAAAATTCCTCCTTATCTCAACAGAATAACTTCTCACTGTAATAATCTTATTACACCCCGGTTGTTCTGTTCCTCTGCCAGGCAGGTTACACACAACGCCTGCCTCTGTGGTGCCGTGCCTGCCTCTCATCCCACTGGGTGTATGGCCCCAAACCAGCCCTCTCCAGGAGTTCCTCCAAAACACCACAGATGTTTGTCACCCTGATTTTTTAAGATTTTCTAAGCCTTCTGATGTTTACATTCTTGTAACAAACTTTCTCACACACTTTCTGTAAATAACTTATTGTTTTGCATTCTTTTATGGAGGAGGGGAAATTTGATGGACCGTTGGTTTGTCCAGTGTCATTGGAGAGGTGGCACTGTCACCCTCCAATCCACTGTCACTTTTGGAAAACTATAAATGTTGGAGTCAGAAAATAAACTTCCCTTTTCTTCACCCTGAGAGCAGCAGTGTGTGTGCTTGTGTTGTTTCGTGTCCTATAGTGACAGATGTTGTTGCACAAACTCCTCTGCCACAGGAAGGAGTGAAAAATGGTCCCTGGCTGTGGGTGCACAAACACAGTGGGCCTCTCAAACCCCAGCATGGAAACCTGAGTAGCAGGGAGAGTGTAAAGGAAGTCTGTGTGGTGGCAGTGCTTTCCAGGAGAGGCAGCAGGGCGCTCCATCCTCCCCCTGCCCTCACAGTCTGTCCTTGGCATATGGGGATAAGAAAAAACACAGAGAAGATTATGATGCCTTAGGGACATGAGGTTTGTGTCTGTAGGCTGAAAGTGGAATGAGTCTTAAAGCCCAGTGGTCTATGAGAAAGCCTAAGGAGATGGAAAAGGTGCCATTTGTCACAGGATGACAGAAAGGTTTGGATTGGAAAGGACCTTAAAGAACATCTCGTTCCACCCCTCTGCTATGGGCAGGGATGCCTTCCCCTATCCCAGAGTGCTCCAAGCCCTGTCCAACCTGGTCCAGGGGCAGCCACAGCTGCTCTGGGCACCCTGTGCCAGGGCCTGCCCACCCTCACATAATTCATCCCAATATCCCATCAAAACCTACTCTCTGTCAGTGTGATTCCATTTCCCCCTGTCCTGTCACTACTTGCCAGTACTGTGATTTGGACCAGTCCTTAAAGTCTCCCAGGAAGACTTTAAAGATGTCTTTCTAAGTGAATCCTGAGAAGATTTGACATTTTTGTTTGTAGGATTGCATTTAACTCTATGTAGTTTTTAATTTAAAAAGAAACAACAACAAAACCTTCTTACAGACTAACAAAACAATTGCCCGTGTGATTTATCATCTTGTGGTACCTTGTAGTATCATGGTCAGAACAGAGCAGTTTATTTGGACACACCACAGGGGATCCCCAGCAGGAACTGTTTCAGGGCACTATAGGCAAAAGAAGTCTTCATGGGAACCTAAAATATGCATTTAGTGGTTCCTACCAATATTAAAAAAGCATCAAGAAGGATTATGCTTTAATCTATTGCAAGTGATTTCCTTTAATAAAGTTAAGGAGATTTCTCTCCATAATACTCATGATGTTGCTCCTGAAGTTCATTCTATTATCATCCTCACTGGTAGTTCCATGAAGTTCCTAATATTTATGAGATAAGAGAGTTTTGGCATCAGGTATGGAGGGGAGCATTTTAGGGAGGAAAGCCAGTTTGTCTGGGGAGACAGTCCCATGGCAGAGTGCTGGTTTGTCCTGCTGCCAGCACCACAGGAAGAAAGTGAAAAATGTATTTGCCAGTTCAACAAACAAATATAAATGCAGTTAACTTCTCTAATGGTTCTTTCCAATCTGAACTGAAAGTGTTTTCTCACTGAATTAGAACCAAAATCATCTGAAATACATTTTTGGGGTCAAAACTGGAAGAGGTTGAGAAGGCTGAGAAGATATCTCAGAAAATCTGTGCTCTCCCCTCATCCCTTCTTCTGTCAGCCCTCCCACCCAGGGTACTTGGGCTCAGCAAGAAGAATCAATTTGCAGAAACAGAGAGACTTTGAAGATATTTACTGTGGTCCTCATTTTATGAACTTTATGAAATAATTCTCTTCTTTGGCTTCGCTTCACCATCTGTAGAAAAGTGGGAATACCCTTTGTCCTGATGTATCCTTTTAAACACAGACTACTTTTGCATACATTTAAGAGAGAGGCTTTTTGAATAAAACTTTAAGGAATGGTCAATTTGTTATGTTTTAGCTGACATTTGCAATAATCCCCTGGACAAGCACATAAATATTTGGACTATATCTAACTGACAAGGAGTTTTAGAACATAGTACAGAGGACTGAATAGCATGGCCACAGCACGACTCCTCTGTCATCAGTGTTTTCCAGGTAGTCTGGAGTTCCAGTGTGAGACATCTTACAATCAATAATAGTAAGAGAAAATGATTGGCTGAAGAAGCTAATGGCCTAGAAATTAAAGAAAAAGCAAAAGCACACTGTATATTCTACATGGTCACACATGGGATTTCAGACCCACATTGAACAACTGATCCTGGGGGACTCCTGGAATCTCAGGTAATCTCAGGAACCAAAGCCAGAGCTTCCACATTTTAGTGCTCTGCGCCTGCTCATTTCTTTCTCCAGCAGGTAGAATGATCAGCATTTCTGGAACAAAGCCCTTACCCAGCTCTAAGCTCCTGTGG
Source organism: Geospiza fortis (assembly GCF_000277835.1). NCBI lineage: Eukaryota > Metazoa > Chordata > Aves > Passeriformes > Thraupidae > Geospiza > Geospiza fortis. Next base: position 1,900,594 of record NW_005054369.1, on the reverse strand, counting down.
AGTTCGGTGGGAAAGCTCCTGACTTCATGTGGAGCACCAGCACAGCCACCATGCACTGTAAACACAAGGGGATGGTAATTACACCCATTTCTGTGCTGCACATCTGTGTAGAACTTTCCTCTTCTTTGTCCCAAGAGCTACAATACGTCTTAAAATCAATGAAGTCGATACCTTTAAAAAAGATTTGTTGATGTTTGGACTACACATAAAATTAGATCCTCTGATTAATGCCACAACAACGTGACAGCATCATTGTATTATGGTTCCTGAAGCTCTGCCTCGTTCACCTACTAACAAATAACGGTATCCTGAAATAATAAAGACTAAAAATTACAGCTGAAAAAATAGTTATTGACTCTCAGAAATAAACTGCAAACTACTCCCATTGTGCTCCCTTCCATATGCATTTTATTGTCATTTATTCACGTCCTTCCTCACCCTGGATGTCAGAGCACTTAACAAAGAAACACTTAACAAACAAACAATGCAGTCCCACCATGGGGTTTATGTGGCAACTGCTATGCTGTAAATAACAGCCCATCATAACCGGCCCCTGGCTTAGCAGCTCCTTGGAGAAACACTGATGGACACTTTGGAGCAAGAGCCCTCTGCTCTTCTGGGGCTGCTGACCGTGTGAAGCTCCAAAAACTTAACTCTCTGCTTATAAATATTGGACTTGAGGATTTGTTTGTCTTTTAAAGATTTATCTAAGTGGTAGGTACTTTTTCCCAAACTTCTCCCAGTTTCAGCTTCCTCCCCAGACTCTCCTAGACTGTCTCCTCAAAAGGAGAATAAAGGACAAAACCATGAAAGCTGGAGAAGGATTTTTGACAGGGACATGGGTGATGGAGAAGGATTTTTGACAGGGACATGGGCTGTCCCATGTCACAGAGTGAGTGGCTTTAAGCTGAAATAATGTATTTTTTGTAGATTGATATTACGAAGAAAATCTTTACTGTAAGGGTGATGCCTTCAGAGAGGTTGTCCCTGCTTTGTGTTAATATCAGAAGCAAATTGGTTTTGGGTTCTCCATCATTTCCCTTCCTGCTGCTGTAGATGTGCCACAACCCAAGGAATTTCTTCTCCAGTGTCCTTGGGCTCTGGGATTGCTCCTGGGATCAAGGAATATCAACTGGGAATGGTTTGCATTCAGATTGGGTTGTCTGCACAGCTTAGGTTAATTAGATCTATGTCTCATAAACTTTTGTACCGTGTTACTGTAGACTCACCTCTCAGTAGATTGGGTTTAATTGCTGTGCAGTCTCTCTGAGTTTTGTTATTACCAAATGTTCTTCTCGATGTTTTAATTGCAGTTACAAACCTGTAGTCCATATAAACTCAGTCTTGATGATATTTTCCTGCTGGAGTAGCCCACGTTTCTCTTGTGTCTGTGTAAAGAGAGACTTTGTTCTGTTCCTTTTGAAACTAATTATTTCTGCCCCCCTGACTTTTCAATCTTAAATAACCATGTCAAGGTATATTATTTTTTAAAGCCTTGATAAGAAGCTATTTTATTACTCTTCAGATGAGCAATCAAAGTCATTGGAGACTGCTGAAACAGAAGGAATAACAGGCTGGAACGGAGCCTTTTTGGAGAGGACAAAGCAGCTGATAATTGGGTGCGTTGTCCGAATTCGGCTGTTTGGTGGGAGGAGCTGCCAGGCACTGGGGGAGGCACCCAGCAACAGTGGTGGTGTAAACTGGAGCTCATGGTGTGGCCAGTGGAAAAACAGAGGAGAGGAAGGAGAGGAAGGAAGGAAGGGAGGGAAAGGGAAAGGGAAAAGAAAAGAAAAGAGAAAAGAAAAGAAAAGAGAAAAGAAAAGAAAAGAGAAAAGAAAAGAAAAGAGAAAAGAAAAGAAAAGAGAAAAGAAAAGAAAAGAGAAAAGAAAAGAAAAGAGAAAAGAAAAGAAAAGAGAAAAGAAAAGAAAAGAGAAAAGAAAAGAAAAGAGAAAAGAAAAGAAAAGAGAAAAGAAAAGAAAAGAGAAAAGAAAAGAAAAGAGAAAAGAAAAGAAAAGAGAAAAGAAAAGAAAAGAGAAAAGAAAAGAAAAGAGAAAAGAAAAGAAAAGGAAGAAAGAAAAGTTGGAAATTTTAGAACACCACCTTTGCAATAAATTGTAGGAAGAAAGCATGAATTATGTCAAAAGCCTCACATTGCAAGTTGCACTCAGTTTTACAAGAGAAGACAGTGCCAGAACTGACAATAAACCTGAGATCTTGACCCCAGCTCCAAAACCAATCTGGGGGAGCAGCAGCAGCTGTGGGTGCTGTCCAAGGCAGGGGAGGTGGGCACGGGAGGAGGATTGCTCAAGGACCTCCAGAAGTGCTTCCTACTTCAGTGATTTGCTTTGCAGCAAGAGACCCGGGGCTTGTTCTCTTTGTTTCTTCCTCTCATGTGGTAAATTAAAACGGAAGATTCTTAACACAATTTCATAGCTTGAATTAGGAGTCAATATGGCCATGTGAAACACTTGTTAAGATGGCTTTGAGCATCCTCACACAATTAAAACACTGACCTGGAGCAGTCCTCTTGTTTTGAAGGGGCTGTCTCAGAAATGTGTCACATTTAATTTCATTTCATCACAGCATTGAGTGCAAAAAATAAAAGAAAAAAGACAATTTCATTTGCTTCCACTCAGTATGAAAATAAATAGAATGTATGAAAATTGAGGTTTTCTAATGAAGGTCTGCAACATCAGGAGAAACAAATACATCTGTGAAATGCGTGCTGGCCCTGAGTGGAAAAATCCAATTCTGTGAGATAATGTGTGTGCACAAATACCAATGTTTGTGCGCTTTATGTACACTCAGGCTCTCACCCTTCTGTGTGTTTTCTGCTGAATATTGCCCTTCACAAGCAGGTCTCTGCCAAGGAGCCCCATGCAGACCTGGGTGTGGAGGTGGTATTGGCATGGAGAAGAAGCTGTTTGAATGGGCACTGCCTGTGGTGTGGACAGGTCCCACGTTTGAAGCAAGCTGCTGTTTGATCACCTGCACCTGGGATGCTGGAAGGAGGAAAGGGACCCATCCTGCCCTCATTTGTGTAGCTGCAGGGGGTTATGCTGCTGCAGGGGACAGCCCAGGGCTCCTGAGGGTGCTCTGAGCACTTGGGTGATCCCATTCAGAGGGCTGGGCAGAACAATTCAGATTAAAATAAGAGCTGACTCCAAGCTTTGTCTGCATGGTCAGTTGTCCTTGATTTTGGACGTTCCTGGAGATGAGCAAACCCAGCAAGGTTTTTGGTAGAAGCAGAGACAGACTGAAAAATTTACTGCAGCAAAACTTCAGATCAACCTCTATAGCAAGCTGTGCCCCTTATTGAGTCAACTGGTCTTCATTATACTTATGAATACTTAAATTTGCAGTAAAATTCTTGATAATAGGAAGATGGCTGTTAGGGGACCATCCACTCATTTAATTATCCTACATGTGTGTCAGTAAGAATGAGAATACTTAAGAGTATTTAACAAAACTCACAGATACTCAGCAAGGTGTTTTTGTCTTGTTAAACACTTATTCCCTCCTTCCTCCCTGTGAGCTGCACAGGAATGCTCGGAGAGTTCAATATTCTTACAGTTCAGATGACAACTGAATCCCTCCTCTTGTTCCATCCAGGCTTAATTAGCATTTTCATGTGCATTTCCTTGTTCTTGCTGAAAAGCCTGAGATGAGAGTGAAGATGTTCAGTAATTAAGTAATTATGAAATACCCACCTCTTTCTTTGACTACCCCAGGGAAATTTGCCAACTCACTACCCTGTGCTGCTTTGTAAGGTCCCCATTCAAGTGCTCCCGCTGTGCCATGCCCAGTTGTAATCTCCTGGAGAAGAGAAGGTTCCAGGGGACCTTATGGAATCATGGAATCATAGAACAGCCTGGGTTGGAAGGGAGCCTAAAGATCATCCATTTCCAGCCCCTTGCCATGGGCAAGGACAGTTTCCACTAGAAATGTCCAAAGCCAGGTTGGATGGGGCTTGGAATGACCTGGGACAGCGGAAGCTGTCCCTGCCCATGGCAGGGGTGGGATGAGTTCATCTTTAAAGGTCCTTTCCAACCCAAACCATTCAATGTTTCTGTGGTATCACGGTCATATTTTCTGGAAAAATCCTTTGCCCAGGATTTCTCTCCTGGGAAGCTGAGAAGCCTCAGAGAAAAAGGAAAACAATATTATCTCATTTGCTTCTCCTGTGTTTTGCTGCTTTGGAATGTGGTTGGAGAATGTTTATCAACGTGTGAATTGTTTTGACTTAATGGCCAGTCATGGTCAGGCTGTGTCAGACTCTGAGGAGAGAGTCATGAGTTTTTAATTATTATCTTTTAGCCTTCTCTCTGCATCCTTGATCTATTTTTACTATAGTATAGCATTCTTTAATATAATGTAATATCCTATCATATCACAAAATAATAAATTAGCCTTCTGAGAACATGGAGTCAGATTCATCATTTCCTCCCTACAGCAGGGGACCTCAAAAAATGCCACACAGTGGAGTTTCGAAGCCCAGGCTGGTTCTTGGTACAGGGAGATTGGTGAGGAGATGTGTGGGAGTGTTTCCTGCCAGCTTGGCATGACACCTCAGGGGAATTGCCACCACACTGACAGGAGGAAAGGCAGCCAGGCTGGAGCCCAGGCAGGGATCAGATTTGTGCAGGGTGATCTGCTGCCCATCGGGGGCTGGATGGGTCTCCAGGGGATCCTCAGCACAGGAGATTTTGGATGGTGTTGCCCACATCTGAGAGGGGCAGCAGAAGCACATCAGTGATCCTTGTTGGCTTGGGCAGTTTGGGTTTTGCTGCCCTCCCCCTGTGACTGGCAGCCTGGGCACACTTATGGCATTTTCATACCTCCCTCCAAACAGTGAAATTATAGCTTTAGCTGAAAGACAGCCAAAGCATCTGAAAGGCTCATTGTTTCCCAAGTAATATTTTCAATACAAATTGAGCTGAATGGTTCTTGAAAACAATTGTATATTAAACTCCAGCAAATATCCGTGCTGCTCAGGCCCACACAGGCTAATATAAACGCCAGCATAGCTTGATAAAAGCACAATGAAAGGTTCTATTTTTGTTAGTGTCAGTGACCTTGCATGGCTGTTTAAGGACTGTTCAATCTCCTGTTCAGGATGTATAAAATTAATATACCTAAGGGGGAGGATGTTATTAGGAGTTAGCTCGGAAATGCTACAGGAAATGCTGCAGATAGATGGCTGAAATTACCCTGTAGACATTGTTCAAACAGATCTGTGCTTAAAATTAAACTTACAAGAAAATCCTTTTACTAGTTAGTTACCAACATAATAAGTATCTATTGATTGCATCTCCATTTGTTACATCTTAATAAAAGAAAGAGTTTTAAAACTACATAAAAGAACAAGGGGGGGGGGGGGGAGAGTGTTAGAAGTATTATTAACATATTAAAAGATAACCACAATGGATATAATAAAATACATTATTCACGAGGCATGATAGCAAAACTCGGTGAGAGTGTCTTTGCCCCTGCACGTTCTTAACATCACTGAAAAGAATTATTTCTCTTCATCTATTTTCTGCTGCCTCTGCTTTACCTCAAAAGCCATACATTATTCCCCCCATCTATTTCATTGAGCAAGATAATTATCTATGCATGGATGCTTTAGCATTAAAGACATCTCCCAGGAAGTACAACTTTCCCATTTATTTATTTAATTTTATTTTTTTTAACAACAGGGCAAAAAAAAAGGTGTATGGGAGAAGGAAATAAGGATCAGTGTTTAAAACATAGCTAATGACATGCTAATGTGCCCAAATGAATATTGAAAGAACTCAAACATTGCTTTGAAATTAATTATAGCACTCCCTTTGTCCTGTAGAAATGGGAGATTAAAACCTGTACGGAGATGTTTACTATGTTTAATTTTCAATTGTTTCTTTGATGTAACAGATAGAAAGGTTTGCACCTGCAAAGTAAAAAGGCTGTGAACAGATTGCAAACATTCTGCAAACACTTCATCAAGAATTTTAGTTGTCAGCCTCCCCAGGCACAAGGGAGCCTTGATGATATCTTTGTGTGCCTTTGACTCCTTTTGATTAATAAATGCAAACAAATTTCCCTCAGTAACCTCTGGTTGCAATCCATGCATGTCAATTAGGGACAACCTCTGGTGAAGGGAGGCACTGAAGTCTGCTCTCCCTCCTTCTCCTACACAATAAATAGTTGATCTTTAATGCTTTTTGACAATTAGAGAATGAAATCTCTTGTAGTTGTGCAATCCTGGCTACTCTTCATTATTTTGTTCTCAGCAGTGACAGATCTGTGTTTGCTGTAGTATTACAGTGTTTGGGTGGATGAGCTAATTTTTTTTCCTTCCTTTTCTTTTCCTAATGCTACTTCATCCCTGTATTGAAACTTGGAGTGCAAATATTGCTTTTTTTTTTTTTTTACTGAACAGCCTTGTGAGCCTCATCAATACATGGATTTCAGGAAGAGCTGTTCAGAACCTGCATAAAACCCAAATAAATTATCATCTGACTTGGTGGATCCACCTCAAAAATAGTACTAAAACTGTCTTAAAATGGTAGAGAAAGTCCTTGAGCAGGCAGCAGAGCCTGTGTGAGGGCTGTGGTCCTGTCCCTGCACCCCTTTTTCCTGGGCAGTTGTGTGATAACAGGCACAAAGGCAAATTCTGCTCCCCCCTGTACATGACAGGGGCTTATCAGATGAGGCAGATGGTTTCAGGAATGAATGAACTGAGCTGCTTTGTAGATGGGAGCAGAAGCACAGAGGCTGCATCACTTGGAGTTTTTTAATAAATATTAGGTCCTAGAAATATAGTTAGGTACTTGAAGGAATTCAGGAAATGTAAGGATAAAATAAGTGAAAAAACCTCTGCCAAAATAGACTTTGCAAGGAAAATCATAAGGGATATCAAGGCTTTCCAGGGGTAAGAAGACAGGATCACAGAATCACAGAGTAGTCTGAGCTGGAAGAGACTCAGGAGCCTCATAGACTCACAAGAAATTAAGATTATACAGAGAGGGTTGTGTAGAAATAATCAAGATATGACCCCAAAAATGAGTGTGTGCATCTTGGTTTTCAAGAAGAGTGTGAGACGGAGGCTGGATGGCTGCAGGAATCAAACTGTAAGAATTTTCCTGATCTCAAGTAGAAATGAGATTCATGGTGCTCGGTGGGCTCAGACTAGGAAGGGTTAATGTACCTGCCCTGCTGGAGACAGGACAAGGGGATGGACAATATTCTCAACAGCCAAAGCCTCATTTTCTGATCTCAACACTGTACAGAGCTTCAGATGATATTTGGAGGAAGAACAGTATGCAAAACTTCAATTATATAATTTGCACAAGAGGATATAAATGAAAAATAGAATAACACACTTCTTTTTCGTCCAATGCATTCACATGCCACGCTAGCCTGATCTCTTTCTGTGATAGGATAACTGATTTTCTTGACAAAGAAAATGCACTAGGTCTCATCTTTATGGACTTCAGTCAAGCATTTGATATAGCACCACATGGGAAATTACCAGGGAACGTGGAGGCAGTGGAGATTAGTAGAAAAGCAGAAAGGTTGATAAGGAATGAGCCACAGGTGGAAATGAAAACAGATTGCATTAACAGGAAAGCCATGGTGTTAGGAGGAGGTTACCTGGAGCACTCCCCAGAGACTGCTCCTGACACTATCTGCTGCCAGATTCCAGGGAATGGCCCTGGGGAGGAGGACCATGCTAACTCAGTTTGGAGATAGCACCAAATTAAAAACATCATCGGTACGAGAGCTGGCTCTGCTGCCCACGTGGAATTTGAGGCTGGAATAGCAGGAAAGGATAAGATGGAGCAGCTGCCCTTTGGGAGAAGCAGGGATGGTTTCTGGGATAAGCTGAGGCTCACAGGTTTGGGGTACCTTGGTGGAAGAACACCTGAGCCATGTTCAGCAATCCCAGAGGATTCTGAGCCATGATGTGGTGCCAGGAAGATATTTGGAAATATCTAGTGATATATAGGTATTTCTAATGAAATAATATCTAGTTCTGGTGATAAGTTCTGTGTGTGACCACCCTCCTGCATCTGCTGGCCTGCCAGGTATGGCTCTGAGCCTGCTCATGAGGATACAAAAACCTGGATCATCCAGGCTAGCAGAATAAATGCTGAGATGAGATCTGATCATTCACTGATAAACGCTGAGGGAATGCACACAAGTGAGGGAAAAGGAGCTCATGGTCAACATTGACACAAAACCAAATGGATGTAAATGAACTTTTATAAATTTTCTGATCTCAATTGGATTCCCAACCCTCAGAGTCCCAATGGGCCTTTCAGCAAGAAAAGCAGGGGGGGGGGAATATAAAAGTGTTTGTGAGATGTTGCTTTATCAGATTATTTGGTGTTAAGCAGAAGTTTAACAGCTTCATCCCATCCCAATGCTCCCATTTCTCTTTGAGCACTGGATTTTCACCCGTTCCTGTGCTACAAAACCCCGTCACTTGCTGGCAGTGCTGCAGGAAGGTGTAGGGGATGAATGGGAACCTTCCCCAGGGTCTCAGGGGTGTCAGTCTGAGGTGACTGATTACAGGGCTGGTCATTCAATCCTAAAACCAGAGAGGAGGCAGCAAGGCCACCTATATTAGGGTAGCATAGGGAACATGCCCCTTTCAGGCTTTTCCTCAACCCCCTAAAAAATACCTCCTGCACCCAGACCATTGCCAAGGCTGCAGTGCTGGAAGTGCAGCCATCCCTGCACATCCCAAGACAGGACAGGCCCTGGTTCCACACTAACACAGAGTGTAGTCTGCCTTCAAAACCCCCCAGTTTTCTCTTTTCTTTCTTTATTTTTAAGCCTCAGTTAGGAGTGGTGCCTGCAACATTTGCCAGACTTCACAGGGAAGCAGTAACACATGCTGAGAGCCTTGTATATCTCACAGATGTATAAAATATTTCCACCTCTAAAACCTCCAAATGTCTCCCTACCTTCCAGGTGACAATAGCTCTGTTCCACAGATCTCAGTAGGGATTAGGGATTTAAATAAGATTCACAGTTTACATCAAATCAATTTTAATTTACAAACTGGCTAAAAAAAAAAAGGTAGAATAATTTTCTAAAGGTGAAGCATCAACAGTTTTCCCGAGTTCCACAAATCTGTAATGATGAGTCACTGGGAATTCAAGCATTGAAAAGCAGTTGTTTGGTAGGCAGAAATGAAAATTTAGCTGGGAAAGGTTTTCCAGGGTATTGGAGGTGATGAGGTGGAAGACTGGTCATACACTAGAACCAGGCTGCTGGCACCAGTCGTGCAGGAACATCTCCTGACTCTTTAAGTCACCATCAATCACCCTATTGCTTCAAAATGATCCCAGTATCTCAGTATAGTTCTCTCTCTTTCCTTTTTCTGGGAAATCCTGAGATAAGAAACATCTACAGTGGGTGTGAAATGTTTATGTAAGCAGTGAGAAAGATTCAGAAAATAATTAAATGAAAAAATTTCCTTCACATTTTTCTAGTTGCCTCCTAACTGTTCTTGGTGTCCTCCATCTCCATCTCCATCTCCATCTCCATCTCCATCCCCTGTGTTATGGCTTATCCCAGGACAGCTCCCAAGAGGAAGATGCTAAAAGAGACTCTGGTCCATGTGTACAATAGTTATGGAGAAGGCACCTGGAGATGGTGCCCAGGAATGTTCCTGGGTGATGCACACTCAGGATAGAGTGGATTTTGTTTCATGCAGTTCATGTATACAGTCCTTTACATCCAACTCTTATTAATGCCCACTTTAGTAGTGTTGGGGCAGATGTATTTATTCCCTGTTATTTAATACCCAGCTAAAGGCTTCTGGGGCATTTAATGAGTTCTTAAAAAACAAATCCAGTGAGCCACACGTTCTCTTACACCCCCAGCCTTATTTCAAGTGTTTAATGGACTCCAGTCTATGCTCTGGTAGTTAAAAATCTTCCATTTCTATCACTGCAGCGTTTTTACTGCTTTTTTTTATTTGCTCAATCATTTCACAGTCCAGTTGCTCAGTTTTGGTCAGGTGGGCTATAAAATATTCCTGTAACAAGTTTAATCTCTGCAACATCTCTGGCCTCCATCTATAATGACTTTGTACCAATGGTAGTTTCTCCCAAATCACCACTTTCAAGAACTAACAAATCTTTTTTGCAGACAAACTCACATCCCAAAAATACACACCACCTTCCCAGCAGCTCCAAAACTGCATCAGTGCTTAATACACTTGGTTATTCTGCCCCCATTGGGAAGATTTAATTTTAAATTATCTGGATTTGAATAAAAGAAAACTTTTAGTGGCTGAGCACCAATTCACCTGACTACCTCCCCACGCTGTCAGGCTGCCCTTGGGACTGCTGTCCCATGATCCTATTTTGGGGTTTGGGTGTGTTTATCGTGCCCAGACCGACCCCAATGTCCATGAGTCAATCAAGGCCACTGAGCTCCAAACCAGATTCAGGCACTTTCTGGTGGTCCTTGTTTGCTCTGCAGGCTCTGAACCTTTTAATGGACACAGATCCCTGGGTGTTCACACAAGAATAAGAACTGGGATATTTAGTACAAGATATATTAGGGATTTGTGGTGAAGTTGTGATACTGTGATGGGAGGAGGATATCTGTGTGTCTTGGACACACCTGGCACTCACTCCTGCCCTGTGGCACCATTCACACACTCACAGGAAGGGAGGTTTCAGCCCCTTTCTCAGAGGGGCTGCAGTTCCGTGCCTGCTGAGGAGGGCGGTGGGAGGGTTCAGCTTCCAGGGCTGCAGAGATGTTGAGCAGGGGAGGTTCCTTGGCTCCGTGTCTGGCATTCCAATGTGGCATTCCCCTGAGCCAGACCTGCATCCCAGCCTGCAGTCCTGCTGGATGGGCTCATTGATTTACTCCCTGTTGTAACTCCATGGAGTGGTTACAATATCGAGGGGGGTTCTGCTGCAATCCTCTTCTGCCTGCCTGGCTCCCATTATCTCCCTCCCTGTCTATCACACCAGTCAAAATCACTTTCCAGTCTTTTCCCACAGGTAAACATCATCTCCAGCCCGTGATGCATTTTGTATCTCTCCAGAAAGTAATACCTATAGAAGTCAGCACTTCAGTGATTTATGTAATTAAAATATGATGGATCAAGTCGTTAAAATTCACTAGCGCTGGTACACGTGTTCACAAGTGCACAACTTGTCTCCAACTGTGCCTGCCCCATCATCCCACCATGACCTTGTCTTATTATTTAAGCTTTTACTCTGTATCAGAAAATTATGAATAGCAGAACAAACTGAAAGGTGGAATTAAAACCAAGAGCGCCTGGTATATTTTTCTGCTTGTGTTTACTTTGTCACTTCAGAATGACAGGCTTGAAATTCCTGCATGATCTTCAGCATGTTCTAAAAATGACAGCTACTATAATTCAAATTTACTGCTGTATTTTTTTTTACTAGTAATGAAGTTGTAAATGCAGCATTTCTTTCATTACCTATTCATTAAAGATATGACATGAAAACAGAGTTACCATGGAAATGGCTCTGTGAATTCTGAGTACATAATAAGAATTTCATTGTTTACACTACAGCATAGATAACTGATGGGTGTTGTTGTTGCTGGTAAAGTCTTATTTAGCCTCGGGAATGCTTGTAAGGGGAAAAAGGTTATGCAATTGGTCTTCCACTAAGTGCCTGCATACAAGCAAAGCTCTGTAAAATCATCAGTGCAAAAGAGTTTTATGATGAAAAGCACCGAATATGTTTCGAGCTTTAAATCTTTGAGCATCATTTGGAAGTGAATATTTAAACATTCAAAGTAGAGATAGCCTAGCTGGTGTGTTACTAATAGTCTCATTGCAGGGCTAATGTGCACACAGCTCGTATAAATAAATTAGCATAAGGAGAATTTAGGAGTTTTTATACTTCAGCTGAAAACAGTACGTTTTGGTACCAGGAAAGCATCAGATTTAATAAATAACAGTGTCAACAGCTATGCCAAAAGGTAAAGTTGTTAGAAGCCTTATTTTTGCACCAATTGCAGTTTCAAATAAAATCAGGAGCTGTGTTCTCTACCTGTATAACAGGGACTGCATTTTGTGCTACCTTGCACCTCTGAAATGGGCCTGCATTTGTAGACAGTGGAACCTCTGAAATGGGCCTGGTTTTGTGCACAATGGAACTTCTGAAATGGGCCTGGTTTTGTGCACAGTGGAACCTCTGAAATGGGCCTGGATTTGTGCACAGTGGACCTCTGAAATGGGCCTGGATTCGTGCACAGAGGAACCTCTGAAATGGGCCTGCATTTGTAGACAGTGGAACCTCTGAAACGGGCCTGGATTTGTGCACAGTGGACCTCTGAAATGGGCCTGGATTCGTGCACAGAGGAACCTCTGAAATGGGCCTGCATTTGTAGACAGTGGAACCTCTGAAACGGGCCTGGATTTGTGCACAGTGGACCTCTGAAATGGGCCTGGATTCGTGCACAGAGGAACCTCTGAAATGGGCCTGCATTTGTAGACAGTGGAACCTCTGAAACGGGCCTGGATTTGTGCACAGTGGAACCTCTGGAATGGGCCTGCTTTTGTGCACCCTGGAACCTCTGAAATGGGCCTGCTTTTGTGCACACTGGAACCTCTGAAATGGGCCTGCATTTATAGACAGTGGAACCTCTGAAATGGGCCTGGTTTTTTGCACAGTGGAACCTCTGAAATGGGCCTGCTTTTATAGACAGTGGAACTTCTGAAATGGGCCTGCATTTGTACACAGTGGAACCTCTGAAATGGGCCTGGATTTGTGCACAGTGGAACCAGGAAGGTTCTTAAATGCCCAAATGCCAGGGTGACCCTTTGGCCGCTGAAGTCACAGTGCCCCTCAGCAGCACTCCTTCAAATGGAAAGGTTTTAATCCGATTCTGCACAGCTCTACAAAACCCAGGGAAAAAGCTTGAGCTCAGCTAAGAATCAATGAGTCAGGATTGTCATTTGTGCCCAAAAGCCCTGAATGTCTGCTTCTCATTTGCAAACCAGTTCATTCCAGGGAATGAGCCATAAAGAGAAGCATTATGGATGCTGTGTTATAAAACAGAGTGATAATGAGATCGCTTTTGTGCCTTAAATAAACATTGAACTGTTCCTAGTCTCAAGCAATAAAATACATACATCTGCACAAAGATGAGGAATCTGAATGTGACCGGGCATGTCCCAAGCCCTCTGATGTCTGTGACAAGATTCCTGTGGGGATAAAGGCACAGAATTGGGGTGTTTGATGTACATCAGTGCCCTCCTGTTCCAGAGTCATTTGCACCAGGCAGAACTAATCACTGCAATTGACTGGCAGAATAACAGTAATGACATCCCTGAAGCAGCCTCTGCCTTCATCTTCCCAGGTCCTGTGCAGGAGGACTCTTTCCTCCCAAATATTCCAGCTGATGAGATTGTGGGAAGGGTCTGTCCCGGTGACCTGCCCATCAGTGACAGGTACAGCCCTGGACATCAGGTGTTCCCATTCCCAGCCCTGAGCCAGGAACTCCTGCTCTCATTTCAGTGAAATTTGGCAAGTTTGGGGAAAAAATTAGACATGGCAACAGTCAGACTTGACAGGTTAAAACAATAGCACTTGAAAGAGCATTGGCTGAGTCACCTCCATGCATGGAGCAGTTAGTGCTTTCTGCCATGAGCTGGTCTGCCACAGTGCAGTGAGAACCATATTAACCCTGTCCTTATGAATAATTTGATACTTCCAGGATTCTGAGGGACAGCCACAGACTGCAGTTATTATTCATAGTGTGAATAATAATTTTGTAGGAAAGGATTAGAGTGTTATTCCTCGACACAGCTGAAGCTGAAGAGATTTAGGCAGTGGAGGGAATGTGTTAGTGCCAGGATGTCGGAATTCAGGACATCCCTCTGGCTGTCCTGGATTGCCAAGACCCCTGCCAGGGGGCTCAGAGGCCCTGGCACAGAGCCCAGGACACCTGTGACTTTGATTATGACCCATGGAAAAAATTTCCAACCTTATATGAAGATCTGCAAGCCACGAAAGTCTAAGGAGAATAATAATTATTTTGTCACGGGGTGAAAAATAGACTTTTGGGGGCTTTTAGAATGGGGATTCAGGGGGCAAGATGGAGGGATCTGGGCATTTCCAGCCTTTCTCCTTCTTCTTCTTGGCCTCCATCTTCTGCTGTGATGGTGACACTTTTGGATTGGTTTAGAGTAGAAGCTCACTGTCTAACATAGGTGATAGGTATTGGGAAGTTATGGTAAATATTGTACATGTAGTTTTTAGTATAAAAACATAACACCACCCCAGGGAGGCAGAGTGCCTCTGTCTGTCCTGCTGAGCGGACCTCAGCTGGACAGGAGAAAGAATTTTATAAATAAGAAACAATGAACAACCTTGAGACTGAGAAATTAAGAGCTCTGACTCCTTCTTCGAGCACCGGGCTGGGAAAAGAGGCTTTCTAACACATCTCGGGGTCACTGTGAGCAGCTAAAGCCCCAAAACCACACATTCGCCAGTAACTTATAGTCTGCTTTGGGTGGGGACAGACAGTTAAAATCTGGTGTCTCACCTGCTCTGGGTCAGAAATATTTTCCCCCTTCAGGGACACTGCTGTCCCCATGCTCACCTGGTGAATCTCCTGCATCCCCCTTGCCTGTGTTCTGCTGGCACCTTGGGATGAGCTTTGGCTGGGTGAGGTCACAGCACAGCTGATGGGCAGCCAACAGCGTGTGGCACAAGGGGAGAAGGATTTCACATCTTGCTGTTGATCACCAAATGAAACACAACTCAGCTTGCTGGAGCTGCTCAGATGAATGATCTGGTGGTGTTTTAACTTTGCAGAGCATCTGTGCCATATGTGATCCCACCAGTGTTTGCTGGGGTGAATCACTGCTGTGACAGAGCAAAGAAAAAATGTTTAAATCATATTTTCTGTTTGAACCAGTAGGAAATGTTTTGTTTTGGGAAAAATTCATCAGGTACAAAGAGAATAATAAAAGGAAAAAGGAAATCTATTTGAATAACGAGTACACTGACCATCACATGAAATATAAAGGCCGACACAGTAGGTTACATTTTGGACCTAAATTATTTATTGGAATCTGTTTTGGTATAATTTTTTTCTTTTCTTTTACAGTCTCATAAACTATTTTTACTTTTTATATATGGTCAAATTTTTCTGATTAAATAGAAAAGAACAAAGATAAAAATGTTCTCCATCCGCCTCCTAAGTGGCCTGACGTGCCACAGCCCAAAATCCGCAGGAGCTATGTCTTGGTCTGAAGAGTTTCCCTGGTTCCTTGCACAGAGTTTTCCTCTGCAATGTACCAGAGGGAGAGGATGAGCAGGAATTTCAGCCCCCTAAAGCCCCTTAGAGGGTTTGGGAGTCCCAGGTGCTCCTGGTGTCCCATTGCTGAAGGGTGCAGGGGCATTTGTGCTACATCCTTTATTCCCCAGCCCTGGAAGTGCCCAAGGCCAGGCTGGATGGGGATTGGAGCAGACTGAGATAGTGGAAGGTGTCCCTGGCCATGGCAGGGGGTGGAACTAAATGAGATTTGAGGTTCCTTCTAACCCAAATAATGATGGAATTCTATGATTCTGTGATCCAGCGTCAGCTCAGCCCACATTTAGCTGCTGCATGGGATCCACATTAGTGTCTGGGGGCCCTGCATGCTCTTCATCACAGAGAACTTACTGCAGGATGTATAGATGAGGCTGGGGGCATATAAATAACACAGATATTGCACATTTTAATGCATTTTCCAGCTTTTGGTTCTCTGGGCTTATTTCCTCCAGAGCAGGGGCAATTTGCACATAATATCTTTGCTGCTGGACTGTGAACATTTATGCTAGGTGAAGTTAAGCAGCTGGTAGAGAGCACTCAGAAATGGAGCTTTGTAAGAAGTGCTGACACACTTTTAATTGGAGTGCTGGATTGTGTGGGAGCACTGTGCCATAAGCCTGGGTAGGTAGTTAGTGTATCTTATTTTGCAGCTTGCCATGTCCAAGCTATAGGGCATGACTGGCTTCATTTCTAATGCAAATTATAGCTGATTTCCAACTGTTGAATTGCAGGTACTGGGAGCCTTTCTTGCTCTTAAAACTATGTATTAGTAATTTGATGGAACTGGTTATCTGAGGAGTAGGCAGATCCTTGCAGGCAGGGGATAAACACAATTGTTGGCTTTCTGGGTGGTTTGTTTCTTTCAAACATTTATTAAAAGTGCTAGAAACCATGCTGGCTAGAAGTGTAGTTTGCAATTTTCTGAGTGCTGGATGTCTCTCTCAGAAAAATTCATTATAATAACAGAGTCACTGGGTTGACTCTATTTGTGTAAAACAACAGACTCTCTGGAGATACTAGAGGGGTAACAAAACAAATGTACAGTGTCCTGATAGAAATACAAGTATTGATCTGATGAATATTGCAGCCTAAAGACTACATGTTATTAGGGTGTAATGAAATCTTGTTGTTTGGCTTCAGAGCTGTAGCTCTGCTGCTGGTCACTACAGCACTGAATTATTCAGAAATCACATCTTTGTTAATACTCAGAGGCTTTAGAAGATGCCATCAGCCTCCTTGTTTCTTTTTGTCCTTCTCTCCCATCCAAATGTTCTTTCTTGTCTCTAAATATTTTATAGATGCTTGAAATAAAGCCTTTCCCTCTTGGTTTTGCCCTGTTGGACAGGAGCTGAGGTCGTGGTTTATCAATACAGTAAATCTGGCACCAAGACTCTAGGTATTGGATCCAAACTGCCACAGGCAAGTGATGCAAAGTGCTGATTCAGTACAAACTGCCTCTCAGAGCTCAGATTTATCTGAGAATTTTTGATAGATTCTCACATAGGGCTTTCTGCTGAGTCAGGTGGTGTCTGCACTCCCACTGCTGCAGTAAAGTTGGCACAAAAACAGCATGAACTTCATCTCTTCTGCTCTGGCTCCTTCCAAGGAACAGGACCATGTGCCCACTCCTGTCACAGATCAAATGTTTGTGCTGGCAAGGCCAGGGCTTGGCCAGCAGGTTGGGGTCACCAGCAGCAGAGCCTCTGCCTGAAGTGAAACCTCTCCTCCCACACGGGAAGAGTGTTTGAGGTGTCAAATCCAATGTCAGACACAACTTATCCACGGAGCAGCCATTCTGCTAGGGATGCAGGTGGTGTCAGCTGAGCTGTTTGGGTGATCAGCCCTTCCCTCAGTCCCTGAGTGCCCTCAGTCATCTCCCCAGAGTGCAGCTGAGGGTTTGCTGCTGGCACAGCACTGCTCCTGTTGCTCCAGTGTGCAGTGCTCCATCCCTTTTCCCCCAGCTGGGCTGCAGTGCAATTCCTGGCACTCAGAGCACTTCCCAGCTCCACGCTGACTTGGGAAATTCTCACATTTCCCACTCACAGAGGAGTGCACCTCCCCAGTAGTCCAAGCATGGACTTCCCTCCCTTGCTCCTGGCCATGAAGTTGGGCTCATACACAGCTCTGTCCGCAGCTGTGCCCAATTCCACGTGTCAGGCAAGACCACCTGAAAGTTTCAGAGGGAAACAGCCCACCCAGTGCTGCACATGATGTCTCCCTACCCTTCCAGCCCTGCTTTATTACCACAAGTGTCCTTCAGTGCTCTTTCACTAGAAATCAATCTCTCCAGCCCTGATTGCTCTGTCACATTCCCTCTGTAGGCAGGCTGGCTGAACACTTTTATCCTGCTGCCCGCAGGCAGAGTGGTCCCACAAAGAGCCCTCCACACTGAGCTCAAGGTCACAGGTCCTGATAGCCTCCTTGGGATGGCTGCATACTCTGCCACAAATTCACTTCCAACCTGATCTTCCCGTGGAATTAAATCCCACTCAGCTTTAGCACTGGTGACAGATGCTGTCCAGAGCAGACCTTTGCTTATAAAGGTTTCTCTGGAGCTCTGGTTCTTCCCTACAGGGAGTAATTTCTGGCATCAGGGAAACTTCTGCTTCTCAAAAACAAATACACAAGCTCTGTGCTGAAGTGTTCCCAGTTCAATGTGAGCACACATTTCTATTCCTGAGTGGTGTTTTTGATCCCTCTCACCACTGCAGGCAGTGATGCATCCACTGCAGCTCAGCTGCTGAGCCACAGCTGGCCTCAGGTCAGCTGCAAATACCCAAATCTTGGTGGCTAATTACATCAAACCTCGTGGGCTTCATTTAGGAGCAGTACACAGGCTGCTGTTCCCTGAGCAGTGGAGTGGAGGAGAGGTCCTCCCTGTCCCAAAGCCACCTACTTGTGCAGAGGATGGGGGATATACGTCTCTCTTGGTCCCTGAGAGGATTTGCAACAACTTTGGGCCAAACTTGCAGCAAAAGACAAAAAAAATAAAGCATCATGAATAATCTGTGCCATGCTGGAGATATCAGAGTGGCACCTGTGTCTTTAAGTCAGGGATTTGTTTGTCTGCCCACCTAAGATGCAGGCACTAATTCAGCCTTTGGTGCCTGACTTGCCAAGACAGTATTTTGGAGCTGGTGGTCCTGGCAGCCAGTCTGGACTCCCTCCTCCATCCCAGGCTGCCTTGAACTGTTGGTTAAGGGTGTTCACATACACATCCTATAGGGCAGTCACAACATATTTGTGAACTAATGCTGTGCTCCTTCCATTCATTGCATTTTATTCACTCTGAGTCGATTCATCCACTTCCAGAGAATCCATCTTTCTTTGGGGAAATGCTGATTTTTAAAAATAGGAGGCATTTAAACATAGTGTACATCCTGGAGTGGATAAAAAGGTCAGGCTGGTCACTGAATTGCACAAGAATGAAGTAATGGATGGAAGTTGGACTTTTTACACTGTCCCTTAGAGCACCTGTGTAGCATCACAGGGAGCAGATCTGCTCCAGCAGACCTCACTCCAAGATCCAACAAGTTCTGGGCTTGCATGTCCAAGGAGATCAGTGCACATCAGGATATTCCTCCATGATTCTCCCCCTCTGCTAATTTGGTGTGATTTGTCCCTTTGTCTTGGCTGCCTGTGTTCTGTCCCACTCTGGTTATCTCCAAATACACTTCACAACAGGTTGTCAATCTGTTTTATCACACATCTTTGTTATTGCTTTTGGTTTTGTGTGTAACTGTCAGATAAAGGAAAATAGCTTGCATTTATCTCTGGAGGACTTTAGGATATTATTGTTTTATTATACATATAGCATTATCTTCTTGTTGTTTGGGGTCATTTTATGATACAGTTCACTTCACCTTTCTGTTCCTCACCTTCTGAGCTTTTGTGTGTGACTTTTCAACAGCAATGCAGAGAGAGGCTTCGGGAGCAGATCCACTTGTGCTGTGCATTGTTCACCTTGAGCCAGTCTCCTCCCGTTTGTGCCATGGTAATTTTCACAGGAACCACTTTCCAAACAGCATTATGCAAATGAACGTGGCACTGCAGCATCCCAGCACCACTCACACAAAGTTAAGTAGTTGCTTTAATGGAAATGTTGCAGCAAGAAGGTGTGAGGGAGAGACAA
>NW_005054369.1:1870741-1881137 GCF_000277835.1 Geospiza fortis | reverse complement strand
GAAAGATTTGATAAGTGTTGTGTGTCGAGATGGGAGAATGACTGATAGAGGATGGCAACATGGAAAACAAACAGGGAACAGAGCCTTTGAATATTGGATTTTTCTGGTTTGGTGACCAAGGTACAGGAAACACTATATTAGTTTAAGTAATTATCAAAGAATTTAATATTAGATTTTTGTCAAAATGAGAACAAACAGAAACAAATAGCTGAGATTAACAATGTTTTGGTCAAGCTGCAGGAAAGAGGTTATATGTTTTCCAAATTTAATGTAAATGCTGTTTGGGGTCCCTTTCTACTGTTCCAGATGTAGTGTCTCTTAGAAATCTTTCTTTTAAAGAAAATATTAATTCTCTGAGGCCAAGAAAGGTGGATTAAAATGTTGAATGTACATTGGAGACTGTATATATTGCAACCTAGATCTAGTTTGGAGAAGGAAAGGAACTAATTTTAGGTTTGCTGCCATGGGTACTTATAAACACAAAAGCCCATGAGAAGGCTCTCAGTACCTTCCATTATATTTTGATTTGAGTCATGGAGAACTGTTTGGAGAAAGACTATTTACAAGACCATGTCCTGAAAGGACAAGGGGGGAATAGATAATAGAATAAAATTCTAGACTGTGAGGGTGGGGACAGGATGCCCAGAGCAGCTGTGCATCCCTGGCAGTGCCCAAGGCCAGGCTGAATGGGGCTTGGAGCACCCTGGGACAGTGGAAGGTGTCCCTGCCCAGGGGGTGGAGTGGAATTTAATGGGATTTAAGGTCCCTTTCAACCCATCCTGAACTGCTACAGGATGTCCATGTAAGAATTCCCACAGAGAGAATGTAGATGTAGGAGCTGTAAATCCTGAGGCAAAACATATCAGACAATCAACAGACCCATGTGTAAAAAAATATGTTAAAAAATGCCAGGTAAATACAGTCACTGCCAGTGCAGCCATTGACTTCACAGATATCTTTGCAGCCAGATTATTTTCCTGTGTTAGATGCTTTACATGTTAAGCAAAGATGCTAAGTGCTTTCCTGGGTACACTGTAATCTTGCTTTTTGAGTTGGAAGGTAATTTACTGTTTTAAAACCATAAATGTTTAAAAATTACATTGCTTGAAAAATTTAGCTTTTCATGTTCCCTCTGAATAACGAGAAGAGACTAATTGCCTTATTTTTCATAACACTGTGGAATACCCTTAATATTTCTTCTGGAGTTGCCTAAACTGGAAAATCGGTGGCAGCCCAAATCTTTCTCCATCAAAGACAAGAAAAAACCTGTGGACAGGTAAGGCCCTCAGTCAAGGTACCTCCATCGAGTACCTGCAGCCTGAGGATGGCTCAGGATAACAGCAAAGGGATTTTCCCTGGCACATCCTTGAGCTGGGGTTCCTGCATTTGTAGTCTCTCCCCATCTGTGTCCTTTGCAAGGCAGTGTGCTGCTGCAGGTGAGAGTAAAACCAGAGAGGTGAAGTGAACTGGAGCAATGGTGTGTTTCCTGTGCACACAGACCAGCTGATGGATGGTAACTCACTCACCTGATGTAATTTGCGGTTTGTGAGCTGCAGCCCTTGTAGTCCGCAGTAATGAGGTTTTAAAAAGACAGATGCTGCCTGTGCTCCAAGGTCTCTTGGAAATGTTGTGTGTTTGTGATGTCTCTTTTCAGAGCAGAGCTGATGTTTCCTGACCAGTTCTCATCACTGCTCACTTAGGCCCAGCTCCACCTGACTGTGTCTGGCTAGGGCATAGCAGCCACCCTTTTATTTACTAATTAATTCTCTGATGCATTTTGGGGGACAAATCCCTTTCTTGGGAATCTGAACATTATAATGCTTTTATTTGTGCTGGGTTTGTGTGTTTAGCTGACACAAAGGGCACTGCCATGAAAGAGCTGACAGCTCTTGTGTCCCCCCAGCAGGACAGGCCTGAGCACCCTGACAGGAATTGTTGGGTCTCTTGTGATGCTCCATCAGCCTGGGGGTTGGATATTGTGTGTACATCTCCATACTCAGCAATTTCTCCACCCTGGGGTTTAGAAGACACATGTCCTCTGGGTTTGGGGATCCAAGGGTGGAGCCACCCCAGACCCCTTCCTCCACCAAGGACCCAGTGTAATTCCATGCAGAGTCACATGGGATGCCAAGTTACTGACATGAATGGTGGCAGCAGGGCACCCACAGGGCTCATTCCCTTGGAAGGACACCTTGTTGACATGGCCAGGTATTTGTTGCCCTCTGGATAAAATCTGTTTTGGGGCAGCCACATCCACAAGCCCTTCCTCACACAGGGTACTGCCCTTCTGCAGACCCTTCACCACCTGGGAGGATGGAAGGTGATGGCCCCACCTTCATCAGTGAAGATGGAGGTGATGAAGATGATGGCCTCACACTGCAGGACCCCCTAAATCCAATGGAGAGATCAAGGCCCTGCAGTGTAACTGAGCTTGAGAGGCCTGGGCTGGGTGGGAGGGTGTGTTTTATACTTCTTTCCCATATTCATTTCAAGAAATGGAAAGCACACTGCATTTGTCCCCAATGCTGGGTTTACCACTCTTCCACCACTTTTAGCTTCACAGCCTATCCTGACTTGGAAGGGACCCACAGGGATGATCAGTCCAGCTCCTGTCCCTGCACAGACACCCCAACAGTCCCACCCTCAGCATCCCTGAGAGCAGCATCCAAACTCTCCTGGAGCTCTGGCAGCCTCAGGGCTGTCACCATTCCCTGAGGAGCCTGGGCAGTGCCAGCACCCTCTGGGAGACAGCGCCTTTTCCTGAAATCCAACCTAAACCTCCCCTGACACAACTTCTTGGGATTGATCCTGCCTTCTAAAGCTGTTGTGCCATTCCTGGAATCAAAGGACACAGAAAGACTCCTCAGGAGGGGCAGAGACATCCAAACACCTCATCTTCATCCTTCACTCAAAACATGTCAAGGGGCAGCAGTGTTGTCTGGAATGTCCTCCTTCAGTATGGACATGTAACACCCAGTCACAGGCTGAAAGGCAGAGATCCAGCCCAGAATATTTGGCAAGTTTCTCTTGCTGAAATGTGTAGTTACAATGGATAGGCTTCAATGATTTATTTAGTAGTGGTTTGTTTGTCATTCTTTTTCTAAACTGAACCCCTTTTGCTTCTGCAGTACAAAGGAAGAGTCAAACTGACTACTTAACCAACTGAATACATCACTTGGGATGTTCAATTCTGTAAAAACCTGGGTGGGTTTTTTTTCAAATTATTTACACTTCAGAGTCGAAAAATAGCAACATTACTATAGCATTAGATTAAATTTCCCCAGGTTAATGGGCTCAGTGTCAGGAGTGAATAATCACAAGTGCGTTGCCAATGGAGAGACCATAAAGGCACGTTCCTTTCACAATATATTCTACCCCATGAATATATTAAAATATTTTTCTCAGTATGAAAAGAACGGAAATAGCCTTTTGTTTTCCTCTTTTCATAGCAAATGCTCCTGTCATTCGCAGCACAATGAATTCCTTGAATCTGTACCAGTGAGTTTTTATCCTTCCTTCAACACCCAGAGGCCACTGGAAAAATCTTTCACATGGCTAAACTTTGCTGAATGTATTTAACCAGTAAATTATTTGTCTTCTGAACTAGAGGAACCAATACTCATTTATGTTCTAAAAATGGTTTGTTTTACTTACTTTATGAGTTGGATCTGCAACAGTAGCAAAGCCAAAGGACGTTTAATTAAGTTATATTTACTTTTTCATGATCTTTTAGCTTTAGATTATAAATCATGAATCAATGAGTACTTAATTTCCTCATATAGCATTAAAAGTAATTGCTTCATAAATTTGTTTTAGTAATCCAAATATTTGCACAGAGTGCAGCACAAAGAAGTTGTTTCATTGATGAGAGTTCTCACTTCCCTTTCTGCTGCTGGAGGAAAATGGGTTTTTGCTCCTTTGGGGTCCAGTCCTTCGTGGTGCAGAAGTCTCTGAACCTCAGGGGTGGTATTGTTATGAATTATTGATGTCACACCAACTTTTCTGGCCATTTGTTTTGTTGACACTTGAATTACAGTGACCCTCTCCTGAATCTCCAGTCTGGCAAGCAGAATCTTGTGAGTGGGTCCACGACCCTGTGCAGGACCATCAAACAGTCTTTAGCTACAGATATTTCTGCTTTCTCCCTAAAATCCAAGCCTAGATGTGGGGAGGTGCTTCAATCCTTCTGTATTAGACATGGCATCTTGGAATTGCATTTCTGCTTAGTAACATGAGGCAGAGAAATCCTTCCTGCACCCTCACCACAGCAATGAACCATCTGTATTCAGAATCAGGTGCCTGAGAAGCTATTCCCTTCTAAACCACTGACAGGACCCAGAGAAGGGGTCAGGGGGAGGTTTAGTTGGATATCAGGAAAAAGTTCGTCCCTCAGAGGGTGCTGGCACTGCCCAGGCTCCCCAGGGAATGGGCACAGCCCTGAGACTGCCAGAGCTCCAGGAGCTTTTGGACAATGCCCTCAGTGGTGCACAGATGGGGCTGTTGGGGTGTTTGTGCAGGGCCAGGAGTTGGACTGGATGATCCCTGTGTGTCCCTTCCAGCTCAGGACATTCTGTGATTCCAAGTTTCTATGATGCATTGCATGTATGTGTTGGGTCCTGCTTGAGTCTCGTGATTTGTTATCAGGCATTATTGGGCTCCCCAAGTGAAGGATTGTTTTATTGACTTGTGCTGAAAATGAGGGCCTTTCAAAAAACAAAATCATAGAACCACAGAATATTCTGAGTTGGAAGAGCCCAACAAGAATCATCCAGTCCAACTTTGAAGTGAATGGACCCACAGCCTTGGTGTTATCAGCACCGTGTCACTGGAATGCCATGATCCACATTGGATGCAGCGTCATCAGGGTCACTTTTTAATTAAAGGCTTCATTTGAATTGGAAAGCTTTCATGAATTGTGTTTTGATGTAAAGAATAGAAAAAAAACCTGCAGTAGCTGCTGTATGGGAAAGGGTCAGCTTTCCCAGGACCTGAAAGACTTGACTGATGCTCAGTGCCATACCTTGAGCCCCTTTCAAATGGGCTTTGGTGGGCTTTGCATTTCTTCTCAGCCACAAAGGAGGAAGCAGTGAACTGATACAGCTGGAACCATGCAGGGGCTTGTGAAAATCACCTGAGCTCCAGCATCATCTGCTGTGTGGTACTCCTTGGCATGGGAAGAGGGAGGGCAGCCCAAAAAGCAGCTGTGGAGTGGGAAGCACACCTGAGGGCTGGCTGGTGGGATCCAAAGTCCCTGCTCCAACTGGAGCTGATGCCATTTATTCCTCATGCATGCCCACTCAGTAATTCCAAGTGGGATATGCCCAACATGAAAAGTTTCCCTAGCTGGATTTCCAAGAGTTCCCTCAGCTACCCCTGTGCAACCATCAATCAGGCATAATCTCCAGGGGAGTGAACAGTAATCTGAGCAAAGTAGAGGGAAAGGGAGGAGGATGGAGGTAAAACAGGAGCTGCTGTGGCCACAATTCCCCAGTGTCTGATAAAGGTTTTGAGAAGGAAGTGTTTTATTTCTTTAATGGAGATGTGGGTGGCAGGGAAGGGTCAGAAAAAGAGGCCTGGGGTTAGAAGCAACTCTTATATTGGAAGAAAATCTCTACTGGAGTGCAATGGAATAATCAAGATTTATTTATAAAATATTGCTATTAAATAAACATTACAGAAACTTTGGAATATCAAGCTTATTTATAGCTTTAGGCGTGAAAACCCACATTAGTATGTTGAATTATATGAGTTCACTGCTGCCTGCTAGCTGACAGCACGTCAAATTATTTGCAAATATTTTCTGGAACAGTAACCTTGAAGGATGCCAGCACCATTCAGTGTAACCTCATCACGAGACAGGAACCAAGTGATGAGATGAGGACTGAGGATACAGAGTTTTTAGCAGCAAGAGACCTCTGACTTGCTGCCTAAAAGCAGAGTTCATGTTCTCCCTCAGCACAGAAAGATGCTTTTTTGTCACTGACATTTACACTGATTCTGTGCAGGGGTTTTGGAAGATGGTGTGAGTGATGTTGAGATGGGAAACTGCTCAGGGCAGGAGTTTGAGAGTACATTGGTCACATTTAAGTGGGTTTATCTCCTCCAGCCTGCAATACCCAGCTTCTGCAAAAATTATGTAATCATTTTAACAAAGTGTTCTGTAATTGACATGAAAAAGGCAAAGTAAAATAAAAATGAATTACTCTGTAAGCAGAAAGGTTCATTCATTTTAGCTGCAATCTGTAAGAGGGAAAAGGGAAAAAAAAAATCCCAAATGCAGGCTTTTTATGGAAATTGTGGCCTCGTTGAAATTATAAGCTTTCTGCTATTTAAATGAATAATGTTCCCTAACACAGACTATTTTCTCATTTAAAAGTCTGTTGGGGTATAATTTCATCCTTTTACTGTCTGCTGTGTTTTAACTTACAGCAGTCTGACTAAATATTGTATTTTCTATCCATCAAAAATTGTCGGTACCGTTTGTGCAACAAGCAGCTCTTGCTCAATTAGAAGGCTCTGACTTAGAACTGTAACATTTTGGATGGAGTTTTGCAGGCTCCTTGTCACATAGGAAGCAGGTGACACTAAAATTTTGTTCCCTGGTGGTGGCCAACAGGGATGATGCTTGGGTACCCAAAATGTAGGAGGACAGAGGCATCCAAGGGATGCTCATCACCTCTGGGCAAGGTGCAGAGAGTCAGGCCCAGTGCCACAGTGTCCTCCCTGTGAGGAGGGACAGAGGGGACAGGCAGGACGAGTGACCAGCTCTAACCCTGGGCAGAAGAGCCAGTCTGAGCAGCTGTGGCTTTGTTGGCACCATGGACGTGTTGCAGGGCTCCAGGTGCTTCTTCACACCAGCAGATCCAGCCCAGCATGGGCAGCCAAGTGCCTTAGAGCCAAAAGCAATGATTTGCATATCCCACATGCTCCCAAATCTGAAATCATGGCTCCCAAACCCCATCTAAAGATGAGACATTAGCAAAGACAGGCACTTCCATTTGACCTTCTGTTTTTCAGGCCATTTACTATTGACCCAGGCCACATCCCCTGGTTTTATCCCTAGCTGTGATGTCAGGTCACTCCAATGTTAAAACAAATGCTGAGGTTCTGGACTCACTTGCCTGGGAGTTGGGGCTTTTAAAGGCCCACCATGGGGCTCATGATGAGAGCAAGAAAGTAACAGCATAAATTACCTTCCGTCTTTGGAGGGCATCTTGTTTAGCAGAAGGACACAGCAGTGAAAGATATTTAATGACAACAAAACTGCCTTCCCTCAAAGACGCAGTTAACCTTGGCAAATAAGAATGAACCCTCTAAGGAGCCATAAAAGTGCTCTGCTGGTTTATGTCTGTCACTCTGGCGTTTGGATGCTCTATCAATTCTTACAGCACTTCCAGTGGCGAGGCCAAGTGGCTTATAAAGTTTTACACGCTGTTTGTTTGCTGAGAGAGTTACAGCCATGGCACCTCTGCTGCAGCAGGAAAGGAGCTCCCTGGGGCTGTAGGTGAAGCCTGGGCTGTGCAGGGCAGGTGTTGGGACCCACATGGAAACCAGGATACCCAGAGTGGACACTGCCTGCATTGGCAGTGGGAGCCCCACCAGCAGGAGAGCCTTATCCTAAATCAAAGTTTAGTGGCAGCTCCCAGGAGCCCCCTCTGCTTTATTTCCAGTGGGGAACATCTTCTGGATATCTACCAATGTTTAATAATGCTGAACTCTGTCGCAGACATCTTTTATGAAAAATGCTTTCCTTAGGATTTTTCCTCCTGAGAAGCTGAAAGGCCTCAGGAACAAAATGTAACCAATGGTTATCTGCTGCTGTGGAATGCAACCGGTGCATCTGTGATTGGTCTCATGTGGTTGTTTCTAATTAATGGCCAATCACAGACCAGCTGGCTCGGACTCTCTGTCCGAGCCACAAGCCTTTGTTATTCATTCTTCCTTTTTCTATTCTTAGCTAGCCTTCTGATGGAATCCTTTCTTCTATTCTTTTAGTATAGTTTTAATGTAATATATATCATAAAATAATAAATCAAGCCTTCTGAAACATGGAGTCAAATCCTTGTCTCTTCCCTCAACCCGAGACCCCTGTGAACACCATCACAGAACTCCTTATTCCACCCACAGGAACACCCCCAGCTGAGGCCAGAGCCCTTACAGGCTATGTAATAACAATTAGCAGCTCAGAAAAGCCACTGTGCATGAGGTGAATTGTCAGAACCACCAAGAGAATGGTTTGGGCAGCAAGGGACCTTCAAGATCCTCGAGCTCAGGTCCTCTGACCCTTCTGCAGGGGCATCTCCATTTGTGAGTGGACACTGGAGGTCATTTATGTGTTAGCTTAATCCTTCTCTAATTGTTTATATTTCCTCTTACCCAGCAGTCCCAACACTTCTCTGGCCACACATCCATCTTGCTAATGCACTTTTTGTGACTCCTGCTCTGCAGAGCTGCAGACCTGCAGTGAGAGGTGGGAATGAGTTTGCCTTTCAATTGCCACAACGTGTTGCTTCACTGTATTTACTCAGCTCCTGCTTGAAATCTTATTCTTCTCCTGCTTATTGTCACTAGTCCCAGCAGTTTGTTTCTCCTCTTATCTCACCAACGTGAAGTTTGAATAAAACCTCCTAAGAAACAGCCAAAGTATGTGAGGAACAGCAGCCATAGGAGGCCACAGCCAAGGATTTTCAATTCTTGCCTTTTGTATTTCCCATTGTTTTTACCTACAGATACATTTTAGACTCTACGGGCCAAATCCATCCTATTCCAATGAAGTTACCTCAGAGACACACTTGGCTCTGTTGCTTTAAAAAAAACAGATAATCCCAAACAGCAGGATAATTTTATGACCACTAATTACATTTGTTGCTATGCAAGCTAAGATAATGATAAGAGTAATCGTATCTCATGCTTCAGGGCATACGCTCATCACCTGTGGACATCAGGAAGGAATTTTTCTCCCCATGTACAGCACTGTTCAATTAACTAGATGGATTGTGGTGGGTTTGTTTTCTCTGTGTTTTCTTCCTCTGAAGGATCATTTATTAGCTGCAGCCGGAATAGGTATAGCAGATTGAATTAACTGACAGCCTGATCCAATATGGGCATTCCTAAATCCCCACCCTGGGAAGTAAAATCAGCTGTGGAAAAAAGAATATGTAATCTTTTGTAATTTGGAAACTGATTGTTTTTCAAATGCCCGAATATCCTGCCCATAACCTAAGTTGTGAATGCAGCAATATTGAGCTTTGGGCTGCCGTGTTGGCACAAAATCTGGCTCTGAGAGTGTCCCGGTTTGAGGAAACTTGGAGGCTTGCTCCTCTCTTTTGACTCTAAGTAGCATCTGCATTCGAGCACCACTGGGTCCTCCGGATTATGTTCGTGGCTACCCGTCACGTTGCATTAGAATAGCCAGCCTCAGCCAGAAAAGCAATTGAAAGGCATTGGAAATCTGCCTCACTGCCCACATCCAGGGAATAAGCTCTCTGATAATCCTAATAGAGAAGATCAAATTTGCCAAGAAAATAGAAGCGACTGCTTGTATTTTGCTTCATTCTCCTCAACTATCTTTCTGCTCCTTGCAAGACTTAATCAACAGCTAATAAACCTCAGCTTTTCAGTGCACAACAGAGTATTGTCTTTCTAGTACTTGTGTTGGGACTGGGATTTATCTGTTATTGACTTCATCCCTTTCCTATCCTTTCCTTTTGTTTGGTCCCCATTCCCCTTCTCTCAGTAGCGCTTGCTTTATTTTTATCTTTAGTAAAGCAGGTCTGCCATTTAATTAGCAAAACTGGCCTCTACCTGAAGCCAAATGAAATGTAATCTCCTGCCGACCTGAATGCAAGGTAGAAATTCCATGTCTGAAAGATTTCAACCTTTGTCTTGGCTTATTTCTGGAGAAAAGCAGAAAACTTCCAGGTTGATTTCTGGGAGGAAATTCTGAAAACAAAACAGTGTGAATTTGTCAATACTTGCTGGGCATGTTTTTCATGCTAATAAACCAGCCAGGAAGGAGCTGTTTCACAGCAAAACAGGAGCCACTCTGCATCGATTCCACTGGCCCGGGGTAGCAAAGACCTTCACAGCATCATGCTCAGATGCAGCTTGTGGTGGTAGATGAGAGAAGGACTCACAGAATTGTTATGATTGGAAGGAGCCTCTGGAGATCCCCCTCTGCCTAGGCAGGGTCACCCACAGCAGGTGACACAGGAACGCATCACAGTGGGTTTGGGGGATGGCTCCCTGCCTTCCCTGGGCATCTGTAAAGATCAAACTGCTCAGAGATCAAAGCAGATCTGCCCTTTGCTCTCAGGGTGCTGTGCTGTGCAGCTCCCTCCTGACTGGGGTGGCTGGGAGGCATGGGCAGTGCTGGGATCAGTGTCCTCGTGCCAGG
>NW_005054369.1:1851977-1870699 GCF_000277835.1 Geospiza fortis | reverse complement strand
CTCCGGCCCAACTCTGGCAGCAATTGTGGGCAATGATGAGCTATGGCTCTCCTTAACCTCTAGACACACCTCTGTTATTAACCATCCATAAAATTCCACAGCCCTTTTAAAACATCCAGCTACTGTTATTCAATTCTCTCGACTCGTGCAATAAAAACGAGATGGGAGAGGATGGCCAGCACCTCCCTGGGAGTCAGCCCCACAAATACAGATCTCACAGAGCACCTGAGCTCCTGTTGTGCTCAGTACTGCTGGGCATTGAACCAACACCACCCCAATAAACCCTGGTGACTCACTTGAAGAAGAAAAGTGTGATACAGTAATCAAACGGCTCGGGTCAGTGTGAGCAGTAACAGCTTATTTTCATCCTGAGCTGCACTGCACAAACACCTATCTGTCAGCACTCCACTGGTTTAGTTCCAGGCAAAATGACTTGCTTGCTCTCCAATCTGGCGTGCTGGCAGTGCAGGAAGGCAAACAGCCAGCCCTTTGTGCTCACCTGCAGCTTTATTCCCTTCATCAATAATTGCTAAAGAGACAAATGAAATTTTTCATACGTTGCTTCTGGAATTATATCACAGCAGTGCTTTTGTTTGATCAAAATTTCTAAATGCTTTCTCTAACTTGGAACAGCATAAAAATTGCAGGCTTGAAAATTACACATATGCCTCATCCTATCTCGAGGAATTCCAAAAGCTACTTGGGAGACAAGAAATGCTCACCATATTCCTTAGGAGTTGTCCAGATATAGTTGACCAAACTGTTCTGATTCCATCCAAAGCAATGGCATAATGCTCAGTGCAGTTGGGAACACACTGCTGTGATGCAAAATTCTCCTTTGAGTTTTGAATTTAAACCCCAAGACCTAAACATTTGCAAAAATTAAAAATACCATTCAGATGCATTAACAAGACAAGAGCATGGACCTGTCAGTTTTATCCTTAGATGCACAGGACAAAAAATGCTGCCATTCCCAGAGGCTTTGGAGTGGGAAGATGCTCTCAGTCAGAGAATTATGGAATTGTTTGGGTTGAAGGGACCTTAAAGATCACCCAGTGCCACCCCTGCCATGGCAGGGACATCTCCCACTGTCCCAGGTGCTCCCAGCCCCAGTGTCCAGCCTGGCCTTGGGCACTGCCAGGGATCCAGGGGCAGCCCCAGCTGCTCTGGGTTGTTCCCCCCTCAGACAGAGCCTGCCAAAGCTGAGGGCAGCTGATAACAGGGCAGCTGATATGCCTGATAAGCATTTTGCATGTGGCTCTAAGGGAGGAGTTGCCTGTTTCTTTGGGTTTTTCTCCAAGTTCAAAAACATCAGAGCTCCACACAGTTCCCTTGATCTTTCTCAAGAATTATCAGAACCAAAGCATTGTTTCTGGTCCAGCCTGAGTTTTTCAGAGAGCTTTGCTAGTACAGAGTGGGGAGTGAGTTGTGGCACACGAAGAAAGAGGAGTTGTTGGAGGACTAGAAGAAAAGAAGAGTAAATCTGGAGCTGGAAGAGAGGTGACACAAAAGAAAATTAAGTTATCTCTGCAACGTCACACATGAGGAAGGACTTCAAGGAAGCAGAAGTTCATGTGATCAGAACAACAAGGGGACACAATTTCAGCTGCAGCATTTCAGCAAGATTTCAGAAAAGGGGTGGATGGAAAATAAAAAGCAGACACTTCATGGGCTTTGGCTTCAAAAGGTAAAAGAAAAGGATGGAATTGGCATTAGAAAGAGAAAATAAACAAAACCTACAAAAATGGGAGCTCCTCAGTGCAGAGGGAGAGGAAGAGCCAGGACTAAAGCTGATTAAACCCCAATCTGTTTGCATGTGGCAACAAACAAGTATCTGAAAGGGAGCTGGGCAATTCAGTTCTCCTCTTCTTATCCCTGAGAAGTGGCAGTGCCCAGACTGAGACACAGGGACAGAGGCTGAAGTGCTCAATGGGAATTGTTGGGTACTGGGTTTCCTGCACGCAGCCACATTTATTGCAACCCAGTGTTTAATGTTGACAAACCATTAGATACATGTATATTTATGATTTGATAATCAGCTGTCATTAACAGATGAGTAAACAACATAATGTTCATATTTAGGAGGAATATGCAAACTAAAGAGAAACTGCCAACTCCTAAGAACATTTATGTTCTCTACACTTAATGGGGGGAAAGGAGGCGGAAATACTCTGTAAATTAATTATGGGATATTGGCAATGCCTCCACTACTGTACAACTGTAATTATCCCATCTCTGTGCGTGGGACTGTAGCTGTGCACCCCCAGCTACTCTCATCCATGGGAGTTAGGAATTTACTCATTGTGCACATTTCCTGAGTTAAATCATTGTCACTGTCTCTCTGGACTCAGAAGGGCAGGCAGACCATGATCTCTTCAACCAGTGTCATACCAAGGTGCTGAGGCCTTCTGCCACACTCCCTTCATGCAAATCAAAGATGTTTCAAACTTCTGGAGAGGGTGGAAATTCTTCTTTCCTATGGGAAATGCCAGTCCAAGTAGAGCTGCTTGATCTGATCGAGGTTTTCAGGCAGTTTTGCAAACCTCCTTGATTTTCTTGAAGATTTGCTGTTTTACATCAACTACAAGCAGAGAAGAGCATGAAAACACATTTTTGACTCCTCCACAAATATCTCTGAGATAAATATGGTCCAATGTATTTGTGACTCCCGGGTTATATGTCTAATCATCCCTGACAGTGTTCTGCATCCAAAGACACTTTATTAAATGCATCATTATCATATTTTTATGGATGAGGGAAACTGAGGCCCAGAGCAGGATGGGATTAACCCAGGGAGGAGGCAAAAGAAGTAGAGAATTATAAGGAAAGATCATGTCTGGAAAGAATGAATTTACAGCAATGAGAAGATGCTTTATTAGTCATGGCTGGGAGAGCTGGAGGAAATCAAGTGTCCAGCCAGGGATGAGGCTGGGAACAGAGTCCAGCATCCTGACTGTCATCTCCCCACTCTCCCACCAGTGCTTGAAAACTGATCCATGTATTTATAACCATGGATATTTGACAAAAAGCAAATGAATATTAACAGGACTTTCCTGGACAACGTAACCAACTTTCGCCCTTAGCTGATCCTTCCTCTGCCTTACAAAATTAGAAAATTTTGCAATCCGTTTTGTAGATGGAAGCAGATCATGTACAGATGCAGCAATTTGGCAGGTTATCACACCAGGATTTTCAGCCTGGGATAGCACAGCCTCTCCAGCTGCTAAGGATCAGTCCCTTCAGCAAACCAAATTCACTAATCTGGTGCTTCCTCCTGCCCATAGCCAGGCTTATTGGGGAGGATTAGCTCGTTGTCCAGGGGTAATTTTCTCAAATAAATGGGTCAAAGCCTGTGCTGGCTCCCCTCCTGCAGCCTGCTGAGTTCAATGGCTTTGCTCAGAGCACAGCCTGGTTCCTCATTTCCATGAGATCCTTGGGCCGTGGCTGAGTAACGAGAAGTGGCAGGTGAAGCTGAAGGTTTTGGCTTTGTTTTTTGTAAAGAAGAGACGAGTGCAGCAGAACAACATATGGTACCGTGCCTGGCTAAAAATGATTTAGTGGGAAACTGGTGCTTAATTTCTGTCTCTCTGCAACCACACACACTAATGTAGTGGTGTAACTATTCATCTAATAAACTGCTAATATTTATTATTAATTGAACCATTTAATCTAACAGTGGATTAGGGGAAGGCAAATGTAGGACTTAATGACTCTGCTGATTGGTATAAATTTTAACAGTGAGCTCAGGCTGTATAATACAAATTGTGTTGCTGCTGCTGCTGCTAAGTGGAAGAAACTCTGCTCAAGCAAAACTTGCACTGGCTATCAAGAGGTTGGGTTTTTTAAATCTTTTAGTGAGCACGGTAGGACTTAACTCCAGAAGATGAGGTCCTTATCACCAGTGGTTTATTATATTAATGGCAAAGAAAGTGATTATTAGTAATGTCTGCTTAACTTTAGAGGTCATCTTCCACCCCAAATAGCCCCTGGATGGATGGTTTAGTGCTGCTGTGATAACTGAAGTGCAGGATAACAAACTGTAATTATCTTGCACTTCTAACCAAATCCCCTGTGTTGGCTGCAAATCCATCATTGCCAGGGCCCTCTCCAGCCCACCCACTGCTCTGAATTCCTGCTTTTCTGGAACTGGAAGCAAAGACACACCCACATCTCAAGGAAGACAAATTTCTGCTTAGTGCTAAATTTTGTTTCCCAGACACTGCTGGATTTAGGGAGTTTAGGGATATTCCAGTTAGGACTGGAAAGATGCTTCAGCTCTTTACATTTCAAGCCTATGGAGTCAAAAGCAATGTCTGTATCCCAGGGAGAAATTAATGGAAGAGCCCAAATTTCCTAATGGCTTGTATCTTGCTCTAAGCTCTGGGAGGACCTGAGGTCTTAGACTTTATCATTGTGACATTATGGGCTTTAGACAAGCTATTTTTAGAGGTTTCTTTAAAATTTGATCAGTTATAATTTTCCCTTTATGGTTATAATTTCCCCTTTATGGTTATAATTTTCCCTTTCATGGGAGTTCTGTAGCTGAGACAGTAACTCTTGGAAACACAGCAGCACCCTTTCTAAGTGGGGTATAAAAACCCTTCTAATTGGAAATGTTCTTTCCAACATTTGCACATTATTTTTTTTTTTTTGTTTGGTTGGGTTTTTTTTGGTTTTTGGGGTTTTTTTTGTTGTTGCACACAGGACATATGGTGATGTTGTGTGGCTCTCAGGCATTTATTTGAACTTGCATGAGTTATTGCAGCAGTTCCAAATTTCGTGCTGAGAAAATTCGGATGCCACCTTCCAGGTCTGATGAAAATTAAGGGCATGTTGTCATCCTTGGCTATCTTACCTTAGCTCTCCTTGATGCTATCAGAGAATCTGGTTCAGTCTACAACTTCTAGAGCAGAGACCAAAACACAGAGGTCACCTTCCATCCATTTGGTGCTTTCCCTCCCCTGCTTTGCTCTCCATTTTCTACAGATGAAGGAAACACGTCCTGTGCTTCTGCTGTGAAAGCAAGGATGTGTTAGAGAATCTGGGAAACCTATCTTTTTTTTTTTTCTTTCATCTATTTGTGGTAAGTGAGCTGGGAGAAAAGATGTTTCTTACCCTCATGGCCTCTGGAAGTGAAGAGAAATGGAAAGGAAAAAAAGCTGAGGGATGAATTGGTAGGAAATAAAGAATTGCTGAAAAGATTGAAGCAGGGGGGAAAGAAAGGAGAAGCTCTCCAAGAAAGAGATGAACTCACAGCTTGCTGACCTGTTTGAGACAGAAATGTCCAGGAGTTTTGGCAGAAGTTGCTTTATAAACTTGCCTTGCTTAGGGGCTCTCTTATCTCCCTGCAGACACCCTATGGACACAGCTACACCAGCTCACATTTCCCACTGTTATCCCACACCCTCTGCCCTCACACTCCCAAATCAGCTGAATCTGGAAGAAAAAGCAGCCAAAAGATGGAAACCAATGGGAATTTGGCAGTGGCTTTTCCCAATGGGAAAAGTGAGGGGAAGAGTACAGCAGGACAAAGACAATGCAGAGAGAACTGAAGTCAAAGAAATTGTTACAAAAACCTAATCGGGATTTGAATATGGAAATCTGAAGAAGGAAAGACTCAGCAGAGTGTCCTCCAGCAGCTGTCAACTTGTGTTTTCTGGGTGAGCTTCAGGAAAAGCCAAGAGGTGGAACCCACTGGTGAAGGTGTGGGTGCTCAGGGGATGAATGCTGGGGGTCGAGGTCAGTGCTGCTCTGGCACAGCCCCAGCTCTGCTCTGGACACCTGAAAATCCATAAATGAAAATCATAAATGTGAGTCCACACTCCCCAAACCAGCCCAGAGCACGCCCCTGGCTCAGCCAGGGCTGCAGTCCTGCCATGAGGAGCAGTTTTGTGGCGCAGGGAAAGCAGCTCTGAGAGAGAAATCTCTCACCTGGGGGATCTGAACTACAAACCAACAACTGGACACTGAAGAAGAGAATGCAGAGGCATGGACATATGCTCATGTTGTAAAGAGCAGTGGCTTTGTGAAGTGATTGCCAAGGTGGAGATGAAATGGGTAAACAAATGCATCTCCAAAGAAAATGGCAGAAATTTTAGCAGATACAACAAAACGATTGGCATGGGGAGCAGGAAAAACCAGGTTTTTGTTTTTCTTATGTTTTTAAGGCAGATTTCTTTATTTCAGTGTGAAACTGTTACAAGAGCCAGGGCAGAATTTAATATTTTCCCGTGCACTGCTGAGCACCCTATCCCAAACATCAATCCACATGAAACCTACTGAAGTGGTTTTCATAGCCCTCATAGCTTGGAAATCCAGCTTAAATAGCCAAATCTTATGACATCAACACTCACTTTCTTATACTGAACATACTGAAGCAGTAGACCACTGATGCTCCTGTCACAAAGTTTGTTTTGTACAGCTGTCTGTCCAAACTCCTCTATTGACGCTTTCCCAAACACTGATAGAGTAGGAAGGACTTGATGGTTTGTTGTTTTGTTTTGTTTTGTTTTGTTTTGTTTTGTACTACAAAATAGGAGCTGGTGAGGTTCTACATTTTGAACTGATGATGGAAACCACAATTCTCAGCTGGTCCAACACCAGAAAGAAGCCCAGCAGGTTTGGTAAATGCAGATGGAATTATCAGAGATCAGAACCTACACCTCTTTCACCCACAAAATTTGCCCAAAATATCCTGACCTCCATGGAAACACTCTGGTTTGCACTGTGCCTCCCTCTCAGCTGGTTCTGTTCTTCCTCCCATTAGCTCTGGGTGGTGTTTTACAGGTGTTCTCTTGCTCCTGATGCTCATTTAGGTTGCCAGGTTGTTTCAGCTCTCAGTTATTCTCCTGCCCAGCAACAGAATGGGGCCATAAAAATTTACTTTCTTGTTTACATTCACTCAGCAATTTATAGGAAGAAAAGTGGAGAAAACCATAAGCAAAGAATCAATGCTGCATTTAATACTTAAGCATAAAAGTCATTCTTAAACAATATTTTTATTTCAGTTTTAATGAGAGACCAGAAATACCACTGCTGGGTTTTTAAGGCCCATAAGGTGTTAGTACTCTTGTTATCTCTGATGTTCATGGTCTCTTGCACACCATTTATGCTGGGCATTATTTTTGACAATGCAGTATGGCAAATGCCTGGCCTGGGATTCCTTGGGATGAATAAAAGATTTATAGAGGAAATTCTACAAGTAATATCTTGTTATAATACATTTTTGTGCTAACTGCAAGTGACAAGTGATTGCTCAAACTTGTTCCTGCAGCTACCAGGTTTTCCTCTTTAATCCTATATTAGTTCTACAGAAAAAAAAAATAAAAGAAATACAAGGAGAGCCATCTTCTCATTTATTTTATCTTGCCTCTATAGGAACATTTTCATGGTAAATTCAATATACTTTGTCCGAAATGTAAATGGAATGTTCAATATATTTTTAACTCAAGCACTGTTTAAACATTAAAATCCTCTTTTGCAAATGCCATTGTGATAGAGGTTCAGGATTTTGCAGGGGCTTAATGACTTCCTGGGAGGAAAAGAGGCCAGTTTGGTAGTCAGGACTTGGTTTGAAAGGCTTCACTTCCTTTCAGTTCTGCAGGGTCCCCATAGGACTGGGGCTAAATTAGGAATTTCCCTGTGTGGCATTTCCCCACCTGTGCAAGGGGTGCTCTGCAGTCTGTGGGGCAGGGGCACAAAAGGAAACATGAAAAAAGACAAAGTTAGGAGAACTGCAAATGGGCATTGATGCAAATCAAGGTAATGTAATTGGAAATCGTTCATGTTTGTAATGTGACCGCATCTTGGGGGCATAAATGTGGAGCTTGGTGTAAATTAGGGCTGTGATCATCCACATGAAGTTACCAGGCTGTGTTTGGAAGTCTTTGCATGAAAGAGGAAAACACCAGTGGAGCCAGGGCTGGTGACGTGGAGCTGTGTCACTGCAGGTGGCACAACGTTGGTATTTGCAGTGTAAAACCGAAAAGGTTGCGCTGTACACAAGCCATGCAGACGCACTGCCCCACCACACTGCAGTGTTTCACTTTGGGTAGAATTCCAAATTCCAGGGAATGCTCACGGACCTCCTCAAGTGTCATTTATCAGCAAGCTCTACCCAGACTAAATTTTCATTCCAATTCCCAGTCTGTTTTGGCTGTTTATGTCCTCGAGGTTGATTATGCATCCCTTCCATCCCTTTTTACTCTCTAATCTAAACACAGGATGTTATCTTTATTGCCTCTTCTCAAAACTTGCACAGGATTTTATTTAAGCTCCTGTGTGAGAAGAAAACGAAAAGAAGAGAGGAGCTGGCTTGGGGGTTTGGGGAGTAAAAGCAAACTTGAGAGGCACTTTTGGGAAAGATGAGGAATGGTCTCAGGTGCTGAATCACTCAGGGAGCTGTGAGCAGCAGCTCAGTAACACCTGGCTCCATGCTCTGCTGCCCTCAACAGCCCTCTGTGTTCTGAGCTAGGAAAACACTTTCCAATTCTCAGCTGAGGTTGCCAAAGGTGCCCATTTGGGTCCTGGTGATGCTCTGTGTATGGATGGCTGCATCCCAAAAATCCCATTGATAACACCTGCTGTGTCTGTCAGCTTTTATTTCTGCCAGATGTAATTGGATTTAAGGGGTAAAACAGGAGTATGAGACAATCTGCCTCTTCACATGGGATCTTCTGGACACAACAGAAACTTCTCAGCCTTGGTCTGTGCTTTTGCTAATCACCCATTTCAAGATTCTTTATTTTGGATTTCTCTGGTTTATTCTCACCCAAGCCTGTTTTGCCAAGCATGCAGCTCACATCTCCATTTGCTTCCATTTTCTCTTTTACATTTTTCTCATCATATTTGGTACCAAAATTTTCTTCCAGCAGGAGTATTTCAAGAGCCATTGGCTTTTCCTTGCTGGCCTGACTGTTGCAGGAGCAGGTCGTATCCTAATTGTGTCCTCATGGCTACACCTAAAAGCTGGGCTCTTTGCTTGTACAGATCTCTTGGTTTGTAGCCAAAATCAATCTGTG
Source organism: Geospiza fortis (assembly GCF_000277835.1). NCBI lineage: Eukaryota > Metazoa > Chordata > Aves > Passeriformes > Thraupidae > Geospiza > Geospiza fortis. The sequence continues at coordinate 1,861,679 of NW_005054369.1, read as the reverse complement.
CATATGTTTGTCATGCTGTGACACAGTTCCTGGTTTTTTTAAAGCAGTAGTTTCCCTGACAGCTTGGCTCAGTGTCCTCTGGATAACACCAACCTGCTGTAGGTAGAACTTCCCATGGATCCCAAATGCTCCCAAATCACCAGAGTCAGGGCTGGGGCTGGGGCTGGGGCACTCCCCTGCTCCCAGGTCTCTTCCCACAGCCCAGTCTGCAGTTCAGACACACAATCAGTGGCCCAGATTTCTCCCTCCCACGTTGTTTCTGCTCTCCCATTGCCATCTCACTCCTCCCTTCGTGCAGAGCCAAATAGTGCAGGCAAAGCCATGGGAGGAGTTTCACCTCACTCCCTGCCCCAGGGGCTGCACAGCAGCAGCTTCCCCAAGCAGCAAAAATGCCATTGTGCTGTCCTGGGTCTTGGTTTCACCCCCTTTGTGTGTCCATGGCTTTGCCAATGCTGTACTGTTGAGTTATATATATAAATATACATATCTATATATATATATTTTTACATATATATATGTAGAGAGAGAGATATTTTTTTTGTTGTTAAAGTTGAGATTAAATGTGTGAGATGGTCTTTTTTGTTTGCACTTAGATGTTTATTAGTTCTTATTTATATTACGGTCTTACAGATTGTGAGTTTTATAGAATTTTACCCTAATAAACTAAAAAATGAATATTTCATTTGTTATAAGGTTTTTTTAAGATAAAAATTTAATTAAGACATTATACTTAAATTATTTTTATTTTTAACTTAAAAACTAACTCTTTGTGGTTTGTAATGTGAATTTTTAAATCTAATTTACATAATACTATTTAAATTTATGAAGAAGAAGGATTAGTTACTGCTTTAAAACTTTTATTGTGTTTTATGTATATTATTGTATTCTAAAACCTTATTATTGTATTCTAAAACCTCTAAGTTTTCTACTATGTGATATTACACACTTCTATTCAAACTATACACCCATAATCTTAGTTCTATTATTCAGTTTTGGAAGCCTTCTCCACAGCCTCAGGTCAAATGCAGAGTTCTCTTGGGGGTCAGTGCCTGTCAGCACAGAAAGTCTGAAATTCATCAGAACTTTAAAATTCGTCCTAACTTTAAAATTCATCCTAACTTTACTTCCAGGCTGGTTTCAGTGAGTGCAGCAAGAGCCACCCAGCAGAGGAGCCCCCACCAAGGGCCATCTCCATGAAAGACAATTCCATGTGGAGCTTGGTCAGCTCTGCCCTGGCTTCCCAGAGACCTTCCCTGGGTACCAGCCTCCTTCCCCAGGCAGGTGCTTCTGAGCACCTCAAAATATCCTTGTGGTGGATATTTCTCTGTTTGGCTTGAGATCAAGGCTGAAAGCACCACTGGAAATACACTTCAGCCAAAGATTGTTTGGGTCAATTGTTCCTTCTGGTATTAAAGCTATGAATCATCTTGGCATCAAGGTGTGACCTTTCCTCTTTATGCTATTATGTCACCAAAAAGGAGGCAGAAATGGAAATAGGAAGATGATTGCAATAAATTTCTCACCACTGATATAATGTCTCGTGCTCACCAGGAGTATTAGACTCGTAAACCTCATCTCCCCTGGCATGGATCCACACTAAACTTTGTTTCTACCAACAAATTCCAACATTCCTTTTTTCCTGCAGTGCAGCTTTCTCAGCATCATAAACCACCTGCTGGACTGAGTTCTCTGAAGTGGCAGTGCAGAGATTTCCATCCAGAACTGATCCAGGCAGTCTGAAAAGCTGCACTCCTGCAGAGCAGAGTCCCCACAGGAATGATCCTTCCAAACCTAATGTTTTGATGATGCTGGTCCAGGGGAGATAGTGAATAAAAGCATTTGAAAAGCTCTAAACTGTGGGTAACAGTGAGGGAATAAATGTCAATTCTGCATCTGTATCTGCCTTGGAAACAGTTACATCTGCAGAGCAGAAACTCGGCGCTGGTTATTTACCAATAAACAATTGGTAATTGCTAATTATTTCTCACTGCTCACTAAAAAAATATTTATATATATCTATTGTCCTACAATAAAAATTCTAATTGCTCACAAATATATATATATATTTATTTATATTGTCTTACAATAAAAATTCTTGAAATTAAATTTGACTCTTCAGAGTCTGAAATAAGCTCCATTTCAAATAAAGTTGTATCTTTGGAACAATATACATCAAAATTGGAGGGAGATTATGATAGGATTAAGCTATTTCCTGAGCAGAGCAGCCGAGCTGCAGCCCTGTCAGGAGCTCTCCTCCAGGATAATGCAGTTGTTCTCCATGAAGCAGAGCTCCTGGAAGATGCTATTCCCTCTCCAACCTGCCAACTGGAGTAATGCTAAAAAAAAATGATGCTACACCTCCTTTTCAGTTTATTTTAGTTTCCCTGAGTTCAGGTGGGTCGAGTTACCCCAGGCTGGGTCTCCCAGCTGAAGAGGCACCCCCAAGGACTTGTGCTCATGGGGTCTCCAGGAGAGGGAAAGGTGCTTTGGGGGACTCTGCAAGAGCACTCTGCTCAAGCTGAAGGGCAGGGAGGGTGAGAAGGGAGGGCTGGCAGCTGAAAGGGCTGCACAGCTGTGCCAGAACATCTGGATGCAGTGGGTTGACCCTCAGTTTGGGAGAGCAAGAGCTCCCTGTCACCTTCCTCCCATACTCCTCAGACACCTCCTGCAGAATTGGTGCACCAGCAGGATTTAATCTGTGCAAAATCCTCCTCTGTCTTGCAAACCACTTCTCCCATTAATCCAGAAGATTTTACAGCATCTCTCTCTGAGTGTCAACCAGCCATCAAACCAGACATGTAAAATAGAAATGGACTGCTTGATTTGAAAAGAAGCTTGTGGTTTTCCTCTGCTGCTGTGAGAGCTGCTGGGAGCATAGTGAGCAGCCAGCTTTGTCCAGCAGCAATCCTGCTGTCAGTGCTCCCAGACCTCAGTGCTGTTTACTACCAAGCTTTTAAACAAAAGTTGTGTCATTCCATGGATGGGAGCAGGGAGTGCCTGCACAGTGGGACTGGGAAGATGAGTGTCCTGGATTGCCAAGCACATTGTGTTCTATTTGCCCCCTGTATGGCAGATGTCTTCTGTTCAGTGGGCAGTTTTCCTTATCTCTTCCACACCCACTCCTCTCTCAGGGAGACCTCTGCTGATAACAGCTATTGAATGTCCCTGCATGGCTGATAAGAACTACAGCATCCCATTGGGAGATGTGAGCCCAGAGGGAGGAGCCAAGCATTCCTACCCGGATAGAATCTGGAGATTCTGGAACACCAGCACGGCTCCTGCACTGGATTTCCCAGAGGAACAGCAGCTGCCTCTTCCCCTGGATCTTCAGAGGAAGAGACTGCACCTTTCTCCAGGATCCCTGCTCCAGCAGAACAACCCCTGACACTGCAGGAGGGCTGAGCCACAATGCCAATGGCACTGCTGCCAGCACCCTGACCCACAGCGTGTCAGGTTGTGTTCTGACCCTGGCAGTGTTGGTTTGGTTTACTGCATTGTTTATTTTATCCTTTTATTTTCTTCCCTATTAAAGAGCTGTTATTCCTGCTCTAATATCCTTGCCTGAGAGCCCCTTAATTTAAATTTTATAGCAATTTGGAGGGAGGGGGTTTGCATTTTCCATTTCAGGGGAGGTTCCTCTCTTCCTTAGCAGACACCTGGCTTTCCAAACCGAGACAGTGAGCTGTCCCCGAGGGATGCAGCAGTGCTGACAGCACAGGGGCCACATCTCCTGAGCTGAGCTGGCTCAGGTGGGCAGGAGATGGTTTTCCTGCACAGGGCAGGAGGAGCCATGCTGTGCTGGAGAGCATTCATGCCCCAGCCTGCCTTGCAATTAGGAATAGGAATTGGGCTTTCTTCTCAGCACTGGCGAAACGTTAAACCCCCCTTCTGTCTCTGCTCCCCACATGTCAATATTTTGTGCTGTTTTATTTTTTGGTAGCATTATAAATATGGCTCACTGTTCCAGTGTGAGAAAAATCTGAGAAGTAGATAATTTTGATAAAAGAAAAAGAACTAAAACAGGCTTACTTTAATTTCTATTTAACTGTTAGTAGGGGGCTAATTACTGTGAACTTTTGTATCATGGTTTCATGTAACTTGTTTAAAAATATCTACTTATAATCTGACTCTTCTACTTTGACTAACCAAATCATTTGCAGTAATTAATTTTCAGGATTAATTAAAGTAAAAGGAAGCAATAATGGGAGACTAGCTCCATATTTTAGGCACGAATCAGGAATTGCTCCCATTTGCATTTAAATTTATGTTCAGTTTGTAACTATTTGTTGTGGATGTCTTGTCCCTGGCAGTGCCCAAGGCCAGGTTGGACAGGGCTTGGAGCAACCTGGGATAGTGGAAAGTTGTGCTCCTCCATGGCAGGGAGTGAGATGATTTTTAATCACTTTCCAACCCAGGAAATTTATGATTCTGTGATTCCTGGGATAAAATTAACACATAGCAATATTAATAATATCCTGCAATATTATTAATATCCTGAGTTTGCTTTTGATACACCCAAATCCTCCCTGGCCTTTTCCTTCTCCAATAGAATTGGATTTCTGCCCTGCCATCCCATGAGAGGTTCACCTTGTAAATCCTTAAATTGCCACACAAATCAAAATTTCCCCTCTCCAGATCATATGAGTGGGATCACTCAGCTGCACCTCAATTCTCAGGCCTTGCTTTTAACTGCTTCAGAATTTATTTCCAAAATACTTGATTTGATTTGAGCAGTCAAAAGGTTCTGTTGAAATCAGCTGGTACAGTGGGAGTTGCATCCTCAGATAAAAAGAGATTGCTGAATTCCATCTGTATTCAGTGACTGACATTCTGGATCTCTGTTTGCTATTGATATGATCAATATGTTTTGTGTAATACTCAGAAATCCCATCTATCCCTGCCCCATGGAATTTACTTTCTAAGCAACAGTTGTTAGTGGATTCAATATTTGCTGAATTAATTAAAACCCATGTTAGGTTTGATCAAATAATCTTCCAGTTGTGGGACATGTGTAGAGATAATAGTTTGTGGCTCTTCAGGGTCACCTAAAGTGGCTGCTGAGGTTGAGGTGTGTGACTTCAGCCCAAGTTTTCAATGAATATGTACAAGACAAAGAATCATCACGAGGATGGTTTGAGTTGGAAGGGTCCCTAAAAGCCACCTCATTCCAACCTCCCCTCCCAGCCCTTTCAGGCTGTTATTGCAGCCATCAAAAGACCACGTGTTGTTGTCACAGAGTGACAATTGTTTTGTGAGGAAACACATTTAAAGCTTCTAAAGTAAGACCATCTTATTCCACTCCAACATCTGAACCACTACAAATATTTATAAATTCAGTAGAGCTGGAGGAAAGAACATCCAAGTGCTTGAAATAAAAGAGCAGGAGTGGCTGGCCCTTGTCATGAGGATGGTTTTACCCTTCTGAGTGCTTTCACCTGGTACACTGAAATGCTTCTTGCAGAGGAGAGAGGCTCCTGAAAATGCCACCAGCTCTCATTTATACATGGATCCTGTGTTTGTCAGTGGGCATTGGCATGGCAAGGCCACTGCTTATCCTACTTCCAACACGTCAGTTTCCTAATGAATCCAACATGAGTCAAACCATGAAGATATGAGATTTGTCCTGTCCCTTCAGACCAAAGATTCCCACAGCCCCATATCCTCAAACCTGCTCTGTATCTGTGGCCAGCACAGGATGTTTGGTGAACAAGAATAAGTAGAATAAGAGTGAGCAGCGCTTAGTCATCTTTCCATTGGAATATGCTCCCAGCTCCCAGGGAGTTTTAGGACTTCCACAGCCCTACTATTAAAAATTATAGTCCGAAATCAATTATTTTCATGTCCTACAGGCAAAAAAATCATCTGTTTTCCATTTCATTATTATGTTCCACTAGAGAGAGCAGAGCAATTATTATTATTTTAGCAGTCTTGCAGATAGAAGGTGCTATTGAACTGCAAAGCTTTTCCTACCAGCTGGTGCACATTCAGTGGCAGCTCTGCTCCTAAGAAAGAAGTTGCAGTCTTTGCAGGGCAGTCAGTGTTTATTGGTTCCATTTTTCCAAAGAAATGGAGCACAGCTGGCCACCAGCATTTGCCCCAAGCCCTGCATGACTCGTGAGGCTGTGTCATTTCTTGTGCCACCCCCATGCCCTGTATTGATGCACTTCAGAGTGTATTAAAGGAGATGAGTAACATCCCTCAGATGCTTTCTTTCTCCTGTCCTCCTCTGTGGCAGCAGCCTGGTGTTTTATCTGGAGAGGGTTTGTTTCTGTTCCTAATGTGTGCTGCTGAGCCTTGGTGATGAGGAGGCAGGTTCAGGAGTACATCTTGTACTTTCACTGGAAGGTGCTCGGGTTTCTGATTGCTGTTATTTCCTGTGGGAGCTGGCTGTCAGAATTATCTGCCACAGCATTATGTAGTGACTTGCAAAGATATTGTACCTGGGACTGGGGATGTTACCAGCTCTGCTGGAACATTGGTGTTTTAGCAGAAATAGTTGGGGTAGAGATCATGTCTGAACACCAGGGCACAAATCAGAGCCAGCCCCTTACCTTCTTCCGTACCAATCACTTGTGCTTAATTAGGTGTATAACTTCTCACCCATTAAGTTCCATAAATTCCAGGAACAGCTTAGGAATTAGTATCCCAGATTTACATATGGAAATCCAAACCCATGGAGGATCCATTACCCAACATGGTACAGGAAACAGAATACAGATTTCCTGACCTCCACGAGGGTGTCCTCTCAGCCAGTTATACACCCCCGGGTTGCATGAGCATTAATGGAGACAGTGATGGAATGGGATTGATAGCAAAGTTGCCAGTTCATACAGCAGAAGATTCCCATAAATATGCCAAGGAGTACCAGCTCCTCATGTTCCACCCTGGGCAATGCCTGCCCCAGCAAAGCCAGGAGGTTTCAGGCAGTAATGAATGACCAGGAGCAAAACCTCACCTTAAGGACAGACTTTTATTTCACAAGTTATTAACTGATCCATTCCAGTTGTCATCTCTGTTCCCACTGCACTGGTTTGTCCAGATTCACGTTGCAAGGAGTGCACGAGGTACAAGAGGAAAGCAGGAGCTGTTGACTGAGTGTCAGCCCCTACAGGGTGACATGGCCAAGTGGAGAGGAGAAGAGGTTGTAACAGCAGAAAGCGGGATATCAGAGCAGGGCTTTTAATCCCAACTGAAATATATGGAGTGATCCTCTGTTCACTTAATAGGCCCAGCAGTTTGATGAAAGTGAGACAAACCAGAAGAGCAGCAATGATAAAAAACACCCGTCTAGATAAGGAAATGCAACCCCTCAGAGGCAGTGAAGTGCTTTCCCCTGCTCTGTGCTGCGCTGGGAGGGGCAGAGCAGGAGAGAGCAATCACCTCAAGGAGCAGAGCTGATTAAAAGTACAGTTCCTTTGTCACCCTGGGTGATATTGGTAACACATTTCCTCAAACCCTGTGCCCTGGCTGGAGGCTGGAAGGCTGCTCACAGAAATCCCTGTGTGCCGCTTGTAATGGAGCCAGCCTGGCAATAGAGAGATCCAGAAGTGTTGGCACCCTCCCTCCATTTTCCAGTGGAGACACAGCTACATCCTAAAATCCATGCTAGGCCTGTGGCTGGCAGTGACGTGGGCAAAGAGGCCGATTTTGGAGCTGTAGCAGAGGCAGTGCCCCCATCCCAGCCCTGGTCCGGCTGCTCCCGGGCTGGAGTCACCGTGACGGGGTGGTGGGAGGAAGCATTTATCCTACTGAATAATTACCTGCTTGTAACTACAGGCTTTGGTCTCCTGACCTATCAATCTGCAGCCTTTCAGCAGCATTAAATTAACTGGGGAAGGATCTGCAAGAGTGTCTGGAGAATATATAGGAAAAGTTCAAAAGTTTAGCGTGCTGTCGAGGTTGCATGTTCACTCCACGTAGAGAGAAGGAGTCACAGAATGCCTTAGATTGGAGAAGAGCTCTGAGGTCATGGAGTTCAACCATTCCCCAGCACTGCCAAGGCCACCACTAACCCATGCACCCATGTGCCACAGCCACACAGCTTTTAACTCCTTCAGGAATGGTGATTTCACCACTGCCCTGGGCTGCACAGCCCTTTTGGTGAAGAAATTTTTGTTGATGCTCCACCCAAACCTACCCTGGCACATGTTGAGGCCATTTCCTCTCATCCTATCACTTGTTACCTGAGAAAAGAGACTGATTCCCACCTTTCCACAACCCACTTAGTTCATGGAGAGAAGCTTCTCTAGAAATAAGACATTTCTGAGCCACATGTTGCAAAGAAAAAAGACAAAGGAAGCAGAATGGTCATGCTCCTTCTGGAGCCAGCCCTTGGGTTTGGATCTAACAGCTGCTGTGGGACTCTACAGTCTAAGTGCCATAGAAACACTTGTCTGATTTCTACTTTTTGTCATCTGTGTCCAACTATAAAGGGGAAAAACTTCATATAAGAATTTTTAATAGTTGTTGGAGCAGGAGTAAGGAAAGATGAAGAAATGTCAACAGCATCCCTGTTCTCAATGTGGTGTGTCAGGATAGATTGTTACATTGTCTAACTGTAGATCTTTTTAAAAAATATATTTTAATAAGAAATGAAGTACATTTCTATATGGAAGATCAAGTGTAAAATTTTTTCCAAAGCTTCTGCAAGTTTTCTATGAAAAATTGTGTGAAACATGGAGTCTGAGTGCTGACAACTGAAACATCAGAAACAAATGAAGCCCACTAACCCCCACAGCACTTATGCAAAACTCTAATGGGAATGAGACCTCAAAAATAAGTCTGGTAAACTTAATTTTACACCAATTTCCTTATCTAGAAAATTATTTCTTTTTAATTAAAGATAGTGCGGGTATGCACTCTACATGCACAGAAAGTACACATCATTATTTTTTTATAGAAATTCACTTTTAAAGGTTCATTGTACTTTGTTTTGCTACAGATGCCCATTCTGGACATCAGTAAAAGAATTCACAGTCACTATTTTACAAGCCTGATGATGCCTTGAAGATCCTGCAATGCAGATGATGACTTGAAGAGGATGTCAAACCCATGTAGGGTGAGGAGACCTTGCTGTGGTCACACTGGGTTTGTGGAGTAAGGAATAAGTGCAAGGCTCTACTCCTTGCTCCAGACAGCACATGTTGGACCATGTCAGGTAGTCCTTGGGCACCTTCCTTTTGACTTTTTGTCTTGTACATTGGCTCTTTGTACCTTTTGGGTCCTGCAGCTGCTCTTAGATGTGTGCTTTTGAAATAGCAGGAAAAGGCCTAGAGCTCCTCTTCCATTTTAACATTGCTGCTGATAAATGTATTCCGATGGACCACTGGGTTTCTCACTCGTGGAGATATTTAGTGCATTCCTTTAATGGTTGGTGATGCACAAATCGGTTTTAATATCAATAATGAACAATTTGGATGACATTCAGATTCAAGATCTGCCAAAAAAATTTGCTACATGTCAGGATTTATGGAGTACAATACACTGAGGTTGCCAAAGAGGCTGGAGTTCCTTCAGCAGAAAAGCAAACAGATGGTCCCAGGAAAGTGAGCACATTCTTAAACCCTGGATTGCATTTGGACAGAATGGAGCCACATCTGCCAAAGCCTGCTGGCCAGAAGCATCAGAAGGGAAGGGAGCCATCAGAAACTAATGTGACATTCTTCAAGCTCTTTCACTTCATATTGACATTAGTAATCCAGC
>NW_005054369.1:1846941-1851965 GCF_000277835.1 Geospiza fortis | reverse complement strand
CAGGTGTCCTTCGGGTTGGCCAGTTTAGGGGAAGGAGACATGATTAACAGTTAGTAACTGGATACACACATGCACCCTGGTCTGGAGTGTTCCCTGCTAAATATATCCTTCTAGGTCACCCATGTCCACCTGGCCTGGAGATAAAATGGTAGGAGCTGCTCATTTCAAATAATCTGTTTCTGATTTCTGCTGCCACAAGCCAAAAGATAATCTTGCAAATGTGCCTGTCCCTCCAAACAACTGCCTGGGAGATAAGATGCCAGAGCTGGGAGTGCAGAGCAGAATTATCCCAGGGATCTTCTCAAGCTTAGCACGGCCCGGCGTTCAGGATCAGAGTTCAGGAGGCAAAAAGGGCAGGTTGTGTCAGGAAATGTAGAGATGGGATGAATCCTAATGGATTTGTGCTTGTGTAGTTCTTTGTAAAAAGAAACTGCAGCATAAGGGACGGGACTGACTTGTTCTTCAGCTGCATTTAAACAGCAGGGTGGGAAATCACCCAGGGTTTTTCTGTATGGGAGGGAGACACATCCTCTGGTCCAAACAAACCCTTCAGAGATGCAAGGTGAGGTTCTAGCTCTTGGTCTAGCTTTGCAAAGAGTAAAAATGTCACAAAGTCTCCTCCATGGCTCAGCCTCCCATCATAATTCAGGGATCATGTAACACCTCAGAAGACTTTTACAGAAAGTAAAAGTCTTTATTAATAAGTAAGAAATGTGAGGTTCTTGTGTGAAATGATCAGTAGGAATGCACTGACTGGGCATCACTGGATCACAGCACTGACATGGTGGAAGGCGCTGTCTGGAGAGCAGGGAGTGTTTAAGGTAAGACACCAACACACTCAGGGGATGGTAAAATGTTAGAGAAATGTTACAGTTCAGGGTGAGACTGGCCTCCAAAGGTGTGCAGAGGAGGCATTTCAGCAAATGCACTCATACAGAGTTTATTCCTTCTTGCATGTAACAGTAAATCTCACACAGGCCTGAGTGCCAGCACTTGTGGTTAATCTGTTCTTGTGCCTTGACTGCCACAGAGGTATCAAGTGGTTTTTAGGATGCTAACCACTGCCAGGTCCTTCCCCTACCTCAGTACAAGCCTTTTGTGCCTAGAACAGGTGAATTCACCCCCCAGTCTGCTCTCAGAGCTTCCCACCCCGGCCTGTGCTCCCCTCGCTGCAGAGAGGAGCAGCACAGCACAAACCCTCCCGGGGGAAGCCCTCCCAAGCCGGGTGCAATGAGGCCTTTCAGCCTCCATCTCCATCCCTACAGAGCCAAATGCAGCATGAACAGAGTGAGCAAAGCCTCCCACTGCCGTCAGGGGCGAGGGGAGGATGCTCAGCCCTTCCAGAGTACACAGAGCATCTCCCCACAGCAATTCCACACAACTCCCCTGCTATGGGAGGGGAATGTGGTCTTGCTGGCTGTAATGGGTGAAATCTTCTCACCCTGCTCCTGCAGGAAGTCAGATGATGATCCTAACAGTCCCTTCTGGCTGCAAAACCTGTGAACATCCCTCTGAGCTTACTGGGGTGTTTCATGCACACGTGCTGAGCCTATTTCTTCTCTGGGTTAACTCTGCTGACATCAGTGAGCTACACCAAGGATAAATCTGGCCTTGTCACTGTGTTTTGTGCTGTAATTCTGTTCCTCCTTTGTTTAAAAGTTTTGGCAGCTTGATATATTATAAGTGCCACGTAAGTATAAAATGCATTTCTTTGGGCAAAGAAAAATATGCTAATATGCATATTCCTATTTTGTCTCTTTCTTGTTACCAGTTAATCAATCACACAGAATGTTTGTGACACTTATTAAAGGGAATGAGTAGATAAAAGCACATGGCTTTCATTTATGAGACTCTGATAAGTTGGAAATACAAAGGATCTTACCAAAGGGAGTCAGTGTATACTAATGGGTAGAACAAAGAGCTGATAATGAAAAAGACATTGAATGTGAATCCCAGTTCTATTAACTCCCTTTGTGATCTTGAGTAACTCAGCTATTCCCCACACTTTGTACATGTGACCAGCCCCAATCTGGAGGCCATGCTTCAGTTGAATACCATTAGGCCAATCATTCTTTTAAATAAAATACTTCTGTGCTGTCAGCTTTTAATTGCTATCAGCCAGAAATCCAGATTAAAATCCTGGAGCCTGGATCTGGGAAGATTATGTTTTTAGTCTGTGTTCAGATGCAGCTTCAAAAGGAAAGCAAATCCCAAATACTGTGAATATTACTTATCTCTTTTCCTCTCTCTTCATTTCCATGTGTATTCAGATTGAGTGGCAAATCTGCAAATCTTCATTCACCTGGTTGCGGGGTATAAACTGAGCAATCTGCTCTTCAGCTGAGAGCTCTGAGGCTGTAGATAAATAACCCCCTGGAAATGCCAACATGAGGAGCAGGATGGGTATTGATCCAACATGCAGCGTTTCTCAGAACACATTCCTTTCTCTTTCTGAGGAGAGCAGGTATATCCAGCAGCAGGAACGCTGTCCCCATGGCAGGTGAGGGATGTGCCCTGCCTCTGCAAGGCTGGGAGGAAAGGCAGAACCCTGGAATTGTCCAGGGGATGGTTATTCCATTTCATCTCAGCACAAGGAACCCCAGGAGTTCTCATAGACTAATTGATGTCTTATGCATGGTTCTCCTTACAAATCCCAACCCCAAATGTCCCTGTCACAGGATGGGGAGAGAGGTGGCAGCTCTGTCAGTCTCTAGTGTGGGAATGAGCAGATCTAGCCCATGGGATTGGCCCCGAGGCACAGCCCCTTTCCTGGGGATGAGAAAATTCACAGAATCACAGAACCATTCCAGGTTGGAAAAAACCTCTGAGATCATCCAGTCCAAGCTGTGTCCAATCCCCACCCCACAGCCATTCCTCACACACCTCCAGGGATGAGGACTCCACGCCTCCCTGGGCAGCCCCTTCCAATGCTGCTCCTCCAGCACCAGGGATGTCATTTTTCCCTCTCTGTTCCCCATCTGCAAAGCTGGGGTGATGATGATACTGCCCCGTTTCATGCTGCTCCTGGAGATTTGCAAATGAGCAGTGATATTATTATTAATGAACCTGTAAATCCAATAATTCAGTGCTGTGGCAGCACAATAGCACACAGTACCTTAAATGCAGTCCTTAGGTGGCTGTATGGAACACATGCTGTTGTTATTTTGACTTCTTTGTCTATTTTCTAAATTCCTCCCTTTTGGTAAGAACAATTATGTTACAAAGTTTGGAAACTGTGAAGAAGCATGCAGTGTAAATGCTCAGAAATTACTAATTTGGAGAGTTTTTTTACAACAAAGAAGTTCAAAAAGCAGTTAAAGGCCTAACTGTTAACAAATGAAAAAAGTAATTTGGATACTACCAGCAGTACAGGAGGTACTTTTATTAGGTAAAGCAATGCAAAAGTTTGGCATGGGTTCAGTAATAATAAAAGAGCAACTATAAAGAGTTAATTATCTCTGATCCCTAAAGGAAGTATATCTTTCCTAATATCATTGAGGCCCTTTGCAGTGCAGTGTTGGGAAAAACAGAGCATTTTGGCTGAGAGCCCAACACCTGGCCTGGGAATCATGTTTTACAGTGGCCAAAGATCATCAGCTTCTCCTAGACAGAGTGCTAATAATGTGAAATTGGGGCTGAAGTTGCCTCATTAGGGGCACCACTAGTAAACTCCATAGCATTCTTTTATGGGGAAAAAAAAAGGGAAGAGGTTTGGAGTCATGGTGTTTGCCTTGCTTTGATCTTTAAATAAAAAGTGTCAGTGTTGTTTCCTAAATAAAAAATTAAAAAAAAAAAAAAAGGTATGGCTGTTGTTGGCCTAACCCTTCCTTGTCAAGTCCCCCTCACTGCAAAAATGGGACATAAAACCATAAAGGCTCATTGTGGTACAAAAAGGAAAATCAGGAAGGGAAAAAAACCCTGTACAGAGTTATTTGGGAAAAGCTCCCTCTTCTGCCATTCACTCCACTGAATATTTCTAATGTGTTTTTCGCATAAAACCACATATTGGTGGAAGATTTTGATTCCTACAGAGCCAGTCCCAGTGGTGCTGCAAGAGCAGAGAGACTCCACGTGCCTTGGCATCCTGGCTGGGGGCAGCCTTGGTGCTTTCTGCTCCACAGGGATTTGGAGGAACAACTTCCATGTGCATGGATGAAGCAATGGGGTTTGGAGAGAGGAAATTGTCTGTAGAACAGGCACACAAATCCTGCCCCAGCAGTGTCCAGGGCCAGGCTGGATGGGGTTTGGAGCAACCTGGGACAGTGGAAGGTGTCCCTGCCCATGGGATGAGCTTTAAAGGTCCCTCCCGACCCAAACCAGTCTGGGATTCTGGGATTCCAGCTGCATGTGAAATCCCTAACAGGTTTAAGCATTATAAAAATATGGATTATAAACTATAGATTATAAAAATAAACATTAGACAAATATACATCTATGGACACTTTTTGCATTTTACAAGTTGTTACAGTTTGGGGATTTCACAGGCTTTCCCCAGCCCAGGAGGGCTGAAGCCTCTTGGCTGAGAACAAAAAGCAGCATATGAAGGAAAGCTTCACGATCCTTTACAAAGAAATGGCCTCTTTCCCCTTCCTGTTTTCCAGCTGAATGGTCTCCTCTTGCTCATATTACCAGCAAAGTGATTAACCTGCAGTCTTCTCTTAAATCTCCCCTGTGTGGTGGCACTGCTGGGAGGCCCTGGGAGGCCAGAAGAGCCAAGGCAGGTTTAGCAGGGCTGGGGATCTCAGAGAGGTTCGCACATCTCCAGTGGGCAGGAGTGAATCCAGGGCTGTTTGGTCCTCAACCAGGACTCATCAGTTTAATGGGGGGAACATTAAAAAAATAAAAGTAAAATAAAATAAAATAAATGTAAAATAAAAAATAAAAGAAAATATAAAAGAAAATATAAAAGAAAATAAAATAAAAAAAAAATAAAAGTAAAATAAAATAAAATAAAATAAAATAAAATAAAATAAAATAAAATAAAATAAAATAAAATAAAATAAATGTAAAATAAAAAATAAAAG
>NW_005054369.1:1834747-1846745 GCF_000277835.1 Geospiza fortis | reverse complement strand
TAAAAATAAAAATAAAATAAAATAAAAGTTTCTTTATAAAAATGTGACAAATATGGAAAACAATTTTTGTAGTCATTTGCTTTGCTGAACAATAAGTCTTTCTTTCAAATCAAATGAATAAACCCCAAAACTTAAATTACAAATCTAGAACAAATCCTTCCCAAAACAGTGTGAAATATTTCTGTTTGGTAAAGTTTTCACTTATTCTGCCCCTGTTCAGAAATTGGAGTTGGAAGGCAAGGCCACCCTTTATTTTGTATGCCAGGCACCCAGCCCTTCCATCCTTTAATAACTGTGTCACAACACCTTTTTCAGATGCTTGATGGTGTAACGCAGAGGTTAATTGCTTATGGAAATGGCTGCTAATGTTGGAAGGATGAGGGTAATTTGTTCCCCCGAGCTGGAAGAAGACGTGGCAGCAGCACAGGAGCCCCTGCAGCCCCCTCCAAAGGCTGCTGTCCCTGCTGTCCCCAGCACTGTGGCCATGGGATGCTCTCCTGGTGACTGTCCCCTGCCCCAGGCTGCCACACCAGAGGAGGGGAATTCACTCTGTGCTGCTCCAAACCCCCCCAGAGGAGCAGCTGGGCCAGGCTTGCCTGGGCCCCCATCCCTAAGGAGGAATTGCAGGTGGTTGCATCCCTCGTGCCCCAGATCAGCCCCATGCCCTCGCTCTGGGGCTGGCAGTGCTGCCTGCACCTCCTCTGCCTTGGGCCTGCATTTAAGGTGTGCTCTGAATTCCTTTCAGAGTTTCCCACAGGGATAATCCTCCAAATAGGCATGAACAGCAGCCAGGTGCAACCTGGATGAGTTTGGATGCTCTTCTTCTTCGGTATTTGTATTTGTGGTATTTTCAGGTGTCCATGTGTGTATCAGGTTCACAGAACAGTCTGGGCTGGAAGGGCCATAAAGCCCATCCAGTTCCATCCCTGCCATGGCAGGGACACCTTCCATCATCCCAGGCTGCTCCAAGCCCTGTCCAGCCTGTCCTTGGGCACTGCCAGGGATGCAGGGGCAGCCCCAGCTGCTCTGGGCACCCTGTGCCAGGGCCTGCCCACCCTGCCAGGGAACAATTCCTCCCCAGTATCCCATCTAACCCTGCCCTCTGGCAATAGGAAGCCATTCCCTGTGTCCTGCCCCTCCATCCCTTGTCCCAAGAACCTCTGCAGCTCTCCTGGAGCTCCTTTAGGCCCTGGAAGAGTCTCCCTGGAGCCTTCTCATCTCCAGGCTGGACAGCCCCAGCTCTCCAGCCCATGTTCCAGGAGAGCAGTGCCCAGTGTGGCTCTGCACTGACAGTGTGCCCTGTTCTGGGGAGATCTGGCGCACCTTAAAATGCAGCCTGGTTTGGGTCACTGTCCCTGGCCCAGAGCCCTGGGTCAGTGACTCTGGGCTCCCCACGAGGGAGGATGCTCCATGTCACGGCTGGGAGGAGCTTCTCACTGCCACAGCAGAGGCTGTTGGAGGGAAGCACGGCATGATACACGATGGGCAGGGCAGCAGAGGGGTTTGGAGGGGCTGTCTGGGCACTCTGGACACATCTTGGAACCTCCACCAAGGTGCTGCTGCCCTGGGATTCACCAGGGCTGCTGCTGGGGTTAGCACAGCTGGAACAGCAGCTGCTGAGGTGGGAAGGAGCACAGACCTGACCAGCTCCTGTGTGCTGTCCTCCCCCATGGTTTAAATCAGCACCCAAAGTGCCGGCACGCCAGCACGGTGTACTTCCTTCCACAGCCTTCCTTGGCTCAGGGATAGGGAGGTAACCTTGGCAAAGGCAGAGTTAACAATCCCCACAGACCTACTTATGTTTATAACACACTCGTCCAAAGCTTTTAACCCAGAATAACATTTACACCAGGGCTGCAGAGCTCCATCGGGCTGCTAATGCTTACAAGATTTCCCTAAATACTTTTCCGGAAGCTCTTCTTCCAGAGGGAGCCCAGAGGGAATGAGAGAGCTGGAATCAGGAGTGCTGCTCCTCACTGTCCCACCCTGTGAGATCCTCGCTGCTCCAGCCCCTTTGCAGCCCCTCACCTGCACCCCCAGACTGTGGGGGGCTCTGGGAGCGTCCCATGCTCCAGCTCAGGCTGGTCTGGGGCAGGGGGAGAGGCACCTCAAGGGGGTTCTGTGTCCCACCCTGTGAGATCCTCGCTGCTATGATTCTGATTCTGATTCCGATTCCGATTCTGATTCTGATTCTGATTCAAGGGGACGGTGACACATCAGCTCATGGGATCCCTGCAGACATGGGGAGGGGACAGGGAAGGGGCAGATGTGTGAGGCTTCACCAGCAAGATAAAGAGCTCGGGCTGGTGCCACCCTTCCAGGGAGGGACAGGACTTGCAGTGTGGAGCTGCATGTGTTTTCCTTCCTTTCCACTCCTGCCATTTCATTCAACCCTTTTAAAATGACTGAATAAGGCTCCTCTTTCCTCCAGCTTCCTCATTCCCCAGTCCAGTAAATAATGTGCCACTTAAATGTCCGCCTTCCCCTTGATGACAATTTACTGCCACAGAAACGCTGTTAATTTGGCTGCCTGGCTCCCAGGTGGGGCTGTGCTGGGGCAGCTTGTGCTGCCAAAATCCCTCTGTGCCCAGCTCCAAGGAAATGAGCTGGCACCCAGCGAGGCATCACATCCCTCCAGAGAAGCAGCATCCAGCCAAAAATCTCAGCTACCGAGGGTGAGGTTTTAAATTTCTAACTTTTCTGTGCCTTGGAGTGCTCTAGACATTAGGTGGCAAGGCTGGATGTCTGGATCCAAGCTGCAGGGAGTGTGAATGGCTGCAGTAAAAGCAGGGGAGCCAGCAGGATTTACATTAACTGAGGATCCGGCCCCCTGCGTGTACTCCAGACCGTGGTAAATTCTTACCTGGAGGCACCAGCATATTTAGTCCTGACATCATGGGAACATTACCTACCTGTAGCAGCTTAATTTACACACTCCCCAACACCTTTAAGATGCTTTATAACCTTGAAAATCCCCTGACAACAAACACACTCTGCTAGCATATGCCAGCAAGGAAACGGTGCAGTGTAGCCATACCAATTAAGCCTGAACATTTCATGCGTCCGTGGTATTTTTTTTATTGAGGTACTGTCTATCTTTTTAACTAGGTTTGTTTTTATTGTAGCAAAAACCTGCCCTTTCAGATGAGCAGGCTAGTCTATCAGAGCTGACATTTAGTGGAAAACAAAGTGCAGGCTTGAGAAGGTTACAAGAGCTGGCACATGCTTTTGCCCAGATTAGCCCATCACAGAACTGGACTCGTCTAGTTTTGCTTTCAAAGAAATCCTTCTGTCCATAATTTTTTTTCCTGCTTGTGAGCAGAGTAGGAAGCCAGAACAGCAACAGTACTCGACAGCTGTTGAAAATAAGGGTTTGGATTTGTTCTGTTACACACAGGCCAGAATTGATAAAAGAGGCTGGGGTTGGCTACAGTGGTAAGCCTGGTGGGTAAATCAGTGGTGCCTTCCTGGTTTTGCATCAGGGGGAGCAGATTTGGAGGCAAGGATGGGAGCACTGTCCCCTCTGCAGGACAGAGCATTATTCCCTGTGCCATCCCTGCTGTCCCACACCCCTATCCCCCCCAGGGCAGGGCATTAGCTCTGCCCCCAGCAGGATTTGGGCCAGGGGAGCTGAGCACCTCCCATCATTAGGCCTGGCAGGATGTGGTGCTGCTGATTCCTGATTACAGCAAATTTGGCCACAAAACCGGGATCCGCTCCTCGCTCTCTCCCTGCAGCTGCCATTGGGATTGGCAGGAACTTTAAGCTTTCTTAACTGTGGGTTCCTAATGGCCTTTTTGGACCACTGTAGGTAAGCAGGTTTTATTATCCATGTCCAAATAATACTGAATTAATTATGCAACCTAAACTAGTGCAGTAGATATCCGATGGTATCCTGACATTTACTAACCACCGGGGAAGGCTTTTCCTGGCGAGTTCTTTGCATCGTGTGATCACATATTGGACCCCAGCTGAAGGGCAAAGCTCTTTGCTGCTCAGCACTGCCCAAAGATGAAGAGCCTGTCCTGACCCCAGCAAGCTGAAGTGCAGCTTTGGAGATAAACCAGCCAGGAGAAAATCTGGATTAATGGCAGCAGCGTGGGTCTGAAAACCACAGAGCGAGTGGGTTCTGCAGAATAACTGGAGGAGAAGTGTTGTCTTCCCAGGTGTTGGTAGGAAGTTTTTCTGCAAGTGAAGGAGTTCTAATCCCCGGGCTTTGGAGCTATCATCACTAAGCAGCGTAGTATTTTTGTGTTTGAGAGGGCTTGGCAGCAACGCTCAGCTGCTGAGTCCCACGCAGGGTGAGATGCAGGCTCGGAGCATTCACACCTTCCTCTCAATGGAACAGAACAGGCCAGTGGCTGCCGGGGTGAATCCTGCTCCCCAAAAACCTGGGCTGCTCAGAAACTCACCAAATCCACAGAGTAACGATTCTTAGGAAAACATTTCCTCACCTAAAACTTCGTACAATTCGTACAATTGTCCTTATTCGCTGGTAAATATTAATAGCAGAGATATTTAAGCTGAATGTTTGGAAGCAAAGCTTTCCCTCTGCAGTTCAGTGCCTTTATCTCCCTATTCATAGACCCAACTTAAAATTCTTTACTCTTAACATCACCATCATCTGTTGTCATAGAAACTATTGCAATACATAAGTGCTCTAAATGACTGCAACTTGGTTGAAAGGCAAGGGATCAAGATGGACTGTGATGGGGGAACATTTAAAACAGGTACATCTATGGACAACAACTGATGACGAGCAGAGTTGTTCAGTCTCTCAACCAAAAAAAAAAAAAAAAGGGCAACATTCATTTTCAGGCCAAAAAAATCATAGAATGGTATTTATTGAACCTTTTTGTTTATTTTGTGTATTCTTTCCTATGAGACATATAAACCAGGAGGTCTTTGTTTTCTTTAAACAAATCTGTGTAGTCCAGTTCTGGGCTAATTTTACTGGGCTTTCTCAGTGAAATTTCCTATGGAGAGTCAGGATTTACATTCCTGATTCCTTAAGTTTGTGTTTATTTGTACCTTGCTCACAAAGAAACAGTACATCTGCTTGGTTTCCCGTGGCTGAGAAAACCAGCACTGAGCTTTGCATTTCTACAATTTTCACATATTCCCTTCAAAGGATTGGTGAAAATACAGCCACCAGAGCCAGTTAGGCTTTAATTCTGCAGCAATTTATATACCTCCAGTACAACTGCAGTGTTTTGAGTCCCATACATCCCTCTGAAGGCTGTGCTGTTCTCAAGGAGCAGAACAGAAGGTCAGTTACAAGTTACCATTTTTTCCCCCCTTGCTATAGCTGCAAAATGCCAGAAGAGCTTCAATTTGAAGCCTGAAGAAACTGTTATTCCTGCATCATCTCAGTGGAATGCAAAGCTCAGACAGGTCCTTAGGATGTGTAAATGTCACAGAGATTCAGTTTTGCAGAGAAGTCATTGACACTCCAGTGACAGCACAGCAGTATTTTGCTTCTGGTTCAGTACAAATTACAGACAACTTGACATTAGAGACCTTCAAATGCAAAAGCAGACTGAAATCCTACATGATCAACTGACTTTCCCTATTTACAACAACACAGCTTTCATTTAGACATCTCTTTGGGGACAAACTGATGGAATGGAAATGGAACAGGGAGAGAAGCCGGGGAAGTTTCTGATTTGTGTGGAGCTGCTTGCTCCACGCTGAACCCTCTGCAGTCTGGCTGTGCCTGTGCCTTGCAATGTGCCTCATGTGAGTGTCAGTGGCACGTCCCTGAGCTCTGCTCTCTGAACTCCCCCTGCACAAGGCACAGAAAGCCAGCAGACAAATGAGAAAAAGAACTTAGCAGCCCTTCCACTCCTTGCTGGAACTGTTTATTCCAGATAACTATCTGTGTTCATATATGCTGTTTGGTGACTTTGCAATTATCCTCTTCTCTTTCTTTTTACACTTAATAACAGCCCCGTGACCGTTCTGTTAAGGTGGTTCAATGCAGGCTGATTCTGCATTTTAAAGAAAAAATAACACAAGGGAGATCAAACTCAGCCAGAAACCCCTGCAGGCCATGGGTTAAAATAATGCTTTGGGCTCTGAGACAACCTAAAGAGCCCAAATGAAGAGTAGGGGCAGAGGTAATGGGTGATGGCAAAAGGACTGGAGCAGTGGCTTTAACTTCCTGTGAAATGAAGTTGTCATGACATTCACCCAGCTGAATCTCATGGAGTTCAAAAGACCAAATATTGCTTCAAACAGCACAGGAGGAAAAGGGTTAACAAGAAAAAAAAATGTGCCAGAAAAAGTGAAGGGTGCTCCTGCCCTAAAGATCCTCTCTGTGACCTCAGTTCATTTTGATTCCCATGTTCAGGAGCACCTGAGCAGGTCCAGGGACACCAAACCCCTAACCAGGGATGCAACTTAGTGAAGAAAGTCATCACAACTCGTGGTGCCTGCCTGGCAAAGCTCAGGCCAATCAGGAAGCAGGGCTTATATTGCCTAATTAATTCAACTGTCAGGAAATTAAACTATCATGTACTTTGATATCTGTCTGTTTTCTCAGGTGCAGTTATATTTGAAGAGACCCCACGCCTGTTTAGCTGTGATCCCTTTTGGAAATAATTGGCATGGTTTTGATTGATAATGTGTATTCCTCTTTAAAGGAAAACACACTATTTTTCATAATCAGAGGCTGAATGCATAATGAGTGCTCTGGTGCTGCCTTTAGCATCAGGTCTGTCAAACTGCACAGTTATTTCCATATTGATGCAAACTAAGATATTACACTCCCTCATTACATTGACATGGCACATCTTTCAACAGTCAGCTTCCAATCATACGTTCCTTGCAAACAAAATTACCTTCATTTTCTCTTTTGCTACAGAAGGAACTAGCAGTGGAAATGTGCCCTAACAAGCTAATCAACTAATTTTTAGAATATGTTTGAACCATTTAATATTCTAAAAGAAAACAAGAAAAAGTTGCTAATGGGTATGCTGGCATAAACAGAAATAAATAGACAACTGGTTGACTGAACATTAGCATACTTAAGTTTTATCGAAGTCACAGTGGAATTCATTTTGCAAGTCAAAAAAGCAAGATCTATTTGTATCCATAAGCTGAACCACCTCATTTACTCTCTACATTCTTGAGCAGATAACCTTGGTTATGAAGGTAAAAGGGAAAAAAAAAAAAGGAAACTACACTTTTATGAGCCAAATACTCCCAGCAATAAATTGATTTTAGTGGGACCAGTGTGTGGGGCTACTGACAGGTAGGCTGAGGTCTCAAAGAGCCCCCCAAGCACCCCTGGGAGCTTCCCAGGGACCCCTCCATTCTGTCAGGAGCACATGATTTGTTGTGCTGCAGGAGGGTTACAAACCCTGTGCAGAGATCCTCATTCAGCCTCATGGTGTAGGGTCTGTTTTCAAAACGGAGCTGGGCTTCATTTCCTATCGAGAGCCAGCTCTGCATTTGTTACGTATGTTAATTTGCTCTGGGAAAAATCACAGAAAAGCAAATTATTGTCCTGGTACAGTGTTTAGGCAAACCTCCAATGTCTCCCCTGGGTGTGAGTGTGGAGTCAGTGACATTCCTCCCCTGTGCCAGTGGTGATTAGGGGCATAGTGTGTGCCATGGCTGTGCCTGAGGACAGCTCTGGGCAGCACCTTCTCCTGAGGCAGTGCAGGGAGCAGCTGAGCCCTCCTCACCCGAGGCAGAGAGAGAGCTGGGGGTGCTCAGCCTGGAGAAAAGGAGACTCAGGGCTGCCCTCATCACTCTCACAGCTCCTGAAAGGTGCCTGTGCTCAGCTGGGGCTGGGCTCTGTCTCCAGCAGCACTGACACAGCCAGAGCACACAGCCTTAAGGGAAATACAGGTTGGATATCAGGAAAAAGTTTTTCACAGAAAGGGTGATAAAGTTCTGGAATGGCTGCCCGGGGAGGTGGTGGAGTCCCCATCCCTGGGTGTGTTTAACAAAGCCTGGATGTGGCACTGGCTGCCAGGGTTTAGTTGAGGGGTTGGGGCTGGGTTGGACTTGATGATCCTGAAGGTCTCTTCCAGCCTGGTCATTCTGGGAATATTCTGTGAGCTGTGTGTCCTGTGGGTGCTCAACATCCTCAGGCTGAGCACGGCCCCTTTTACAACAGCTCCCCTCTTCCCAGACCCACACACTGCACAGGACACGGGCACCACAACTCCCACCCCAGTCTGGGCCAGGGATTTGCTTCTGCAGTGCTGATCACAGCCAGATTTCATTCAGGTCATGTGGACTTTGAAGCTTGTGAATTGATCCTGAATCTTTCAAATTAGAGTTGTTCCATGCATGGATCACTGTGAGGAATATATGGTGTGATTTACCCATCTGAAACCATATTCTTGTAGCAGATCCCAGGCTTCCCAGCTCTATGTCTAAAATTTGGCTACCATATTTTCCTTTTACTCTCCTATGCAACATCTCAGAATCCAGCCCTGAAGGGCATCAAGCCAGCGTTGCTGTAAAGCCTTAACATTACTATCAGCTGCATTTCCTTACACAGCCAGGGCAAAATACCTTCCAAAGCTGACAGTTGCAGGGGGATGCAGCAGGCTGTTCCAGCCATGGGATTAAATACCATTCTGTGCAGCAAGAGGAACATCTGTTTGTTCTCCAGCTGAGCAGCAGGCTCGGCTGAGGGTCCGGAAGAGAAGGAGGATGGCTCCAGATGAAAGCTTGCACTTCAGCTCTTGGGGGCAGGAATACATCCCTGCTCCTGTAGGATATTTCCTCTCTGTCATAAAAATCAAGGCAGTGCTCTTCCAGCAAATACCCCGGCACCACTGGGCGTGACAGCCAGCAAATGGAAATGGAATCGTTTCCATCACAAAAGCACATCCAGAGTCGGCAAGGAGGGCTAGAGAACAGATGTCCCAAGATCTGTGAGTGGTTTCTATCCATTAGGGATGTCTCTGAGGCTGGAAAACAAAAGGGGTGCCCAGTGAGGAAAGTGGCTGTTGGGAAAAGAAGGGTGGGAGAAGCTCTGTGTGCCACCAGTCCAAGCAGGAGGATGTGGGAGGGAATGGCCCTTAAATCTCAGGCTGTGATGGATAATGAGGGATCCTGGGTTTGGAGCAGCCAGGCTGCTTCCCTCCCATCCATCCTGCTTAAGAGGTTCCCAACACACTCCTCAGCTTGCAGATTTAGAGACAAATTTGTACAAAGAAGTGTGATAACTCTCCCTGAAACCTGATTTGATTTTCTCCCTCCGCTGTCTTATCTGGCACAGAGGAGATTTAAGTCATACCAGATTATGAAGTGTTATCCTCTCTACTCTGCCAGAATATCTGCAGACGGTCAGGCTGCCAGGGCTGAGCTTCAGGTTGCCTCTGACTGCAAGTTCCAGCTCTGAAGGTTCTTTTTGCCTGATTGCTGGCTGGAAAGATAGAAACACCAAGTCCTACAGCTGGTTGGTAATTTCTTTACATAAATAACAATTCTGCAAAAGATCCCTTTAATGACATCAATTATACATAACTAAGTGCACTTTAAAGACTGATTTCTTTTTTTAGGGGGTTGTTTTGAAGCATCTTTGAATTCGTTAAGAGTCATTTTCCCTTTATAATCTGAAAAGCAAGTTTCCCGTAGACACCAACCCCCCTGACAGGTACATTGTTCCACTTTCATGTCTAGTTATTTACTTGCCAAATGCATCAGACACAGAGCCTGGGATCAGCCACACAGACATAAAAATACACAAATTACCCTTCCTCTTTCCCCCAGCAGGTGGTTGTGGAACTGTGGGCAGGAGATGGGAAAGAGGATGTGCCCCACTGGGGGTGTGCTGGGGCTGCCTTCCCCTCCAGGGGCTCCCCTGGTGCTGCAGGCTGCATTTAGCCCAAGCTGCCCAAACAGGGAAAGGACAGAAAAAAATGAGAGTAGAAAATTCCACCCTTTAAAGGCCAAATTAAGAAAGGTGCCAAGGTTGAAGGCTTTGTGCTGTCCCGAATCAGAGACTCTGGTAGCAGACCCTTGGTAGGCAGTGGGACATCCTTTCACTGAGGTCGTGTCCCCCAGATACATCAAGACCACCTGGAAAGGCAGCAATCTGAGTTTTAGCTCCTGATAGTTTTCCACACTCTGCTTGGAGCTTCCTGCATCTCCTGGCAGCAACAGGAGGTCCTGCCCTTGGCAGAGGAAAGGAAACCTTTCTCTTGAATTAAGAATGCAAAGCTTCATTCTTGGCCAAAGATCTGAACCTCGACTGTTTGTGCTGCATTGTGAGAGGTTGTTTTATATTGTCCCCATTCACATTCCCTCTGTGCAGGGAATGGGGACAGTCCTCTGTGCCAGCTCACACAGGCTGTGCAGGAATAACAGCACTGGAGGCACGAGGCACGCAGAGCTTATGGACATCTGGATATCTGCAGCAGAGAGAGAGGACCCCGACCAGAGCATTCCCTCTGCCATGTGAACTACTGTTTCTACTTAAAATTTCACTGGCAATCTAGGAAAATGCCATTCAGGCAGAGCAAGATGCCTGTGCATGGAGGATTGCTGGAGAGTATAAAGTAACAGCCAGCCAGCAGCTGATAATCTGCTTGTAAACTCCTGTTTGGAAATAAAGACAATCCCATTTTACAGTAA
The DNA here is from genome assembly GCF_000277835.1 of Geospiza fortis. Taxonomy (NCBI): domain Eukaryota; kingdom Metazoa; phylum Chordata; class Aves; order Passeriformes; family Thraupidae; genus Geospiza; species Geospiza fortis. Next base: position 1,836,143 of record NW_005054369.1, on the reverse strand, counting down.
CCAGATGTTTTAACAGAATATTAGTATTTACAAGGGCCTCAGGCTGTTGTTTTATACAGGTCTGAAGAGGGCTTACAAAACTGGAAAATCACAAGCAAGTGTGCAGTTCAAAGGCCCCTCAGAGCTGTGACATTTGGTGGGATGTGGGAGAGATCCCCCTTTGTTTGTGCTTGGGATATTGGGTGGGATTGATTGCCAAGTGCTCTTCCATAACTTACCCAACCAAGTTCCCCTCTGCTCCAATATTTCCCTGTTCTTTATTATCCATAATTGGATAACTTCTCCAATTTTCTCCTTGGAACACTGAAGATAAGGTTTCTGTTTAATCATCCCACTTTAAGTACGTGCAATCAGACAGGATATTGCTGCTTTTAAAATAAGACAATGACATTTAATGACTTTCATTTCTTCCTATACAAAAGATTAATTTATATGCTGTAGTCATCTTTTTCATTGGAAAATTCTCCCCACTCTGTTTGAAATTATTCAATCTGATTAACAACTTAATTCTCCTTTTATACTTCTGATTTTGTGGCTTTTGCTGCCAGCACTTGCTTGTCATCTCTTTACCAGTCCTAATTCAGCTTTTGTTTCTGAATTAGTCTGAAGTTAAGAAGCAGGGGAGCTGTGAGGTGTGAGAGTGCAGATGTGCTGCCCCTGCAGCTGTGGTGTGAGGCAGGAGCTGGGAAGGACAGCTCTGTGTGAGCTGATGGAGCAGCACCAGGCATGGAAACACAGCCCCAAAAGCTGTGGGAAAACAGAGGGATTCCCTTAGCAGCCCTGAGAGGCTCCAAGGCCTCCAGGTGAAGGACTGTGGGGTCAATGTGTGTCAGGAAGCTCTGCAGGGAACACAGAGCAAGGAGCCAAGACCTGACAGGGGAAAAAAATCCAGAATACACCTTACCTGGCTGTTTTAAAGTGGAAACCCACAGATTTACCCCGCCAGTTTTAAACTGTCTCCTTGCAGTGTTCAATGAGTGCTGGTGGAAAGAGAAGTTTCATGCAGGTGCTATGAGCACGTTGTCTGGATGGTTCTCTGAGTACAGATGTGAAAGCTGCTCAAAGCTTTGACTTTCTGCACCATTGCTGGTGATTTGATGGTTAGTAACATAAATTGCAATGCAATCTTCGCCTTCCAACAGATGAGCTGGATGATCTTTAGTAAGGTCAACACCTTTTTTAGGAATTTATTTTGGTTTTCTGCTAATATGCTTTAAAGGAATTATCATTTTCTTTACTCTGCTGACCATAGTTTTGGTTTTGGACATTTTCTAACTTTTACTTTGCTTTAATTAGCATCCATAACTTCCTGATTTATAATATTTTACTTTTGTGGTGTTTATTTATGTTCTCATAGCTTCAGAAACATCTTCTTTTTCAAATCAAGCTTTTAGCC
>NW_005054369.1:1814350-1834723 GCF_000277835.1 Geospiza fortis | reverse complement strand
TTGTGGCTCTGGGATGAGGATTTTCCATCATACAGGAAGAGGCACTTGAGCATAACTATAATAAGTTTATAAGTTATCATTATTCTGACAAAACTCTTACATATGCCCAACAGATTTAGCCCCCAGCTGTTTTCTGGACCGTAAAACCAGCCTTTCTAACAGACCAAATGTATAAATACAACATTGAAGGGGGTTAGCAGAAGCCACTTGGCTGTGTGAGAACTTTTCAAAATCTCTGATGGCTTTTTCTACACCTCTCTGTCTTTATATGAGACCAGTGGGTGAGCCCAGATGCTTTTCTTTCTCCCAGTCCAGTCTCTGTCCATGCATGGGATGCCCTTCCCATGTGAATAACAAATGCAATGTGGTTTGCACAGAGTGGGAGATATAACATCACATTTCCACGCTTGTTTTAGTGCCACACTCAATTTTCCCTTGTGCCAAGCCCCTATTCCCTCTCTGTGCCACTGCTACTGAATGGCAATTCCTTCTCAGTGAAGTGGCATCTTCATTTTGGAGCTGGCACTTGGTTTCCAGCTCATGTGTCATAAATAAACCTTCAGGGGTGTCCTGATGCCCACAGCCCCAGGGCAGCTGGAATGTCCCTGGGACGTTCCTGCCCTGCCCCAGGTGCTGGAGCTGGCCCAGGGAAGGTGCTGCAGCCCTGTCCCAGCCCTGCCTGGCATGGGAACTCCCTGGGAAAGGTGGAGCCCCATGTGCAGAGGGCCATAAGCAGATGCTGATGGTGCTTCCCATCTGAGCACTGTGGAGCACTGTGCTCTAACACAGCTCAGCAATCAACTCTGGAGTGCAATGGAAACAGGAGTGGTGTTTAACAGAGTAGAAAAGCATGCAGGGAGCAGAACAGAGATGATTCCTCACTTAAGGGCACACACATGTAAATACACATCCGTGTCACTCACTGATCCATGACACTGGAACACAAACACAAACCTCACAGGTGGCAGCAATACAAGGGCTAGATTGGATCCACTTTCCAGATTAAGATCCTAATCTCGCAAATAACTTCAGGCTGCTGAAATCTGACAGCCTCGTGATGCTCTCCATGTGGCATCTTCCATACCCTGCTGGGGATGGGCTCTGCCCCAATGTCTGCCCTGTGCCCCTTTCCCCTGGGATCACAGTTGGATGAAGCAGCACACTGGGGATGCCAGAGTGCTGGGCAGCACCCCAGCAAAATGCTTAAGGCATCAAAGATGACAAATAATGAAAAGCTAGACCAGGGTAGAAAAAATTCTGTCTCTAGTCATTTCACCCAGAGCATTGCCTCTCCTGTTGAATTGGTTTTGCTGGCTGGAGAAGCAGCTTTGATGCTGTTGGTACCCTGACAGTAGTTTTGGCATGGCCATCTTCTATAAGAACAAAACATTACCATGAAGTGAATGAGAGCTGACATGACAGATTGTATCTGCTGTGCCTCTTGGCCCCAAAGGCAGTAGTTTGTGGCTTAAAACTCAGTAACTATGGATGTACACAAATGTTCCTAATGGGCCCCAAACAGTCAGAAACACAGGCACCATCCCAGAGCTCTGCAGAGCGGATTGGAATTAAATAAACACATGAGGAATGCAAGGTTCACCTGTGTGGACAGGAACCTCAGACTGGGGAGCAGCCACAGGTTGTCCCAGCACGAGGAGGGTCACTTGGAAAAGCCTGGCTGTGGTGAAGGAACAAAACCTAAACGAAGCTCTGCAAGGCTTCCAGAAGGAGTGGAACCAGGGGTGGCACAGGGGTGGAACCAGGGGTCTTTAGGGCCTCTTCCAGCCCAAAGCATTCCACGATCTGTGGCTGTGTGAGGACTGGCTCTGCCAGAGGAAAGCCCCTCTCCCCCAGCGACGGGGCTGTGAAACACAAACTGTGCCCTTTGTGTGCCTCACTCTGCCTCCTGCCTGCACTGGAGGTGTGGACTGGCTCCAGTATGGATTTTTTTCGTTTCTGAGTGGTTGATTCCTCTCTCAAAGGCCAGCAGAGACCCTTGACCGGGCAGCATGGGCTGTCGGGGCACGCCTGGTTAATGAACCACCGCGGCACCTTTGTTTCCCTGGCTGCCTGCTGCCCTGCTCTCTCTTGTACAATTATTACAAAAATCAGACAGAACGTTGCCTTGAGATATGATTTTCATAGTGGGATAGATTTTATTATACCAGACATACAATACCCGCTATTATCATTTTGATTATATGCTCCTCTCATTTGCACTATTGGAACATTATCTGTAGTACATTCATTATTACTTTATAAGAAACCGAAACTACATCCTTAAGATGAATTGTAAGGAAGGATTTCTATTTCCTCAGATAGACACTTTGGCTGAGATCATTAAGTGGCAAACATTATTTGTAAAAGTTTATTTTATTTTATTTACGTAAACTCTAAAAGAAAGAAATAACATAGATATTTCTAACAGACAGAAAAGCCTGCGGCTAGTGGCAACAAATGACTGCAATTTAGAATTCATGTACTATTAAGAAGTTCTGATTAAATTGTAAGTTCCTTTGGAGGAAGGAAGTTGAACAAATGAGAATCTGGCCCAGTGAGCGTTGATGGGCTCGCAGGAGCCGAGGGGTCAGCAGCAGCTCACAGGCTCCCTCTGCCCCACAAACCAAGGTCTCTGAAGGGCAGATCCATCATGAACCTGAGGGGAGAGGGCAGAAGGCCAGGGAGGGCTGTGTCCAATAGGTTTAAAGAGATGCTGGATCACCTGTATGGCTGGTGAGCATCCCTCATCCCTCCCCACGGGGCAGCCACCCTGGGCTCTGTGTCCACAAACAGGGATGGAGGATTCTCTCCCCATCTTTCCTCTGTGCTGTCCTCACCGTGCAGGAACCCTCGTCCTTTCACGCACAGGGGGAAGGAAGAAAAATCATCAGCCACAGGGACCTTACCCAGCTCTCTTGGTCCAGATCCATCCTGGCCTCAAACCAAACTGCCCAATTTCTGCTCAAAGTTCCTGGGCACAAATCCCAGCCTCGTTCAAGGTCTAAATCTTCCCACAATCAGATTTTCCCAGTTCCTCTGAGTGAACAGTGGCAGGAGCACCTGACTCCAGAGGCATTCCCTGTTTCTGTGAAGATGTCCCTGCTCAGTGCAGGGATGTGGGACCAGATGACCTCTAAAGGTCCCTTCCAGCCCTGTGATTCTGTGATTCAAGGACTTGGCAGAGCTGCTCAGCTGCCATGGCCAAGTCACACTTGCCACTTGTATTTAATGGACATCTCTTGTTTCAGCTGCAAGAGCGAAGTTAAACCCCAAATTGTGGGTGCAGCTGGACCATCCCAAGGAAGCTGCTGATACGTGAAGCCCATTGCATCTTTAAGAAAGATAATTTGTGTCTTCACTGGAAGAGATCACACTTTGCTGTGTAGATAAGTACATTTTCAGGTTGATTGCAAATCATAAATATTTGATGTACTGTAATTGCTAGTTCTTAAGTATCATTTTCCAAATTATTATTTCTATTAAATGCATAGAAACTTGAGATGGAAGAGTGAGTTAACGCAAAAACACTTCATCACTGCAGATCTGGGTTTGGGGAAGGTCATAAGTGAACTTGTCTTTTGTTTCTTCTCACCTACCTGTCTCTAGACCACTGCAAAAAAAGCAGAATTAGGTTGGGCTGGATGGTCTTTAAGGTCATTTCCAACCTAAATCATCCTGTGATGATATGAACTTGTAGAAACTGAAAACAAAAGTAATTCCCATGAGAATAAAGGTCGGGGTCCTGCTATGGTTTTATGCTCCCCTTTACTCCACCTGGCTGCACCATCATGTCTTTGGGCAAATGATTTCATCTCTGTCCTTGCTCAGAGCCATCAGTTAAATGGATTCAATTCTTCTGTCCTGGCTCTGTGATAAGGTTTGGCTGATGTTTGCCAAGCACACTGAGATCTGTGAAAGGACACATCCTGCCCAGTGTTCACCTTCAGGCTGCTCCAAGCAGCACACAGACAGGGATGTGGGGGCATGAATCACCAGGGTTCTCAAGGTCCAGCCCTTCTTCACTCCAAAAAATCCAGTCTTGACCTTCTGTGGGGCCACTCACAGCCAGATCTCTAAATTTAGCTATTTTTTCCATATCACCCATCCACCCAACACCAAAATTTCCCACTTGGTGGTGTTGGGCTTGAGCTGCTGGTGGTGATCCAGGGGCTTCAGCTCCTTCCCAGGCATCCAAGAGTGTCCTGCAGGCCCCAGACCTGGGCATGGCAGTGCTGTGTCCCCAGTGGTGGCAGAGGTTGGTGGCTGCCATCCCCCTGTGGCCAGGGGATGTGGATTCCTGGTTTGGCTGTTTCTGTCTGACCCCTGGTGCTACCTGAGTGCACCTATGCAGCAGCTCAATCATCGCTTACAAGCTGGCAAACAGAAAGAAAATATTCCAACTAATCTGGCATAAGTCAGATATACTTTTTTTCACCTCTGGGGAGATTTTCAACTATAACAATGTAGCTTTGAGCTTCTGACAGATGCTAATGAATTGTTGTTTACATGTTTGATTTACTGCCTAAACAAAGATAAGACATGCTCTTGAAAACACATTGAATGCACAATCCAAACACATCCATTAAATCTGTCACAATAAACATGACAGCTTTCTTCTAACCTAACAACTGGCACGCCTCATTTACATATTAATGAGAAAACTGGGATCAGTCTGCACAAATTGCTTCTATCGCGTGTAGGGGAAGCACTGAGTGACAGTGCAGCTCTCCATGGTGTAAATACAGCAAGTAAATACCTCTGCCATCTTAATGGATTTTATTTTTATTTGCCTATTTGGTTCCACGGTTATTGATTAGTTGTCTCTGGTGAACTGCAGTGACAGACTTTACAGGGACAGGCATTGCAAGAGTTCCTTCTGCCCCCCTGGTGCCTGAGGTGTCTGCTGGGCTTTGGGGCTGGCAGCTCCCAAAAAGCCTTGGTTAAAGTCGGGATCCACCTCAAAGTTCTCAATCTCCCAGGGCTGAAAAGTGCTCTCTTGTCCCTGAAACACAGCTTACTCTTAAACCTCCGGGGGATGAGCATTCTGCAGGTGGGAGTGCAAAGCACAGAGAGGAAACTACTAAAAAGCCAACCCTGTGCTATTTCAAGTGTGAATTGGCAGCTAAATCCCTGGAGTTACTTGGATTCCTAATTGTGCAGAGGTTGTGCATTTACCCCCTGTGCTGTGAGCCTGACAGGGGCATCTCAGCTGCACGGAAATCTGAGATTCAGGCATAGCAGAGACCTATGAAAGAGATTTTTCTGGGCCCTGGAAACTCTGAAGTCACACCAGCAGGGAGTTACACACCATCTAATGTGGTTTTGTCAGTATCTGTACCCTGCACTGCATTTTAGAATACTTAAACCCCTAATTTATGTATCTCTAATTGTTTGTAAGGTGAATATCTGTCCCACATGGATGGCTGGGCTCTCTCTGTGCCAGTGGAGGAAGCTCAGAGCCTGCACAGGGCAGACCCTGCCGCCTACACCCATCACCAGCCTCAGGAGCCTTGGGAGCTCTGCCTGGGAGGAATCCCAGGAAGCCTGCTCTGACTTTTGGACAGCTAAGGGAGATAAGATGAATTTCCCCTTCAGTGTCACTGACTTTCAATCAGATATACATTCTGAAGCACTCGAATTACCTTCCAGAATGGCGCTCAGCTTTTGAAATCAGCAGCCACTGCTGGCAGATGGGCTTGGAGCCTGTATTGACACAGCCCTGCATGGCCTCATGCAAGGCACCATCCATGCTCAGAATGCTCTCAAGTAGATCCCAAAGCATGTAGTGGACCCTAGATGCAGCTCCATTAAATATTACCAAATTTGGGATCATTTCAGTGAGCCTGAGTTTCCAGAGATGAAGGTTCCTGCAGCAGGACATGGGATGTTGCCAACTCCAGGTCCAAACCAACACAAATCTGAGGTGCAATCCTCAAATCCAGCCCAAACCTGACTAGAGAAGGAAGAATTCCAACAGAAGCAGCTTTCCAGCATTCAGAGGCAGAAGTTGTGACCATCACGTGTCGTTCTGAGGGCACTGGGGAGCTCTTTGATGAGTTTTGATCTGCCTCTGGTTGTACACTTAAGACACAGCTTGGGCTTTGGGCATAGGGAAGTTTCCTCTTGTAATAGTTTGCTCTAAAAGGCTGTATGAATAACACTAGAAATGATCCAAACTGTTCCAAAGGGCTCCAGGGAAATTAATGCACTCCTGTACTTTAGTTTTGAAGTTAAATTTTTTTTTTTTTTGGTCTCAATGAACTATTCCCTCTCCGCAAAATTGTGCACGCTGCTTTATTCTTCTGAGGCCCACAGAACCAAACATTTCAGAGGACTAATTTATCTCCTGGAATTTACAGTCCTATTTCTAGATTAAAAGGGCTGTGTTCAGTTACTCTTGGATATAGATTCCTCCTCCTCCTCCTCCTCCTCTCCATGGCTCTGTTATCTGACTCATGTCTCCAGACATTACTGGCTTGCCCCTGCAGTAGTCTTTCATCTGTTTATGGTTGAACAGTTTGTGTGCTACTGGGGCATGGCATAATAACTGAATTTATATTAAATAATTAACATCAAATGAAACAGATTTTTGCTACAAATGCTATTCCAATCCAGTTTTTACAGAACTGCATTCAAACAGCTGAAAGTGCCCTGAGAAACCCGGACAACCTCCCCCCAAAATAAAGGGAGCCAAAATAAAACCAGCCCCCAAAGTTTCTGTGGTGACAAAGACCTTTATTGAGATGCAGAGCCCCAGCCTGGTTCAGGGAGAGGCTCTGGGGAAGTCCATGGGGTGGCTCACAGAGTGAGCTGTTGCTCGCCCATGCTGAGCACAATTAGTCGTGTACAACATCCAAGCAATGAACTGATTTAATTTCCCTGTCAATCAGCAAGGAAAAAGGGCCAGCACAACGCAGAGAGTCGCTTCTCTTCAATCTGAGAAGAGCTTTGGGGGAAATATTGTAAATGTCATAATACAATATGTTAAATATAGTAGTTAAAATACTGTTCTGCAGCCAAATCGTTTCTTAGACGCACACACAACTCCCACTGGCAGGAACAGGAGTTGTGCAGCGTAGCCCCAAATGAGGAAAAGCTGTTCTGGGGAGGAAAAGAGGTTTATCTGTGGGTTTGTGTGTGTGTGTGTGTGTGATTCTGCCCTCTGATGGCAACAGGCACCTGTGGATATGAAAATATTCTGAATAACTTTGAAGGCTAATGAGGAATAATTGTGGAAGAGATTTTTAATCCAGTGCTCAAGGAATAAATCCTAGGTCCGAGCCAGCATTTCTGTCCCTCTCTACTGATGAACTGTGGACTAAGGAAGTGAAGCCAAGAAGACCCCAGCCTTAATCCTGACTTGAGCACTCCCTGTTTGTGGAGGCATGCAGACACGGAAAGCTGCTTATCCCACACTGTGTGAAACCTTAGACATGAGGTGCTGATAGGGGCAGCAGCTGTGCAGAGGCTGAGCACAAGGACTGTGCTTCCCATGCTCTGCAGTGGCTCCTTCCCATCTGAACTTACAGCAGCTGCACAGGCAGAGGTTTGCTCCAGCTCCAGCCATTCCCAGCCAGGGAGCAGGGACACTTTGCTCACAGGGCAAAGCTTTGCTGGGGCAGTTAATAAATCAAATATAATCACAGGAACATGGAATGGTTTGGGTTGGAAGGGAACTTAAAGATCATCCCTGCCATGGCAGGGACACCTTCCACTGTCCCAGGTTGCTCCAAACTCCATCCAACCTGGCCTTGGGCATTTCCAGGGATCCAGGGGCAGCCACAGCTGCTCTGGGCACCCTGGGCCAGGGCCTCACCTCCCTCACAGGGAACAATTCCTCCCCAGTATCCCATCTAATCCTTCCCTCTGGCAGTTTGAAGCCATTAGATACAAAAAGCCATTTATTTCATGTAAAAACCATTAGATTGATAAATATTGTTTTATAGCGATGGCTCCAGGTTGCAGCTTGGTCTTCATAACCACCTTGATCTTTGTAACCACGAAGAGGTGATGGAGTCTCCATCCCTGGAGGTGCCCAAGAAATGGGTGGATGTGGCACTCAGAGCTCTGGTCTGGGTGACAAGCTGGTGATCAGTGACAGCTTGTACTCAGTGATCTTGAGAATATTTTCCATCCTGAATGACTCTGCATGATTCTGTGCAGTTGTGGGAAAACTATCATTTTGGGACACCAAATGTGTCCTGGTCCATACTTCCCCTTCCTTCTGCCTGCTCCCCATGAGGAGCTAAGGCCATATTTTGATATATTCTCCATGTTTGATCATTTTCTTTAGCCACCAGCAGGAAGCCACATAAATCAGAAGCTGCACAGTAATTAAAGAGCCCGGAGCAATCAGCAGATGTGGACACTGAAGGAGGTGTGAGACCACTCTGAGGAGGAGCAAGTCAGTGCAGCTCAGTATAAGCAGAGGAGTGGGAAGAAGAAGAAAGAGCCACAATCCATCCTTTGGACTTTTCCCATGTAAATTTGTCTTATCCCTTTAAAATCCATTAATATTTTTTATAGAGTTGACACACCAAGGCAAATTAATTACACAATTTAAGTAGGTTTTATGTGGGAAAAAAAAAAAAGGAAAAGGAGTTCCTGCTATTTGCTTTAACTGCTCAGAAGTTTCGTGTGGCACACACTTATTCTCAAATTGAGTGCCACATAATGGCTCCCATTACACCTCCTCCATGCCACTCAGGCTCTTACAGATCTTTATCACATTTCTCCTTCAATCATCTCATTTTCCAGGCTGAGGGGGATTCAGGGGAACAGCACACAATATTCAAGAGGTGAGCACACAGGAATTTATCTAGTGCCATGATGATGTTTTGTGGTTTAGTGACATTTTGCTGCAGTTGCGATGGTGGAAGGATACAGATGGATCAGAGCTCATGGACAGATGCAGCACCTTCTATTGCACCAACCATTCAGCTGGAAAAGTTAAATGAGCTTTCAGGCACACATGCCTATAGATTCTAGTTGGCTTTTTGGCTGCCTAGGAGCTTTGACTGATGTTTCTTCAAACTATCAGCAGTGGCTCTCAGATCTCTTTTCTAAGTGGTGAGAGCTGAAGAGGAGCTCATCAGTGAGTACACAGAGACAAGGCTGGGGGCTTCCTTTGAGCTGGGCAGAATTGAATTCAATCTGCTGTTTTGCCACGGAGGCCTTTGGCACCATGGGACCCTCCGCAGCTCTCTGACGGCTTTGCCTTTGCCTTTTGCACCATTTTGTAACATCATTTCATTATTCCTTTGTTTTCTGGAGGAAATTTGTAAAAGGAGGTGAATAAAACGCAGGGGTAGAAATATTCTGTTTTTCTTCTGCAGTAGGGCACAGGTATTGATGGGCTCAATAGCTATTCAGGATGAACAATCTCTCCAACATAAGAGTTTTTACTGAGGCATCATTGGCCCTTTAAAATCCTGGTTCCCACAGACTTTTTTCCTGCTGGGTCCTGATCATTACAGTTTCCAGCAGTGCAGCTGTCAGTTTGGGCTTACCTCGCCTCCAGGATCCCAGTTGGGAAAGCCTTGTTAAACTCTCACATTGCAGAGCAATCAAACATGTTTGTTTGATTGTTTGTTTGTTTGTTTGTGATGATTTATGCTGTGATTAGGCTTTTGATATTACACTGGTTGGGGTAAGGTGCAAGCAAGCTCTTGAAACAGTGCCAGCACTAAGTCAATATTTCATTAAGACTCATTTATGAGAGAGCTGATGAAGGACTAGAGTGAGGTCTCTACACATTTCATATTCATCTATTTGGGTGAAGCAGCTGATTATTTAAAATATATTTAGATACTTGGTTGTAACTGATACAATTCCTAATGTGGGAACAGTCATAATGATAAAAGGTGTCTTTTATGAACAAAATTTAATCTGCCTCCCTATAAAAATTAAAAGTGATTGCAAATATGTGAGAGTAAAGACACTTCTGTTGCTGTGTCTGTGTGGCTGTACAGATGCAGCTCTGCAGAGCAGGCAAAAGTTTGAAAGAAGAGCCTGGGCATTATTGAGACCAGGCTGGGCTGCCTGTGGCAGGATTTATTTACAGTATTTTTGGCAAGGGCATATATTTCCTCCCTGGATGTTCCCTTCTGCTCAATCTTTTTGCTCTCCCTATCACACACAGCGAATCCACACTGTGGGACACTCACTTGCCAAGGCTCCTCCGTGCTCCCCACCCAGCCCAGGCACCAGGAGAGTTTTTCTGCACCTCGGTAGCACCATAAGATGCCTTGTGAGGGAGAAGCACACAAGTTGGCTGAGGAAACATCCACACAATCACCTCCTCATCCAGTGCCCAGTGACAGGGAAGGCTTGAACACCACAGAGAGGTTGGTGTCAGAGTGAGGGAATGAAGTGAAATGTTTCTCCAGCCCTGACAAACAGCTGGCACCAGTGCCGCCAGGGAAGATTAATGCCTCGCTTCTCCTCACCTGCACCGACACCATGTTCTCTGACGCTCACATCCAACTGCAGGAGCTGAGGTGTAGCAAGTGTCACCCTCACTTAAAATGCTATCAGGTAGCGGGTCTGTGATGATGTGGAGACAAACAGGAGGTTAACAGATAGGTCTTTATCTCCTGCATGAGGGAGGAGGGCTGCGTGCCCGCCGCGCCGATCGCGATCGCCGCTTTCCTGTGCTGCAGGGAAATCACACACCGAGGTCAGCACACTCACTGAGATGCTGCCAAAATATGTATTTCCTCTCTGCAGACCTTTTTTGAAGAAAGGTCTCATGCTGGAGACTGTAATTAATAAAGGAAATATTTATACAGTGTCACAGAACTTACCAGTCACTCTATAAACATAGATGATCCATGTTCCCTGTCCCAAAGCACTTACGGGCTAAAAAAGGCAAGAGACATGGAGCAGCTTAGATGAGGGAGGGAGCAGGGATTATTAATGGTGAGAAGAAAGAGGATGGGTTGCAGGGAGAAAGGAAAGCTTCATCATGGAAATCCAGGTGGTTGTAAGGCCAGGATGGAAGACTGAAGTTGAAGATTGAGGCAAAGGTGTTTTATAGGGGCAGATGCAGATGTGGGCACATCTGGTGAGAAAACTGCAGAGGGGGTCCACAGGAGATGTTCAGTAAAGGCCCTTCAGGATGTGGGCTGTCTTTCCCTCAGCAGAAAGGATGAGCAGAGGGTTGGAGCTCCTGGTGGGCTGGGAAAGCTGCAGGAGCAAGGAGAGCTCAGGGAAAGGTGGAGAGCCAGCGATGGAGAAGGGCAGAAAAGCATTTCAGAAAATGCTCAGTGAATGTGTGGTGGACACAGGAGAAGGAGGAGCACACTGCTGCAGAGAGGAGGGGAAGTGAGATAAAGGAAAGGAAGTTCAGGCAGCAAGAGTTAAGAACTTTGCCATTGAATCTGGGGACAAAGGAGGACAATAAATGATAGAGAAGTGAGTGGGATTAGGGGAAGTGCTCAAAGATAAGCACGGCAAGAAGGTAGAAAGCAAAAGACAAAGGCAAGCAGGCAGCACGGGGGAAGAATTAATCAGGGTCAGGCAACTGGAGGGGACGCAACCAAGGAGCCCGAGCCACTTCTGACATTGTCATTTTTCTCCTCTGGTGGGAAAAAAAAAGAAATTAAGATGATTTTCAAATATCTGGGCAATAAAAGAGAGGCATTGCAAGTCCCCCCAGCTTGATTCAGCCCCCCTTGTGCCTGGGGTGGGGTTGCAGTGAGCACTGTGAGAAGCAATCCTGCAGCTCTGCTAAGCTTGGTGAAATTGGTCCTCCTCTGAAAACCACCGAGTTCAGGCAATTCAAATATTCAGTAGTTTCCAATATTCCCTTGGAAAGATAAAGTCGACGTATGCCTGGGTTTTGAAGTAGTAAAATGCCACAGTATTTTTAGTCTTTGTTTGATCAAAGAAAAATGAACCAGATAGACAAGTGAAAAATTACCCAGGAGCTGAAGTCACTGGTGATGCCTTTTATTGCACTATCATACAAATAGGAAGGATGTTCTTTTCATCTGACATAATGAAAAATGTATACCCTTTTCAAACTCACTGGTATTCATTCTGAAGTTAGTCCTCCCAAAAAAAAAAAAAAACCAAAAAAAACCCCCCTGACGTTACCCAGAACTTGACAAGTTCTGATTAATTTAATAGGAAAAAAATCTCTTGATATCAAATACCAGCTACTGTTCAGGAGAAGGTGAAGGGAATATGAATTTTATTTTAAACTCATCTATTACGTACAAGTAATAATAAAGAGCAATTTTCAGACTTTTCTCATACTAATATTTTTTTGCTCATATTAGATTAATCAAGACAAATATTCTCAGAAGACTTGCGGATGGCTCATCCCTGAGTAGTTACAGCTCCGAGCATTATCCAATCAGGTAGGCAAAATGAGGTTTTTATACCTTGTGAAAAATGTGTTCTGCTCCAAAATCCCAGTGCTTTTCCACCACAGAGGTGTCAAGGTATCAGTGGGGCACTTCAGCAAGACATCCTCCATCCCCCCTGGCTAAAAGTCCAGTTTGGGACCAGAAATGAAATGCTGGTGGTGGAGTGTGACTGGGGACAGACACCCACAGTTAAGTGACGTTCCCAAGGTCACAGGGGAAGTCTAGGGCAGAAAAAAACCCTGAAATCCAATCTCTTGCGTCCCATCCAGTTCCTTAACCAGAAAACACTCTTACCACATCCCGTGCAAGCAAAGTCAAGGCAGCTGTGGCAGCCCCTGCTAAGGTAACAGCAGCTGTGGCTCTCCTTTGGGCTCTGACTCCACTGGAAGGGCCAACAATCAAGCCCTGATGTGATTTCATGCTGGTTATTCTTTCATTTGATTCTGCACAATGTCAGCGAAAATGCACTCCCAGCTCAGAGCCCCTTTGTGGGTTTGAACCAGCGGTGGCCACATCCAGCTCAGGTTTGCATCCTCACTTTTGCTCCAGATCAATGCACCTCTACACCTCCACGAGGAGAAAGAAGCACTTGCTTTCACTCCAGACTATATGGCAGCTCATAAAGGCTGCATTTCAGCTGCTGTTTATCACAAAGCACGTTAGCAGGCAGTGGAATTCTGAGCTGAAGCTGGGATGCAAAAGAAGATCCTTCCCAAAATATACTTTAGGGATGTATGACTGCATCCACCAGGTATTCCCAAATAAATGGGACAGCTCCTGGCTGTGCCACTGGGTGATGAAGGTGCAGCCAGAGAGATCCTGGAGAAATTCTTGTGGGTCTTGGAGCATTTCTGTGTGCTCGAATTACTGCTCTTCTGCTGCTTTGGAAGACTAAAAGGTCTGGCTGTTGAAGCTTCTTTTGTCAGAAGACTCTTATTCCATGCTTTTCCTCCCCTTATCTCCACCAGAAGGAGGGAGGTGACAGGAGAGCTTTCTAGGAATTACAGTGGTATCCAGAGGCAGTTTTACCAGCAGATCCTTATCCCAGCCTCTGGGGTGAAGGTTTTCTGCAGGTAGTTGTAGAAACATAATATTTTTATATTTCAAAGACAAGGGATATTTTTATTTTCTATCCATTTTCATGCAGAATAATAATCCCCACCACTTTGCAGGATCCTTGTCATAAAAGACTTCTGGGATGGATTAAACTCCTTGGCACCTCCTCAGTGATTAATCAATCTCAACAGGCATTTATTGCTTTGTTCACTACAGCACAGGAGAGATTATCCCTTAAATATACTTGACTCTTTTGGTACCATTCAATTACACCAAAAAGAGCCCCAACACATACACAATTATTTTGAACTACTTCTCCAGCGAGGAGCAATTGATCTTTGAGAGTCTCTTCCTCTTCTTGTTATGCTGATTAATAGCCTTGGAGTTAGTCCCTGAGAGGAAAACATTTCCAAAAATAGATGACAGTTTCCATCTTCATATTTTAATTCCTCAAGGGCCCTTTGCATCCACAACAAAGCCTGGAGGAATATTCCAATTTCTCCCCATCTTTTTTAACCTTGCCCCCCTCCATGATGGAGCCACCCAGCTCCCAGTGCAGGGGATGGAAATGGGAATTCTTGGTGCCACTTAGGGCCACGCTGTGTGTGCCTGTGACCCATGAAAAGCTGTCAATGTCCTCTGGGGATGCACCATGTCAGGGAATGCCTCAGGAACCACTGGAGAGAGCCCAGTGCTTCCTGAGCAGCTCTGCTCCATTGCTGACGGGAGAGGAGCATCACCCTCACCTACTGAGGTGGAAATTCCTGTGCAAATACTGACAGAAAGCCTGGGGAGGGGAGAGGGTGGATGGTAAACAGGGGGAGGACAGTGCCATGATGCAGCACGAGGCCTGGGCAGCCCACCTTGCTGCTGGTGACAGGTTGATGGCTTTTCCTGCTTTTCCACACTTATAGCTGCTCTCGTGGCGAGCACATGAGCCACAGTCACTTGGAGATGCCGCATGGCACTCTTATCCTTGGAGATGTTTTAAAGCTGTCCCATCCAAACACAAACAGCCAGAGGGAGGAGGTGACTGCAAACCTCAGACCCATCCCATCAAGTTGGAATGGATGATCTTAGGGAGCTTTTCCATGATTCTGTGAAACACCAGGAGAGGAGTGGGGCTCTGTGCCCTGGTGGGGCTCTGTGATCCTGCTGCTGGAGCTCCACGTGGTTTCCCTTGAAAGGAATAACACAGGCTTGGTTTGCAAACAAAATAATGATCTTTTCTTACTTTTCAGGAAATGATTTTTAATATAGTTTATTGAAGCGAGGGGAAAACAATTTAATTGTGAGAGCTGCTGTGAACCATATTTAACCCCCAACGTACTAAAAAGAGGGTTTTCAGATAAGTTATGGTTTTTAATCTCAGTTAAACCATTATGTACATAAGCACTATGTTTTTACTATTCTAATAACTGCCAGCTTGGACTTACCAATTCTTTTTTTATCATCTTTTTTGTCTTCCAAGAAAAACCTTGCATTTGAACTTCAAGAAATATTTTATGCTTTATTTGTCTTCATTTTTTTTTCTACAGTGTGTGGTGCAATAGTGAATCCTTAACTCTGAGTATGATTTCCCTCAGCACACGTGTAACTTACTGGCTTTCCTGACAGGTTTGAAATGGCTGGATAAAATTCCTGCTTTTAAGAAGTGCATGGAAGTGGTCACATCTCATCTCTCCTGGATGGCATCCAGTGATCTGTTGTTAGTTCAACCTTCTGATTAATAATTTACATACACTTTACTAGCACTTGAAATGAAGTTTCTTCCCTGCAATGATTAATTACTGAGTGAACAGTATTGAAAACATATTATTCTCATCATTCATTTGGCGAGATAATCTTGGTAAAACACGTAATTAATTATGTGACAGCCACGGAGAGAGTTTAAGATTTACACTGATTTTTCTGCCCCTTGAATAACAGTCCCTAGGTTGTAACAAAACCCTCTACAATTGCAATTATGTATGTGAAATTTATATGTTAAAAAAAAAAAACATTTTAAGAAAGAAAACTTTTTAAAGTTCTCCCGTACATAAACACCACATGATTGTGCTCCTTCCCTGTACTCCATGTGCCTTTCCTGCCCAGCCCCAGCACAGCTTTACAAGCATGAATTCATCAGAGTTTCCCAACAGCCCTGGCCATAGGTCAGGTCACAGTGCCCGGCTGCAGCAGAGCCAGGTGGGGCAGAACTGGGTGAACACAAGGAGGGAAAGGGCAGAGACAACACAAGAGCCCTGGAGATCTTTGCAGCTTCACCCCACTCCCAGCCAGGGCATCCTGCAAGGATGTATTAATAACTCCTCTTTATTTCCACGTCCTTTGTTATTAAAAAATACATCAGAATCACTCTGTTCCCAGCAAACAATAATCCACAGGCTGTAATTTTAGCAAAACTTCTTTTTTTAGGCATTTTATGCACCTTTGCAGAGAAATGAACATTTCTTCCCACTCTAACCACTTTTATGACCACTTTTCAGTGGCTCTCCAGGGGTGACCATGGTGCTTAGCTCCTGTCCCACTGCAGCACCAGCAGCTACTGGCATGGCCCAATAAATGACAAAAAAATCTCTGGCATCACTTCTGAGCCCTCCTCTCTCTGTGGGATTTTGGGGCAACTTCCACCTCCAAGATCCCACCCCTCTCTGCAGGTCTGTCCTAGCAGTGGCAGGTAGACAGTGTTTTTCCTTAGGATGAAGTTCCACTTGCTTCAGTTCTCTCCCAAACACATTTTAAGTATGCTTAGTCCCCAAGAGATCTCAGATTTTTTTTACTCTGTGCCTTTCAGCATCCTTCAGGGGTGTTATTGTAGCCAGTGATGGTTTGTTTGGAGTTGAAAGGGTCCTGTGAGCAAGACAGGATAATGGGATGTGCTCCCTGGAAAAATTGATGTTGCCTAAAAAGATTGCTGCCCACACAGGGATTTATCTCTGGGACATGATCAGTAAAAAACCTATGATGAAAAAAATACTCTCTTTGGGACTAAACCCACAAGCTTCCAGACTCCTGAGGAGGCTGGAGCCCAGGGACACAATGCAAGGGAAGAGAAGTCATGGCTCTGCTCTGTGAGTCAAACAGGCTTTGTCTTACCCAGCCTTTTTCCACCCTGAGGCAGCTTATGACAACAGTTTCCAGCAACACCAGCGTGTGCTGGCAGCCTCCCTGTCTCTGGCTCGCAGATAAAGATTACAATGGCATCTGGGTGGGGGCCTGGCTGAGGAAACCCTTCCCACAGCATCCCTGGGGATGTCTCTGGAACCTGGGCAGGGATTCCTGCAGTGCCCAGGGCGGTGCTGCTGCTGGGATGGGCACAGAGCTCTCCTGGCTCTGGAGAGGGCAGAGCCCATCTGGGGGCAGCTGGGTGACCACAGGGGCAGGGGGTGACTCCATGGACAGGTGGGTGGCTCCAGAGGTAGGTGGGTGACTCCCAGGGACAGGTGAGGACTCCAGGGACAGCTGGGTGATCACAGGGACAGGTGGGTGATTCCAGGGACCCGTGGGTGACCCCAGGGGCAGGTGTTGGCTGCAGGGCTCTGCCACCACACCGGCTGGCACAGGAGAACCAAGGCAACTGTGTCTTCTTGCTGCCATTTATAGCTGGAAAAATCCAGTGATGCTGTGTTGGAATTTGAATTCTTAGAACTTTGGGTCTGTAAGTCAAAGCTTAGAATTAAACACAGGATTTGAGCTGAGACCTTGGACAAGGTTTATAAACTTAGGTGATAGAAGTGAGAATGTGGATTCATAGTTTAAAGTAGAAACACGTTAAGAAGAGGAAAGTTTAGAGTTTTAGAGTTTAAGATATAGAAAAAATAGAAGTAGCTCTAAAGGTAAACAAGAAGTTTAGAATGTAGTACTGTAAGTTTATGTATTATAACATCATTGGTTAAGAATGTAATAGAAAGTCCATAAGATGAAATATTCAAGGATTGGGTTAAAAGCATAAATATCTTTGTTGACAGTGTTTTATTGGTCAATAAATCCTTAAAAGGATTTGGAATTAGAGGCCTTGTGACCTTTTGAATTATGTGGTGAAGATATAAGTTGAACTCACTCTTTTTGCTAATGTAGAAGATAAAAAAATAAATAATATAATTTAAAGCAATTTAGAAGTCCTGTTTTTAATTTATTGAAAATTTCTTCATAATTCCTCACAATGCTGAAAGAGTGCAAGGTCATGCCCAGCCATGGAGTGCTTGCTCCTGCTTCATGCTGAGCCCTTTTCCCAAACCCACCAATCCTGAAGTGTGGGAGCAGCCCCAAGGAAACCAGCAGGATTATTCCTGATTCCAGCTGAACCACACAGAAGTGCTTTGCTGGCCTGGAGCCAGGAGGCTCCGTGCTGTGGGAGCTGGGGAGGAAATGCTGAGCCCCATTCCCACATCCCTGGGGATGCTGAGCCCCATTCCAGCATCCCCAGGGAGGCTGAGCCCCATTCCAGCATCTCCAGGGATGCTGAGCCCCATTCCAGCATCTCCAGGGACGCTGAGCCCCATTCCAGCATCTCCAGGGATGCTGAGTTCCGTTCCCACATCCCCAGGGATGTTGAGCCCTGTTCCCACACCTCCAGGGATGCTGAGCCCCATTCTGGCATCCCCAGGGATGCTGAGGCCCATTCCCGCATCCCCAGGGATGCTGAGTCCCGTTCCCACATCCCCAGGGATGCTGAGCCCTGTTCCCACACCTCCAGGGATGCTGAGCCCCATTCCCGCATCCCCAGGGATGCTGAGGCCCATTCCCACATCCCCGGGGATGCTGAGCCCCATTCCCGCATCCCCAGGGATGCTGAGCCCCTGAGCCCCAGCGTGGCCCTGGGTGTCCCAGCACATATAGCAGTGCCTTTCTCAGCCTTCTGTCCCAGTGCCCTGCCAAAGTTTGGGAAGTGCCTGGCTGGAGGAGCCACAGGACCCCATGGTGCCTCCCCCAAAATCCAAAATCCAGTCCTGGGCAGGTGAGTGGCACCCCACACAGAAACTCTCCATGCACTGCTTGTCACATATGCTCACAGTGCACTGTAGTCACATTTTTCCCTCCCTGACCCTCAACATCTCAATTTTCTGTCTGCCTTTGAAATCTTGGCTAATTAGGAGGCTACATGTTCCCTGTGAGACTGGCCTTTTATGCAGAATTTGTAATTAGAGTGACTGTGCAGTGCTCTATTAATTGCAAGAATTGTGATTTTTAGATTAATGAGTTAATTGCTAATATCTGCATACGACATTCCCTCAAGATGTATTACATTACAGTAAATAAACCTTGTGCCTGGAATGGCAGGCATTAAAGGAAGCTGCCATGATTAGTTTGAATACTTTAGATAGCTAAAATAATATTTACTCAAAACACAATGTGTGTAAAACTGGATTTTAAAGCTTTTTTTTTTTTTTTGTCCCCCCAGCCTCCCTCACCAGATGACATTTATATTTGATAGCTGGCAGCCAGGAGCTGCCAGGATTCTGCTCTTCCCACAGAGATCCTCCAGCCCTGCCCAGCTCCACCTGGGCTCTCCATCCTGCCCTCCCTCTCCAAGCACACTTTGAAACTCCTTTGGAATTGATCCCAAATGCTGCACCTTGTCCTTGAAGGATGCTCCAGGAGCAGTTGCTGCCATCCCTGTGCACATCCCCAGCACGCTGGAGCCAGGGAAAAGCTGAAGCTGCAGAAGTTGCAACAGGATGGGGGGGAATTATCCATATTTAAACTCCCAAGCTGCTCCTGCCTAACTGTTGTAGCAAAATCCCATTGGAAATGTAACAGCCAGAGCTAGCCAAGACCTTGGTAACAGCTGAGTGATTTTCATCAGACAAGTAGCTGTTTGCTGAAAAGTGTAATTTTGGGACAGCTGAAACTATTTGCAAATTCATCACGATTTCAGGAAATAGCCTCCTGTAGAATAAAAGCTCCAAATGAAAAAGTTTCCCAGTTTCCCAGTTTGATATTTTCTAGATTAAGCGCCTCTTTTTGTTTTGCAAATGAAATTTGATTTAGATATTTATCTAAATTAGATAAAAACCTGCAGAGGATGAATGCCAACGTTGGTTTGCACGACACAATCCCTTTGGGGGTGGCTCTGAGTGGTTCTTTCCTTTTTGTACTTTCTGTTTATTTGTTTAAACAAAACCTAGGCCCTACCCAAAACGATTTCCCAGGATTTTAGTTTAGGCTGAGCTGTTCACAGGAGTTATTCCCATACTTGCTGCTGCACAGCAATAAAGGCAGGATGAGTTAATTCCAGTAATGAGCAACTGCTTAGCTCAGGATCCATGCCCCACAGACTTCTCAGAGGCACAGAAGAAAGTTTATCTGGAAATCACACGGCATTTGTGCTTTATAAAAGTCCTGTTTGCTCACACTGCTGAGAGCAGCTCAGGGGCATGGCTGCTGCTGCTGCTCCCCAGCTGCTCAACAAGAACCCCTCCAGACTCAGCCCCTACAGCTTTAGGCACCTGACTTTTCCATGAGATGCCTCATTACATGAACTAAAACTGCCTTAAAAAACAGCATTAATGGCAATTGGAAAATCCTCTCCACTTGTCAAAGCATTGCAGATTTTTTGAGCCTGGCTAACGAAGACTTCTGCTTGCTTTCCCAAGGAGAGCAGCTGTCCCCACTGCTGCCTGTTTGCGGAAATGGTCACACCAAAATGTGCGCTTTGG
Source organism: Geospiza fortis (assembly GCF_000277835.1). Classification (NCBI taxonomy): domain Eukaryota; kingdom Metazoa; phylum Chordata; class Aves; order Passeriformes; family Thraupidae; genus Geospiza; species Geospiza fortis. Next base: position 1,814,634 of record NW_005054369.1, on the reverse strand, counting down.
AGAGAGGATTGCATGGGATTCTGGTTTGGGAGATGTGTCTGCAGCTCAGATTCCCACCCAAGCACTGCTGCACCTGCCAGGGCTCTTCCTCGTGGTGCTGGATGCACTCACAAAAACCTTGGAGATACCAAGGGATGAGCAGAGCTCATACAGGGAAGCAGGAGGAAAAGAAAGGTGTGTGCCAGACAAGGAAAGATCCCAAACCAGAACAGTCTACACACAGAGTTGCTACCTGCAATATATTGCATTATATATATACATATATAATACATTTTATATTATAT
>NW_005054369.1:1805779-1814061 GCF_000277835.1 Geospiza fortis | reverse complement strand
ATATTACTTATATTAATATGCTATATAGAATATATTTTTATATATAATATATATGTAATATACATTATACAAGATATGTATTATATTATACATTGTATTATATTATATTGTATTGTATTATATTATATTTATTATATTAGCTATCACCATGGAATACATAATGCTTCTCAGAACAGCATCAGAGACTTCTTATCCTGGAATCTCCCCCAAACCATGGGAGAAGATGGTATGTACTAAAAGGCAGCAGAAAATTGGTTGTATCATGGGCATTTCAAAAGGATGCTGGAACAAACAGAAGCATCCATCCTGTCCCTGTGTTTTGGAGATTTTTTTTTTCTGACCACAGATCCTGGGAATTGAGGTTTCCTGGGGATTTAATGGCAAAGATTGAAGGCATCTTAGAGGTCTTTTCAAACTTTAATCATTGTCTGATTTCTCTGGCTGCCGTGTTCTGAAGTTTATTCAGGAAATAGGAATGTAAGAGACCAGATCTTCTGTGCCTTTTATCTTTCTCTTTAAAGAATCCAATTCCTACAGCTTGTTTACTGCCAAGTAAGAAGTGAGGATGCTTACTTAGAAACCAAGGACTGGTCTTCACCACAAAAGTCTGTTGCTTTGATAATGCTGCTGTTAAAGCAGCAAAAATCCTCCTGGGGACACAATTCAGTTGCTAAAAGAAATGCAGACACCAGGGCAGCTTCTTCCAGTCTGGAAAGCAAAATAGGCAAGATGGTACAGGACATGTTTACACTAGCATAATTATATCAAAATAGCACTTCCAATGTATAAATGCATCAGTTTAAAAACCCAAACTTCAGCTTAAAAATCCTCTCTGTAGCAGTCACTGTGGTGACAGTTGCTGTTTTCAGGTGGATTGTCCTTTGCTTCAACACACACAGCAGCTCAGGCTGCTCTGTGACGCTGTGGCTCTGAATTAACCTGGTGACGAGCAGCTTTTGGCAGGGCTGGCTGAGATTTGGCTACGGGGCTTTGTCTCCCCATTAGAAACCCTTCAGTCCAAATGCAGAACTGGAAGGCTGAGTGCAGGTAGCTTTGCTGCCCATGCATGGGCAGAATCACTCCCAAACACCCAACTGACCTCTGGGACAATGTTCCTTTTTTAAATTCCCAGCCAGATCCAGCGCCAATCCCACCTGGTGATGGTGCCTGTGCTGGGTGGCCCTGGGCTGTTTGGATGGCAGTACAAGGCCACCCAAACAAGGATGTACAAGGCCAGTTTGGAGGGTACAAGGCCAGTTTGGAGGGTACAAGGCTCACCCAGCTCAGCCCCCTTTGTACTTGTGTACCAACCCTGCCTTATCTGCATTTCCCTCGCTCGCTCCCGAGCTGACACCACGCTCGCTACATCTCTGGTGACCACAGAGATTTAAGACACAATTGTACTATCAATGAAATGCAACTTATGCCTTCCAGGCACTGAAATCCTCGGAGGGCCTCGTGCAGGGCTGCACTGCTTCAGTTTTATGCCAGTAAGTTCCTAATTAGCATAGGAGACTGCAGGCTCTGCCGAGGAGGATGCTGGCTGGGAAGCAGCTCCTCCTGCCCTGCCCAGGCACTCTGCACTTCATCTCTGCTCCCCAGGTACCTCTGTGACTCACCAGCCTGCAGGTGCTCTGGGACTGGGATGATCTTCCCAAGGATAGCCAGCACAAGGAGGACAAGGTCAGAGCTGCTGGCTGGGCCAGCTTTGCTCGGCCTCGCCCCAGCCCTTGTCTCTGCCCCAGGGCAAAGTCTGAGAAACAGAAATATCCCTTCCAGCTCCCAGCAGCATGAACCCAGAGACTGTGCCTGGATGGCCCCGTTCAGTAACCCCTGATGGACCTGTATACAAGATTATTTCAGCCCCAGGAGCTGATTTGGCTCCGCAGCATTTTGGATGCACTGTTTAATTTTGTACCGCGAGAAAAGACGCTCAGATATAAAAGGTGATACCTAATGGTGAATTGATGTATTCCTGTGTTATAAGAATCCATCCTCGTTCCCTATTCCCTCTCCCACACCCTTGAGGGTTTCAGACATCTGTCATAGCCCCTTTGGCCAGCTCTTTTGCAGACAGATCTCAGATGATGCCCCAGGCGTGACTGTAATTCAAACAGTGAGTGACAGATAGAATAAGGCTCCTTGAGTCGGGGCTGAGGAACATGAGCCCACGTTTCACTCACTCCAAACACCAGCCACGCTCATGCAGGAGCATTCCCAGTGTCTGAAATGCCCAGTCCACCCTTTCATTTTGTAACCAGGCTCTTTCCTGTCGACATCAAAATGTTAAATCTCCCCATAACTAATTTACAAAACAATAACCACTATAGAATTAGAGGCTGGGTGCTGTAGAGTTCCCCCAAGATATTACAGGATGCTGGAAACAGAGGCCATTGAAGCAAGCTGGAATTTATGGAAGGTAAAGGTTGAGGAAGTCCATGATAAGGGAGAGGGAGCAGGAAGTGTCTTTATCTGATAACTATTTGTTTAGAAACACCTGGCACACAGATCAAATTAGGGCATCCAAATGCCCTTCAAACTTTAAACCAGACAGATTGATTCAAGCACCTTTCATTAAACTTTCCTGGAAAGATTAAACATCAGCCCTGTGTTCTATCAGCAGAACAGTTCTGCTCATGCAGTGATGATATTAAGATGTTTTATGGAAGGGGTGTACAAATGTGCATGCACTCTGTGAGGCTTTTCTCCAGCCTTGTAATTCCTTACTTAAGAATATAAACCGAAGAAAATGGGAATAAAAATACCCCAACAGTTCTGCATAATGATTTCATACACATACAGGGGTAAAAAAACCACAACAGGATTATGAAAAGAGAATTTTATTACACGTTGGCATCCTTTTGCTCATGTTTGCAAAGGGAAATGGATTTGAGAATTTCCCACCGATTTGAATTCAGTGGCTGTAGCAGGGCAGAAGTAATATGTATTGCCTCGTTCTAATCATCGATTCAATTCAAGAGTTCTCAGCATGGAACTCTTTCTCTTTCTCAATGGGAATAAATTTTCCAGGAAGGGACAACACCAACATATTATATAAAACATCACCCAGCCCCTAAATTTGTGCAACTTTGTGGGAATCAGTCAAAATCTATATTTAATTTGATGTGAGGAAAGCCCGACGCCGAGCCCAGATTACAACACCACTGCTACTATTACGATCAATGTAGTGCTGAACTAAATTGTTTTATATATTGTATTAGGGGATCCCTGGTGTTTTGCTGGTCTTACAGCCCACTTGTTGCTGCAGTCGTAGCTAGGAAAGGATTAATAAATTCTGATATGATGTGTGGGTACCCCATTCCCTGCCAACCCACGCCTGTTGGGTCCCTAATTGTTACTAGGAACTTTTCAGTACAGCTACTGATAAATTAAAATAAATTAAAATAGAGGAGCACCTTGGATTTGCTTTGCAGGCATCCCTCAGCAGCTACATTTTCAGGGCTGTTTTTGTCCTAACAGGGATTATCAGCACAGCCAACCCCAGTTAGTCCATAAGCTTGGGTGCCCCGGAGATGTGTGGAGCCTTCCTTTTCAGTAACAGCCAACTGCCTGAAACATCTGCCCAGAAGGTGGGTAAAATCTAGAAACAACCTGCAGGAAAGAGGGCAGAAGAGAGGTCCGGTCTGTGCCTGCACACAGCAGAAAAATCCTCCTCCTTGGCTGGTAATTCTTCCACTTGTCCCAAAACTGCTGCTCCCAAGCTCTGGGAAGCCAAAACACGCTTGTCTCCCCACCACAACCACATCCCTGCATTTAAAGGAGAAATATGAACTCCATGGGAGCCTTTTCTCCCTCAGATCCTGCAGAATGCAGCGTCATGCTTCTGTCACCTCCCCTGCACGGGGCACGGGCACAGTAATACATTAACACGAGGTCACAGCCTGACAAATGCTCCTCAGCGCTGCCACAAACCCAGCCCTGCTCCTTCCTCCCACCGCAGCCTCTCCTGGCGCGAGCATGTGTCCCACGAGGCTGAAGGCAGAACCAGCCTGGGCAACACATCCAGCTGAAAATAAGCTTTTTTTTTTTTTTTTTTCCACTCCCCCCCCCTCTTTCCCAGGATTAGTGTTCAGCTGGATCCATTCCCTGATCCACTTCACCTTGCAGCTGCACAAATGCTGGTGCTGGCAGCAGGAGGAGGCAGGGAGGGCTGGGAGCGCGTGGCCGGGGCCCAGAGGAGCCAACTGCTCCTGGAGGCACTTGCAGCAGCAGCTGAGCACAAACCAGTATTTTTTTTTTAATTTTTTTTTTAGTGGGCTTGGTTTTCTTTCAAAATTAGGGAGAGCTGAGAGAGTTTCTGCCCAGGCCGCAAATAACCCACACTTTTCCAAGCAGGAGCTCAAAGTCCAGTGTGTCCGCGCAGCAGGACGTCACCAGGGATGTGCAAGTCCTGCTCCCAGAGGCAGAGGGCAGGAAGGGCAGGACTGAGGAAGATTTGGGGTCTCAGGACTCTTATGGAGCACAGTGACCACCCACAGCAGTGTGGGATCACAGATGGGGAACCCAGCACCTCAAGCACCAAGGCAGCAAGAGTACAAATGGGGGTCACCTCCCATAAGATAAGGAATCCACTTGAGGTACTCCCATGGAATACTGAGAACTGTTATTCCTGGCAACTTCCACATTGACACTTGCCTTGGTGGCCTCTTTTTTATGATGACAGGCAAGATTCACTGTGCTTTGAAAGCAGAAAGAAAAAAAAAATTTCAATGCATCTACCCTTCTTTCCCTGGGCTCCCACCCAGAGCTTGTGGCATGAATGAGTTCTTTTCACTTGTATTAAGTTACTGTTATGGTATGAAACTCCAAGTCTGGGTTGAAAACCTTTTAAACGTGTAAAAAATAGTGTTACAGTAATTAAATTCGAAAAATTGATCCTAAAATGGAGAGGGAAGCTGCTGATCTAAGATAATACACTGCCTTTAAGAGCAATTTTTTTCTACCGGTGCAATCCCTCACACTGGATGACATCCTTACAGTAAATAATATAAAAAGTGATGTGAACCATCTTCCTAATGAACTTGCTTTCACAAGACTGATACCAAATGTTGGAATTTTGGCTCCCCACTAGAAGTAATTGTTCTTGATGGTGCTTATTCACTCGTGTCAATCTGGTGTGAGATCAAAACTATGAGAAAAACAACGCTGCTTCTAAATTCTCAGGTCCAGAATAGTTTACCAAATATGTTTTGGAACGAATCCATCTCTTGGTTTGCATCAATCACAGGAGTGAAATGAAGGATGTGCTTCTTTCAATGCATTTTCAAGTTAAAATAGGGTGCTGATATTAAAAGTGGTGTATGTGGGGAAGTAAATCAGTCCATTTCTCCATTTCTCCAAATTTACACTCACAAAAGCCTTTAAGGAAAATGCATTACTGTATTCATATTCCTGTTTTTTGGAGTTGTATTACAGGCAGATGCAGCAAACTCTTGACTTACATTTCTAGAAAACAAGTGTTTCCTGCCACCCACTTGTAAAAAAACCATGAGCACCTTCTCAATTATTGCAATGATTATCCATTATAACCTAGCCAGCATATCTGCTCCAAACCAGTTCCCTTTTAAAAACTGGTAAAAAATAAATGGGGTATTGACATTGGTGCTGGATACTCGGCGCTCCTCACGTCCAAATCTCATTTCCAACAATCAAACGCGGCTCAGAAGGATCCAGGCAGGATTTGTGTCTGCCTGTTCCTGCCTAGCACCGAGTAACTAAGTTGCACAAACACTTGGAGCAGTAAAATAACTGGTCTATTCTAGTCAACAGATACTCTAAATCTGCAGGGAGAGAGATGAAATTTATGCACTGAGAGTCATCCAGCTGAAGTCACCGCGACTCCTCGTGCTGCATAAAAGCGACGCAGGAGCGCCGTCTTTGCAGGATCAAGGCCCACATTTGCATCTGCAAATCAACCATTTGATGAAAAGCAGGCTGTAAATTTTATTTATTATTATTATTTTAGTTCCTTGAGCCGTAGCAGTGCAGCAGGAGGTGCTGCTCCCAGGCTGAAGTGTAGAGGCAAAGTGTGATTGCGCTGCCGTTCCTGCGATGGGTGCTCAGCTGCTCGGAGCCAGCATGTGGGTCAGGAGACAATATCCCAACATCACCACTCCCCTGAACCCCCTGCTCAGGGAAAACAAGTTATTCACAACAGGAGCACGTCATCCCTTACTAAAAAAAAAATTACAAATCCATCAAATGGAACCAGTACAGACACAGGGGCTGCAAACTTTTTGTTATGTTTTAGTGAGTAAAGCTGCAACACTGAGCGAGCAGTATTGTTCCAGCAAGGGAGGTGAGCCCTGGCTGGCAGGGAAAAGGGGCAAATCCTGCACCCCAAACACCCAGTTCTCATCGTGGAGGGAATTATAGGAAGTGCATTTTTAAAAGTTCATTTGATTTCACCAAAAATGAAATGTTTGAAGAGCTTGGTTCCTAATTGTTAGCAGGAACTTTTCAGTACAGCTACTGATAAATTAAAATAAATAGAATAGAGGAGCACCTTGGATTTGCTTTGCAGGCATCCCTCAGCAGCTACATTTTCAGGACTTTTTTTCTCCTAACAGGGATTATCAGCACAGCCAACCCCAGTTAGTCCATAAGCTTGGGTGCCCCGGAGATGTGTGGAGCCTTCCTTTTCAGTAACAGCCAACTGCCTGAAACATCTGCCCAGAAGTTGGGTAAAATCTAGAAACAACCTGCAGGAAAGAGGGCAGAAGAGAGGTCCGGTCTGTGCCTGCACACAGCAGAATAATCCTCCTCTTGGACTGGTAATTCTTCCACTTGTCCCAGAACTGCTGCTCCTAAGCTCTGGGAAGCCAAAACACTCCGCTCTGAGCACACACCAAATTTTACACAAACCAGTGAGGCACCGGAGGAGCTGAAACTCCTTCAAGGTAGGACAGCAGCTGAATGGAAGTTTTAAAAGCTGCAATTTGAAGTTAAACCCCCGTCGTTCCAGGCCTCCCACTGAACCCACTGTGTATCTTCTTTCCGAGCACCTCATTACAAAGGCTATTTCACACTTGATGAATGTTCGATCGCAATCCAAATAGTTTGAAGAAAAATCCACATGCCTGAGGATTGCCCCCTGCTAAACTCGAAGATGTGTAGCTTAAGAGCTTTCTCCTTTACAGCCTGCAACCTAATTGCTCTGGTAATGAAATAATTATTTGTGTCTTTGGCCTCAACTTATGTCACTGCCTTTGTTTACATCATGAACTCAGGATTATTTATTGGAAGCAATTGCTATGTTCCTGCCCGGCACCCCCATACATTGTGTGTGGGATGTTTAACACGGCAGAATGGGTAAAGCAAAGAGAGAGCGGGGTCGTGGTGTAAAAAAATCCCCACTGCAATGCCAGGAGCAAGGCCTTGGTCAGTGCAAATGTCCCATGTGCAAAGGAGCTGCCCATGATATTTTGACAGTTAGCAGTGCTGCCGAAGAAGGAAATCCAAGAAGTCCCAGTAATACGGAAATTGTGATTTCCATGTTGAGGTTTCCTCCAGGCAAGCAGAGTTTTCCCTTTGGAGGGACTTTTGCCAAAGGGGAAAGTGCAGAATCAGATGCATCTTCCATCTGAAAGCCGCTGAATTTTGCTAAAATCTACATGGAGGTGCCTGGCTGTACCCACACGGTGCAGAGCCTGGGTGTCACAGGGTGGTGGCCACAGCTGTGACCATCTCTGCAGTGACACCACGGGGAGTCCTGGTGAGCCGAGGCCACGGGAGGCTCCAGCTTCTGTGGGACAGCAGCAGCAGCCCCCGGCAGCAGGTGCTGGGAGGACAAATGGTGGACATGGCGCAAACATCCACTGAGGACATACAACGTGCTCCTAAGAATCAAGATCTTTAGGCCCTTAACCGTGTAATTCCACCCACAAAAACTGAAGCTCGCTTATTTATTGAGATGGACAATTGAGCTGGTTCAAGGGTTTTATTTGAGTAGAAAAGGAATGTACTGCTTCCCAGGCTGATTGAGAAGCACGGGATATATATAATGCAGGAAGCTCGATGATTATACAACAAAAAGATGGGATCACCACCTGCCCACATTCTTGTGATAAGCAGATGAAGAACGTCTGTCAAAACACTAATTCCCAAATCTACGGGGGTAATACGGCACACCAATACAAACAGATGCGCGCCGAGCGCGCTCTCGCTATCTCGCACCCAGCCGAACGCCCGGCCGCGATCACACCGCGCTCGCAGCGAGCCGGGGTCCGCGCAGCCCCTCGGCCTCGGGGATGCCAAGAGCA
>NW_005054369.1:1783075-1804306 GCF_000277835.1 Geospiza fortis | reverse complement strand
AAATGGTGTAGCGTTTTTAATTTTTTTTTAATTTTAATTTTTTAAATTTTTTTTTATTGCTGCTGAATAACCGCGCTCGCCCCTCAGTCACTTAGCAACTCTGCACGCTTCTAACCCGCGGAGGTGCGCGGTGTCCGCGGGGCCGCGCCTCGCTCCTTCCCTCCCACCTTGTACCCCTCCGCCAGAAATCAGAATCATTTCCCCACTATTTATTTATTACCTATATTTCCCCCCCTCGATCTGGACATTTTAAGCCCTTCCCTGGTATCCCTAGAATAGAAAATCAGAGGGGGTGCGTGGATTTAGGCGCTGAGATTGTTCTTTTCGCACCCCTCCGCTCCACCATAAAAAAATAAATAACATTTTCCCCCCCCAAACTTGCAGGACTTGCTGAGGGGGAAAGAATAGGCTTTTGTCCTGCCGAGGGACGTGCCCCCAAGGTAAATCCTGGCTGGAGCTTAGCGCCTGGTACTTCTCCCGGTCCCAGGGCTCCGGCTGTGCTGGGGAGGAGGAAAGTAGGAGATGGAGATCTCAAAGTAGTAGAAGTAATTTCTTCTTTCAGCTGCACTTCTCCGCTGCCTTTGAATTGCCTGCAATGAATGTACGTAGCTCTAATTGAAGTGCTTTAATCATTCACACTTGATTAAGTGCACCGTGACCGGGGGAGAGGAATACACACGGCTCCCTAGAACGGGAGGGGTGGGATGACATTTTAATCCTGTGTTTTAAAAAACATTAGTGGAGCAGGAGGAAAAAGCGACCGGCGGTGACGGCTCGGTGTAACGGTCCCTTGTTCCCATACAGATGGTGGCTTTCCTTCGGGATGAAATCCCGGTTTTTGCGGATATTTGGGGACGGGGGAGGAAGAAGAGGCACGTACTTTTAGGTTTGTTTAAGCAGAGTGAGGGAAATAATGATAGACGAGATGCCTGGTGACAAAATGCTTTTGTTCCTGTTTCCATCAGTGCATAAGGGCGCCGACCTGCTTTAGCATTCTTTAAAGGTCTCTCTTTTACCAAGGAAAATTGAAGACGGTCTCGTTATAGGAGAGTGTGTTTGGAATACTATGAGGTATTTATGAATTCTGAGGTGATTGTTGGATCTCAGACATTTCAATTACGCATCCTCTAGTAAAAAAAAAAAAAAAAAAATTATTTGTAGCGGTGTGTTCTGTAATCTGTTACTTCCATAGAGCTGATTTGTGCTCCAGCTCCGGAGCTGGCTCAGGGAATGGGTCCGTCCACGGGGCTCGAATCTTAAACAAGGATTTCTGTTCTTTGCCTGGCAAAACTTTCTGCTGCAGGGGCAGCCCCAAGTTCCCATGAAAGCGATTGTTTGGGAAACGTCAGCTATCGTCAGTATTTTTCTGGAAAATCTGGCGTTGTGAATGCAGGGTGGTATTTTTAGAAAGGAGCTTTTTATTTTTGGAGGCGTTTTGTGAAACCCACCTGTTAGCCATTAGGGAGGACAGAGGTTGGCTTTCATCCTTAGCAAACCCGGGCGCATCTGGGGGCTCAGGGCTGTTCCTCACTTGATCCAAGCTCTCTCCAGTCATGGGCAATCAGAATATCTTTCCTTTTCAAAGTTACAACCAAGTGTTTCTGAAGCTGAACAGAAAATAAGGTAGTTCAGAGTGGTGGCACTCTCCTGTGTTTAGGAACGTGGATTGCAGGAGCATTTGGCTTCTCCTTTCTCTCCTAGAATTTCAGACTGAGATGCTTCCCCGGTCCAGGGTTTTATTGTCAATTTTATAGTGAACAAATCACAGATGATATTTTCTTGCTGTCAGCTTTCCCTCTTTTTAAGGCAGCTTTCCAGCCCGTGTGGATCTGGGGGTTTGGCTGCCCCGTGGAGCTGCCACCCCAGAGCCCCTTTGCTGACAGCTCCCTCTCATCCCCCCACTCCTCCGAGGGCAAACTTGTGCCCTTTTTCCACTCCTGCTTTTCCTGGATGGAAAACACTCGCAGGAGTTTCCCCACAGCAAGAACTGTAGCACAAACTGTCATCTTTAACGCTGGCATTTCAGTACACAGATTTGTCACTGGGGTCTGGTGATAATATTCCTTGTATCAGAAAAAACATCATCCTCAAAGCATGAGGTCCCAGGCATGAGCTGGAAGTAACACACTGAAGCCTTTGGCCAGAAAAGTTGATTTATCCATCAGGCTGGCTGCAGTTCAAATAAAACTTCTTCAGTTCAGCTGACTCTGGCAAGAATGAAATATACTAATAAAAAAAAACCCTGAATCTGGGTTTGCCCAACCATTTGGAAAAGGTAGGTTAATTTTCCCTGGGTGTTTACTAGCTGTGGGAATTGACAGGGGCTTCATGTTTAAAGCAGAAGAAATGGAAAAGCTGCTGGGAACACAGCGCTGGCAATTTACGAGTGTTTTGTTAAGATCTGGTGGATGAAGCTGTCTCATAAACCTGATGGGTGTCACATTTACTCCTCACATACATCTAGTGAGGGTTCCTGTCTTTGCTTTGTATTTTGGTTGTAGTAAGTTAAAGAAGTAAAGAGTGGAGCTTCTGGTGAGCAATTCAGTTTGGGCTGATGATTTACACCCACCCTAGAAATTGGGGTTTTTTTCAGATCTCTCTGTCCAGCTGTAAGGATATTTAGATTATGGACTCTGGAAGGAGGAATGGTCAGGTCTCACAGCTGAATTAAACACCAGGTGGAGGGGGTGCAAGATGATTTTTGGGGTCCCCTCTTGCAGAGAGCACTGAAACTTTGGAGGGGAGGTTTTGGCAAGTCATTGCTAGTTTTGCTCTGGTTACTGGGATAACAGAATGGTTTTAGGCAGGAATTGGTGCTTTCTCCATTGCTGTTTGTGGTGCTGGGAGATGTAACTTCAAATGCAGTTTGTCACACCCAGTATGAAGATGTAATTCTAGAATGCAGTTTGTCATGGTCAGATATGCCTGGGCCACCTCCCATTCCTTACTCCATGTTCCCATAGTTGGGTTTTTTCCCTCCTTCTCCTTTGCCAAAGGAAGCAAGATAAGATTTAGGCGAAAGGATGAAAAATGTCCCGACCATCCTCTGCAGCAACAAGGTCTTGGGAACCAAATCTCCTCATTGCACCACCCACGTGTTTTCTGCTCTGCCCCATCGTGGTGAGGAGTCTGGGATTTTGGCATTTCACCAGGGAGTCGCCACATAACATTCTGTGTGAAGTCAGCAGGAGTTTTGGTGACAGAGCACAGAAGAATCAGTGTCACTTGTTCAGTTCTACAATGGTGCTTTATACGTGTGCTCTGCCCTTTCTTGCACCAGAGATTTTTTTAAGAACCAGCAACAAACATCTGAGGCTTTTTAATTTTTGTTTCTCCTCCCTGAGGTGATAATGCAGGTGGAACATTGGAGTTTGCTTTTTGTTGGACTTGATCTGGGTAGGGGGGAGCGTGGTGGTGCTGTGTGGGAAGGTCATGGGGGCCTTCCTGCCAAAGCTTGGGGGTTTTTCCCTCTGTCATGTTTTCATAGAATCACAGAATGGTTTGATTTGGAAGGGACCTTAAAGCTCATCCAATTCCACCCCCCTGCCATGGACAGAGACACTTTCCATGACACCAGATAGCTCAAAGCTCCACCCAGCTTTGCCTTAAACTCTTCCTGGGATGTGCTGTGATTTATTAGAGCCTGGTTATATCATTTGGAACTTCCATGGGATTATTAGAAAGAACTACAGCTGTAGTTGAGGGGAGAAACACGTGGTGGAGCAGAGTTTTGCACCTGCATGATGTGAAAGTCAGCATGTGTGGGATGGAGTTGCTTTGCCGGGTCTGAGGTCTGTAATTGTGTCCTGTGTCAGGAGGAGCGTGGTGAAGAGCAAGGGCGGTGTTTTGGGGTAAAACATCAAAGCTGTGCTGCTGCAGAGGATGCCCCAAAGGGCTCTGTGTGTGTGTCACTGCCTCTGTTCCCGCTGATGGTGTGATTCTGGGTGTTCCACATGTTTTATCCAGCGGGGAGATGAGTGTAGCTCCCAGCGTGTTGCTGTCAGACCCCTGCAGCAGCTCTGGCAGGGCTCAGCATGGTTGGAAACAGCTTTGATGGCCCCACCAACCCTTCCCTGAGGTCATTGGTGCTGCTGCTTGGTGGGGTTGCCGATTTTGGGGGTTTTTATGGGATTTTTTGGCCATCCTGAAATGCCAGCCAGGAGCAGAGCATGCTCTGGGGGATCCTGGATGCTCATCCCTGCTCTGTGGTTTTCCATGGGCAGGGCGGTCCCTGGAATCCCTTTCAGGGTCCCTGTGCTCCACAGCATGTGTGTCCATGCATGCCAGGGTTATTTTGGATAATTCAGCCTTGTTTTGCACATACATGGTTCTTCCAGGGTGGAGCAAGGTAGGCATCTTGATAGGCATCCATAAAGTCCCATCTGTTCTGAGACTTTATGTAAGACTCAAATAAAACCTGAGTTACTTGAATGCATCAGCGGTAGATTTTAATTATTAATGATTTACTCCTCTAGCCTTATCTGGCAGTGATTTCATGTGTCCTGTAAGGCAATAAAATCAGTTGCTGAAAATAACTGCCCTGGGCTCCTTTCCATCCCTTCTGATGGAAGTAGGTTTTATATCGTTTAAATAAACCTGCTTGTTGAATTTTGGGCTCTGCTTCACCCAGCAGCTGGAGCAGGGTGGGATGAGGAATTATCTTTGCCACCATGGTGGCCAAACCAAGAGTGACCAAATCCCACCATTTTTTGGGGCCAGGTGTAGAGTTCAGGTTCCTTGGCTGGGAGTTTTTTGAGGAGGTGCTGTAGGGACCTGGTGGAGCTGATTTCCACAGTTGTGCTGCAGTTGCTCCTGTGTACATTCACTTTTGCAGTGTTGACAGACACTCAGCCACTGTTTCTGTGCAACAACACACACCAATTATTACAGAAATAGACCCCTGAAGCAGGCTCAGAGGGAAAACGTGGGGATTACAGACACAATATTTACAAGGAGCCAAGTCTTTAATGAGACCAGGAATAATGCAGATGGATTCTCTGTTGCTAAATATAACAGATATGTAATGGATGCTGTCTATCTTCTTTTCTTTTTTTTTTTTTTTAAGTGATCCATTCACACCGAAAAAAGAGGAGCTTGTGTGCTAAAGAGGTTGGCACAAAATTGTGGGATATTCCAAAATTAGCCTGGCTTTTGGGTGTTACTGTAATGACTATTAATGTATGGCTCTGCAAGGTGTGAGTGACCCCGGCTGGGAGCATGGATGAGCCCCTCTGAAATGCTGATGGCCTTTGGGATAGTAACAGGTGCACAAGGAGTGCAGGATTGGCCCCAAAAGAGGCAGAGGGAAGAGATGGAGATGTGTAAATCCTGTGGTTTCCATGCAGCTGGCACAGTGCTGGAGCTGGTACATCATTGTTGGGGTAGGAAATCAGCAAAACCAGCAGTGAGTCCCCGTGCTGGCAGTGGGTGTCACACCCTGGGGTGTGGGGAATGTCCTTTGTCGGTGTTAGCTGGACAGAAAACCCTGCAAATAAATTCCCTTTTAAAAAACAGCTGAGGCCAAATATAAGAGATGCTGGTGGTACCTGTAGAGTTGTCATGCAGTGTCAGGTTTTTTGTCATTTTGATGTTGAAAAGCAGGTTTTCCACGAGAGGGGAGTTGGAAGGAGCCAGTAAATTAAGGAAAGTAATTAGGCTAAATAGTGGATGTTACATTTAAAAGTTGAGAGCCTTAAGCTTTGCTCTGATTAGTTGTGGATGAAATTAATTTCAATTCAATATGTGGAAAAAAACCCTTTTTCATAGGTTTTCATGTTCTCATGGTTCTTAGAAGTTTCATGATCCTGCAGCACAGGCTCATGTCGATTTTATATTTGCCACTTGTTTGAGCTCTTCCCTTTTTTCATACAAAAATGATACAGTGCAACATCAAACCTGGAATTAAGGTGTCCCAAAGCTTAAAACTGGAATACCTGTGCCAAGTTTAGCTTCACCCTTTGAGCTCTCATTCTGGTCCAGCCACAGGCAGTGAGGTTGTGGCCATTGGTTTTTGTTGTGGTTGTTTCTGAAAAAACTCCATTGAATGATGTGTCAGGAGGGAGGATCTGGTCAGGTGTCTCTGCTTGTCTGTTCCACCTTCACCCATTCTCCTCCCAGCTGGGGCTCTGGGGTTTTTAAGGTGCTGGCTGCCAAATTGGGCTGCTCCAGCTCAGTCCATGTCTGCACATCCAGGTGCCTGAGAGGGGAATCAGTAGCAAAAAACAGAAATCAGAGCATGAGGGAAAGGGATGCAGTGAGAAACTGTGCCTGGTAGTGATGAGAGCAACAAACAGTTCTGTAAGATATTAGAAATAAAAACTGGGTAGAAAAATCATAAATATTGCACTTTTTGATGGGGAAAAGTAATGGTATGTTTAGTGCCTGTGAATGTTGTAGTAGAAGTGAACGCTGAGCAGTCACTGCTGCAGTCAGACCTTTGTGCTCCAGCCCTGGTGCCTCTCACTGAAGAGGTTTACAGAGCTAACTGAGCCAGTAATGTGTATTTTTTACTGAGTCTTGAACTACTGAAGAGTTCCTGTGAACTGTGGCAATGCTCACCTTGTGTTACTCTAGCAAAGCAGGAAATGGGCCAGGCTGGACACCAGAGATCTGTCAGCTCCATGTGCATCCTGGGCAAGCATTCTGAGGATTTATTTGGTGATGGAGGCAGGATGGTGATGCCCTGGATGGCGATGCACTCAGCTCCCACTGGCCTGGGTTTAGGGGCAGCACATCCTTGAGAACCAACTTTTCTTTTTTCACTTAAAGAGCTGGTGAATGGGGTTGATAAAAGTAACTGAGGAGGATTTGTTTCCTTAAAATTCAGCAAGAAATGCAGCTTGGTACAGCAGCACTCTTTGTGAGGATGTGCAGGACAACTGGCCGAGCCCCAGCAGAGTGCCAGCTCTCAAAATCCACTGGTAAAACCAGGAATAATTCCTAAACAACCCTTTCCAGAAGCCTCCCTGAACACTCATTTTTGTCCTCACGCTGCTTAATGTTTGAGCAAGCTGTGATAAGGCAGAGAGTCACTGCAGCTGGAGCTTGAAATGTCACCAGGGCTGGCAGAGTGGTAAATAACAAACAGGAGTGACTGCTGCTGGTGACAGCAATTTGTATTGCTTGGCTACAAGCAGGTAATATTTCTCAGATGGCCAACTGTAAATTCCTCTGTCTCAGAGCAAACAAGGCGGGCTGTAGCTCCAGGATGCTGTCTGCAGAAATCATGTCCTGGTGGGGCAGCGGGGAGGCACCAGCCAGCAGCGCTGAGATGATATCGTGGCCAAAGGTCCTGTGTGCTCCCTGTCTGTGCTGGCAGGTGGCTGCCAGGCTGGGCAGGGACGTGGCAGCCACACTGTGCCTGGTGGGTGGGGGGGGGGGGGTGTGGGGGGGGGGGGGGGGGGGGGGGGGGGGGGGGTGTGAAAGGAGCTCAGCAGGTACGAGGGCAGCAGTGCCCACACCAGCAGACCCTGGGCAATGTGGGGTGCCCATCCCAGCCCCCACATGTGGCAGCCTGCTTGAGGCCATGCTGAAGGCTTCATTTCTGCAGGATGCTGGTGGACTGCGTACCGCTGGAGCCACCCTGTCCCTGCTGCCTGTGCAGGAGGGGCTGTGGGAGTGCCAAAGGAGCCAGGGAGGGACGCAGGGGAAGGGGCCAGGACCTCTGTCTGCCTGGCTTATCCAGGAGAATGTTGGAAGGTAAATTAATTAAGGGGATTAGTGTTGTCACTGGGAAAATAAATTGAGTAATAAAGAGTTCTTGGGTCTGGCGGGCAGAGTTTTAACAAGACCTGAAAGCTGGAAGGTGAAGCCAGGAGAAGAACAGAGCTAAGGTCTGTGGTTTCAGCACTGATGATGGTGGAAGAGGCTGCTGAAGGTGCTGGTGATTTCTCCACCTCTGGAAATGCCAAGTTCAGGCATGCTTGCTCATTGGAGTGAGTGAGGCTCAAGCAGGGATTGATTTAGGTAAGCTAGTGTGCAGGATGTCAGGCTGGAAAATCACAGGGGTCTCTTCTGACTCAGAATCCATGAAAGCCCATCTTTAAATGAGAGCATCTAGGGATTTGCAGATCCCAAGCATCAGCATGACAGATTTTCTTCCAGAGGGTGACTTGCAGAGATGAGACCTCTGTCTGGAGGGGGAGAGTTCAGGGTGGGACCTTGAGCACTTAGGAAAGATTGTGGGTTCTTCATTTCCCACCATTTCCTTAAAAAATGCCTTGTGTCTGTCACAGGGATGAGTTACCTCTGTGCCAGCACCAGGTACCTGGCACGGGGTGAGAATTTCACAGGGACAATATTGGTCCATTTTGTGGCTAATGCCTGGATCAGGTGAGAGTTAATTTAGGTTCAGGATTCCTTTTTCTGGTAGTCATTTGCTGTATCAAATTGTGCAGAATTTAGTCAAGCTCCTACCCAGCTCTTGGTGACCATGGTACATCAGAAATAACTCTGTCCCTGGTGAGAAACCTATGAGCAGAAGAGTGAAAACTGATCCAAACAGATCAAATTCAGATTTAAGCATTAATTGTACATTGCTGGGCTAGTGGTAGGTACGAAAGCAATGTGTTTGTGTGCATGTTTATTTTTATTTTGAAGTGGAAATATCCAGCTGGATGTTTGCAGGTTGACTCTGCTTTTAGGTGAGTTTGCAGGTGGGTCTGCCCATCTCACCCATCATTCATGGATGGGGTCTGTGGGGTTTCTGGGCTCTGGTCTGTGTGGTGCTTGAGTGTGCAGGAGCAGCTATGGCAGGAACATTGTTTCATATCCCTTCTGTATGTGTGTATATCTATAGCCACCTGTGTATCTACCCCTGTATCTGTGCACAGAGGTCTACCATGTCTGTCTCAGTTTAAAAATATATATATACAGAGGTCTATATCTGCTGGGTTTGCACTGGGTTTTTTAGGTCTAGAAGTCAAAAATGTTAAAAAACAGTGGCAAAGAAAACAAGGAGTGGAAAAATGACAGATGACAATATTGATTGGTTTATTTGGCTTCTTGAGGTGTCCCTGTGCTGTGTGATCTCTGGGAGAGGAGCTGGAGCAAAGCAGGAATTTGTTGGTGCAATTAAAAGCAGGACAGTGAGATGGGCTCACATGGCAACACAGCCTGGGCTAATGCTGTGAATTAAGGACATTTAGATGTTTGCCTTTGTATGATTTAGCTTAAACAAACAAACATTAATCTCATTACTCAAGCAAATGAAATAAACCTTTAAGGCACTTAAACCGTGCCAACGGTAGGTGTGTGTCAGAGCAGTGAGACCCATCTCTGCACAGGGCATCTCCTCCTGAGAGCAACTTACTCCTGGGTGTAAGTGCTCACAGCATGGGCTGCTGGAAGGGTCCCACAGCTGCTCCTGAGCTGGCACCACAGGGATGGATCATCAGTCCAGCTCCTGGCCCTGCAGACACCCCAGCAATCCCACCTTGTCCAAACGCAGCCCTGGGGCTGTGCCTGTTCCCTGGGGAGCCTTTTCAGTGCCCACCACCCTCTGGGGGAAGAACCCTCTCCTGATACCAACCCAAACCTCTCCCAGCACATCCTGCTGCACTTTGGGAATGGCACTGGCCTGGCTGGCAGAGCCAGGGGCGCAGAAGGTGAGAGGCTCTGCTGCCAAGCACCAGGTGCTGCTCCCCGTGCTGCTGTGAGTCAGGCACTGTGGTGCTTCTTCATCCTTCCATTGTAAGAGATGGGATTGCAAAGGTCCTTGTGGAGATGTAATGAACCCCCCTGATGCTGTCACACACAGCCATGTTTTCCTGCGTGCCACGTCCTTCCATCGCTCTCAGACTGAAATGGATGTGACAAACCTCAGCCTGGGGACGCTGGGGATTTTCTTTTCAAGTGTCCTGTGGACTGCACTTTCTTTAGAGGAGAATGTAAGAATTTTATTAACTTGGACGTGCCAAGCTAGCCCAGGAATTTTCTGTTGCCTTTCAATTGGATTTGTTTGGGCTTTGGTTAGGCAGGGAAATGACTGAACTACATGTCATGTTTATAAGATCAAGAGTACCTTGCTATTTTCACACAGATCTCTTAATAGAGATTAAACACAAAATAAAGCAGAATGCATCAACAGTGTTATTCCCATAAGCAATATTGTAACTTGTATGCAGTGTAATTATATTTTGTACACTTGCCAATTAAGCAGTTACGCTTTAGAGAAAAATTACTTTCAAGAGATGGAAGAAAAGTATTGCAGTAAATCAAATAAAATATACATGTGTTAGAGGGGTTTGTGCATGCAGCGGAAATGTTAAAATTTCCTGCTGTGTTCAGGTTGTGGTGTGCATAATGATGCTCCGTGTCCAGTAGCTTTTTTGGGACTTGAAAACAGCAGATAGAAATAAAAAAAAAGGCATGAAAAATGCATTTCTTCCTGGGCCAGATACACACCACCTAAAGCTGAGGTGTTCGGTGGGTCCTGACCTCCATCCTCTCTCCTCTGAGCCTCTGCCAGGCACCCCTGCCCCACAGCAGGAGTGTGCTGCCAGCTGGGCAGGCACCCCCAGGTCAGGGCTGTGCCCCCCAGGACCCCTCCCAGCCCAAACCATTCTGTGATTCTGTGTTCTGTGTCTAAAATGGGTGAGAGCCTGTGGCTCTTGCTCCCCATCAGCTCTGTGAGCCTCTGTTCGTGGAAGCTCTCCTGTGGTTTTTTCCTCTGAGCCACTAAATGAACATTTTCTGGGGCAGCCACCCCACAGCTCATGGCCACGGCAGGGTCACTGCTGCTTCGCAGGCTCAGGGAATCCCAGAATGGTTTGGGAGGGAAGGGAGCTTAAAGATCATCCTCCCACTGTCCCAGGTGCTCCCAGCCCCAATGTCCAACCTGGCCTTGGGCACTGCCAGGGATCCAGGGGCAGCCACAGCTGCTCTGGGCACCTGTGCCAGGGCCTGCCCACACTGCCAGGGAGCAATTCCTCCCAAATATCCCATTTTAATGTCTCATCATCACCCCCATCTCCACCAGTGCAGTGGGGTTACCAGGATGCTCCAGGTTTCTGGCCGAGGTCGGAGCTCAGAGGCCCCAAAACCTCCCAGCCCCCGAGCCTGAAGGCCTCTTGTGTTCTGCTTTGTCTCTTCCCAATCCCACCTAACCCTGCTGTGGGTTTCCATGATGCACCATGTCTTTCCCTGTTGGCTGGTGCAGGAGGAAATGGCACTTGGAACAACATTTCCCTAACAAATAGATGTTTTTCTGTGAATTCAGTAGCCATCCCTTGGAATCTCAGCCTCAGCACTTAATATTAAGATCTAGTTGTGCAGGTGTTGTCTTGTGTGAATGATGCCACGTTCACGTGCCACCAGATAAGTCCCAAAACCCTGAAATAACCTGCCTGAAAGTGTACCCAGAAACTCTGGTAATCCCCTGGGAATTACAGGAAGTCATAAGGAAGTTACCAAGGTACTGATACTTGCTGAGCAGGCACAGAATCAGTCCAATAGCTGTTTAATTATTTTTCCTAATGTAAACTTTGTGCAAGGGAGTGTTAGGCAGTTAAAGCTGCTGATAGAAATGATACAAGATTTTTTCATTGCACTAAGAGGTCTTTATTTGAGGGTTTCAGAACATTGTGCAGAGCATCAGGTTAAATGAGCTGGCCAAGACTATGGTCAGCTTGGATGGGGCTTGGAGCAACCTGGTCTAGTGGAAGGTGTCCCTGATCCTGGAAAGGGGCTGGAAGATGATCTTTAGACCTCTCCCAACCCAAACCATTCTGTGATTCTGTGCTGTGTGTCTAAAATGGATGAGAGCCCTGTGGCTCTTGCTCCCCATCAGCTCTGGGAGCCTGTGTTCATGTAAGATCTCTTGTGTTGTTTTCCTCTGAATCACTAAATGAACATTTTCATCTGGGAGTCACAGCTTTTCTATAAAAATCACTTTCCATCATACAGAATTAGGAATATATCACTTGAAATGCATCAAACAAATATATCGAAGTAAAAAAACAACCCTCAGAAAACTCGGGTGAGGTCTGCTGGGAGGGAGGTGCTGCAGGGCCTTCCAGAGCTGTGGCTGGTGGCCTGGTGACCATCCCTCCCTCACTGAAACCCATGGGATGGGTGAGGCTCTGGGATCTGGGCTGCTCCTGCCTCCCTGCGCCAGCACACACAAACAGCGTGGGCTTGGGAGGGTTTCCTCAGGTTGTAAAGTGTGCTGTGTGGGCAATCATCTGTCAGCAGTTCAGTGGTGGTCCTCCTTGAAGGATACATCAGTGTTTGCACTATTAATCCCCTTTTACCTGAAGGGTTGAACCAGCCAGAGTGTTGTCTCCTGTGATGTGCATCTTTCCCCAAATTAGCTAATTTAAAAAGACAAACCACTTTCCAAGTGGCTCTGCTGCCCCTTCCTGGACTCTCTAAGCAGTCCCATAGGTCAGATGAGGGAATCCAGGTGTTTGTTTTTGAGCTGTGGCTGCCTTGGTGAGGCACAGGGCTGGCCAGGGGGTGCTGCTGGAGCTGTGTGAGAGGGCTCTGCTCTGCACCCCTGGCTCCCACACCTGCAGCCTCTGGAATGAGCTGGGTGTCCCCTGAGGTGCCCATGTCCTGACTGGGAATGGCTCAGCCTGACTGCCCTGGATTATGATTTCTCTGTTTCGAACCTGCACGTTTTCAAAGGCTTACCGAAGGTGTTTGCATGGGAAAACTTGTCATGGGGGTTTTGTTTAAAGATAGCAAAATAAAATGGTGAAATAAAAGAAAATGATGTAGAGTAGGGTTACCAGCTGCCCTCCAGCTCTGCTTTCCTGGACCCTGCCTGGCAGCATCACATCCCCATATGGGCTGTGGCAGCTTCTGCCTTCCCCAGCTGCGCTCTGGGGAGGATGAGGATGTGCTTGGGCAGGCTGCCACTCACCTGCTGGGATTCTATTCCCACTGCCATGGTGGGTCCCTTATCCCCTCCCCTCTGACCCTGTCCCTTGGCTGTGCTGGGTACACAAGGATGGCATCAGGGCTGTTGTTGCTCCCCTGCAGCCCTGTGCCTTTGCATCCTCAGGAGGCTGGCAGCCAAGGCAAGTTTATTTCTAGGGCTTTATTTTTAGCCTGATGCTGCTGGCCCTGCTCTTGGTGCTGGCCATCACTCCACGATGTGATGGTGATGCAGTGGGGCCGTGGCTGTGGGTGGGATTGTTCCTCTGGGGCATCATCCCTGACCTCCATCCCAGTGGGAATGACCACCAGGCTCTGTCACTGCCCACAGCGAGCAGGAGGGGTGGGCAAGTGCTGAGGTTTTGGAAGAGCTGAGGTTTTGGAAGTGCTGAGGGCCAGTCACAGGGCAAACTGCAAATTTCATGGAAGGTTAAATAAATGTTCACCCCACGTTGTCCTGTGTGTTTACGTTTTGTGAAGGTTTCTTGCCTTTCTACTGACTTTGTCACAGATTAATTCCTGGATTTATTTGTAGTTACATTGCTTCCAGCAAGTGTAGGGGAATTGTCCTGCTTCTAAAATAATCTATTTTTTTTTAATATCATGCACTTCATTGCCTTGAAAACTGTACTATGAGTCATACTAATAAAAAGTGAGGCTAAATTGGATTTGGCATCACTTTTTTTTACCAACCTAGCAGAAAAAGGCCAACCTTCTAGTCAAGATGCAGGACTTTGGTCAAGTTGAAGAGTTTCCTTGTTGTACCTTGGGTTTATCAATGGCTCATAACCTTTCCTCCTCTCTCCCACCATCCCAAGCCTCTCTGATAGTTTTAATTTGAGAAGAAATAAGCCAAGGTGTGCTCTGAGTATGAGGAGATGATTATCACAACAGAATAATTACCTTTGGGCACTTGATTTGATTTGTTAGCTGGAAGATTAGTTGGAAGGCAGAGAAGAAAATGATTGCATTGTTGACTGCAGGAAGTTATTTATGAGTTTTTACTTATGTTTAAAGGAATTCCCCCTGTGATTTAAGTAGCAGCGCGATTTATGGCCTCTCACATTGGCTAGCTGAATAAATAAATAGAATAAAGACAGGAAGAATAAAATGAAATGGTACCAGGTTTGGTGGGTGTAAAGTTTCTGTTGTGGAATGCAGGAAGCCATGGCTTTCAAAAACCCAGCTGGACAAATCAACAAAAATAATGCCCATGTTGCACCAGAAGAATGAAATCCCAGCATGTTTTGCATTAATTATGTTGTGGCAGGAGAAATGCTTGTGTGTTCACACACTCTGTATGGAGTTTGTGTTATGGTTCTGTAATTCCTTCCATAACTATCTTAAGGTATTATTCCTTCCCTGGCTGCTTCCCCCATTTCTGCTTCCACAGATCAAGCAAACAGCATGGTCCAGGAGGGAGGAATGGTGTCTGTGCTGGACACCTAACACTGAGAGCTGCTGGTGTTATTCATTGATGATCTTAGGGGTCTCTCCCAACCCCATTATTCTGTGATTCTGTGGGTGTGCTGGCTTGGGAAACCCTCAAGGAGTGAAGGGGCTGCTTGGAAATTGGGACAGGTTTGGACAGGACCAGCTCCTGCAGAGGAGACTTTGCAGTTGTCATTGGAAAGCTCCTGCTGGGAATTCACAGAAGGCAGTCTGAGAGGGGTCAGTGTGGATCTCCTGCTGCTGTCACAGCAGACGTGGGGTTGGTCTGGCCCCTCCATGGGCTGCTCTCCCGAGATGTGTCCGTGTTGCTCTCATGGCAGAGCAGAGCCTTCCCAAGGAGGCTTTTAGCACCCAGCGTGGTTATCACTTGACTGTTAAATCTTGTCACTCCATCCTTGGTGTTTTTAAGTCGTGTCCTGGGTCAGCAGGGTGCAGCAAAGTGGAAATAAAGGCCAACCTCCTGCTCTGGCTCAGGAGAAGGCTGGTGACGAGTGCGCTGATTCTGTCAGAGGAAATCAGGGATGCTCCTGCGGGGATGGGAGGCCAGGCTCAGCTCCTGCCACGCTGCTGGGCTGATGCTGATCTACACCAGCTGCTGGCAGGCTCCAAAACTGTGCTCCAGAGTAGTTCAGATGTGGATCAGCCTGGCTGTGCTTTTGGGAAGCCCACCGGGCAGATCTCCTGCCTTTTCCAGGTGGCACTGGAAAAGTGGCACATGTCCTGCGTTGGCAGAGCTTGGGGAAAATGCCAGACAGAAATGGCAGGCAGAAAGCAGCTTGCTGGCATCTCCCAAGGCTGCCATTCATGAGTGTTAAACCTTCTGGGGCTGAAGGTGCTCTCCTCAGGGAAATGGTCTTGCCTGCAAATGCTGCATGTGCAGGGTTTGGTGGTTGGTTCCTCCACTCATTCCCTGGAAAAGGAAGGGAGTCCTGCCTGAAGACCAGACCATTTGTTTTTACGGACAAAACCTGTAGGAAGACCTTATGGAGGTTTGGAAAGTAGCGTGAACTGGCTGAACTTGATTTAAGCATTGAGAAAGATTAACTCTTGTGCTCCCCAGCAATCCAAAGGGATTGGTGGGACTGGACTCCACAAACCAAGGGGGATGGACACAACCAGTGCTGAGCTGATCCCGTTTACACCTCAGCTGTTTGGTTGTTCTTGTGTTTGTGTGTTACCATGAATAAAAGCAGCTGGGTACGCTGAGAAGCAGAGACAGAACACAAATTCCTTGCTATGCCTACCCTGCAGATGAGTGTTGGTCAAGGACCACTTGCCAAGTGCAAGGAATGGGAATAACAGTGCCTCAGCTAGCCAAAAGATCCCTTGGTTTTTGTGGGAGCAGGACAAGTGGTTTGGATGGGATAGAGAGGGTGCTGAGTGCCCTCACCTGGGAAGTGATGCTGTGTCCTTCAAGGGGCTCAGTGAAGAAATGAGCTTCCCCATGTGGTGTGAGCTTGTCCAGGTGTGGTGGGCGTCAGGCAGGATCTCCTCTGGTGGCCCAGCTCTCCTGGGTTCTGCAGGAGATGTGGTTTAGAGGAGTGATGGAGGAGCTCTCAGGGGCAGCTTCTCATCATTGAGAAACCCATGAAAATGGATGTGCTTTCCTACAGTGTTCAGCTTTCCCTGGCTGTATTTAAGGGATGTTTCTGACACTGATCATCAGTGCTGTGTCAGCAGAAGGTATTGACAGAGCCATGAACCAGAGAGCAGCTGCTCACCGAGGGACTGGGTATTGATATTTATGGTATGAGTTCCACAGCTCGTCTTTGGGAATCCCCAGAAATCTTGGTCACCCTTTGCAGTGGTTGGTGGAGGGAAGGAAGGGCACTGGTGGAAAATGACTTTGTTCCCCCTCACAAGCTGAACCCACCAGTGTGTTTTTGTTCCATGGTGGATGGGGTAGGTACTGGAGGATTTTTAAGCACTGGGTATAAGCTTGAACACAGCCAGATTTGGTGGTGATGGTGATTTATGTCGCAGTGGCTGTGCTGTAATTGTCTGTGTTATGCGCCAGAAAGTTGAGAGAGCATTAGAATAAAATCTTTCAATAACGTGCAACAAATTCTCATCATTAAGGAGTAGCTATTGTGTATGTTGTGTTGAGTAATTATAGAGTACAAGGAAGATTTGATACAGGAATTGTAGCTTAATCTCCTGCTCTCCATTACATTTTCCCTTTGGAGGTAGCAAGAAATGGGAGGTATATTTTATTTTCCAGTTTGAGTGTGCTTGGTCAGGATGGCCTTGCTTTTAATGTTGCTTCACAGGGGAGAATTTACAGTGGGGATTTCCATTAATGTTAATGAGAGTTATGCCTGTGCACTTCACTGACCTGATGACAGAGGGGGAGAAATAATCATTAAATTCTTTGTCTTTTAAAAAAAATAAAATGACCCTAAAATGTCCAGTATGTCAGTGGGGAGCAACTGGGAATGGGAGCTGCCATCATTGCTGCACTTGATCATTCACTGGTAGAAAAGGGAAAGGAAAAACAATCCAGAAATGCATTCTAGGTGGGGTAAATAGTGAATAATCTAAGGATAGAGATTGTGATTATGAAACAAAACATACAGGTTGCTCCTTAAAGTTGGAAATGAGTTGCAGTGGTTTTCTTTATGTGCATGATTAACACACTCTCCCATTTAAAGCCATTAGGGGTAGTGCTGCACTTGATTTAAAGTAAGTGCAGTTAATATTTTTGGTTATAAATTTCAGGCATGCTGGTAAGAAATCATCAAAAAAGTACAATTCTTCGTGTAGAGGGAGCACAAATCCATATTATTGCCCCTAGAGAAGAGGAGGTTCTTCTCCTGCAGCTGGATTTTGCTGGTTGGGAAGGGCTGGTTGTGTGCTGGGGAATTAGAGCGAGCACAGAGTTAATGGGAGCTGTTGTGACACATCTTTTGTAGGGGAGTCTATCGAAAGGGAGTGAGGAAAGGGCTATACCTAATCAGTATAAATGTCAGTAGCATATTTTAATAAATTCTTGATTTTGCTTGGACTGTTTGCAATTGCATATTTAAAAGGAATCTGCCATCCCCTTTCGAAGGTATGTGACATTTAAAAGATCTGTAAAGAAGATTGGTTTGACAGCTTCAAATTACATTTGAAAGAGTTTTTTCCTTTCAAAACAGAAAATGAATACTTCCTATTCTAAATGTCACTGCCGAGACATAAACATGTTTAATCAAATTATATGTTTAATTTATGTAAAACGTAATTTTTTATTCATGCAAGAGACTCACTTGTTACATTTATACCATCTCCGAAGCCTCGGAAAGTTGGTGAACTGATGAATCTCTTGAATAAATCACCACTCAGCAGTTCTTCAGATCCTTCCGAAATAGCCTTTGGCTTCTTGTTGGCTCTGCCACATCCAGCTGGGGTTGCCATTCTGCCCCGATTAGCAGAGCTGAGGGGTTGGCTGGGTTTTGGCAGGGTGAAGGGAGCAGCTCCCACAGAGGAGCTGGTGTGGTTGGAGTGGTGCTGGTGATGGGCTTGTGTCCTCTGGCATGGTTGTCATGGTGAACCAGAGTGATGAAGCTGCTGGGCCAAAGGGTGAATGGTGTTCACAGGGGTTTTTGGATGAGGGGAGACGAGGGTCTGATTCTATGTTTTAGAAGGCTTGATTTATTATTTTATTATATATATTATATTAAAACTATACTAAAAGAATAGAAGAAAGGATTTCATCAGAAGGCTAGCTAAGAATAGAATAGCAAAGAATGATAACAAAGGTTTGTGGCTGTGCTCTCTGTTCGAGCCAGCTGGGCTGTGATTGGTCATTAATTACAAACATCCAACATGGGCTAATCAGAGATCCACCTGTTGCATTCCACAGCAGCAGATAATCAATGTTTACATTTTGTTCCTGATGCCTCTCAGCTTCTCAAGAGGAAAAATCCTAAAGAAAGGATTTTTCATAAAAGATGTCTGCGACACCAAAGCTTCTCCCAGGGGAAAGGAGAGGCTGTGGGATGTGGTGCTCTGCACTCCAGCTTTCACAGCATCTCTGTCAAGGACAGATCTCAAAGCAGGAGATGAGGAGCTCTGGGTGCTGGCAGGAGCAGGGTGAGGAGCAGGATGCTGCCCAGGCTGTGCAGGAGATCTCTGGAGCTGCTCCCTGCTGTCACTGTCATATTTTCTGAAAAATCCCCTTGCCCAGGATTTTGTTCCTGGGAAGCTGAGAAGCCTCAGAGAAAAAGGAAAACAACAATTATCTGATTTGCTTCTCCTGTGTTTTGCTGCTTTGGAATGTATTTGGAGATTGTTTACCCATAGGTGATTGTTTCATTGGATTCATGTGAATTGTTTTCACTCTTTGGCCAATCAGGGCCAAGCTGTGTCAGGGCTCTGGAAAGAGTCAGGAGTTTTCATTATTATCTTTTTAGCCTTCTGTAGGAGGGGTGTGTCCCCTCCTATGGGCATGTCCCCAGAGTGTCACCCCCTCCCAATGCCCATTTTTGGGATGGTAGTTGTGTGTCCTCCTACTTACTTCTGTAAGTATCCTTTCTGTATTCTTTAGTTCAGTTTAGTTTAATATCCTTTTATATAATACAGTATCATAAAATAATAAATTAGCCTTCTGAGAACATGGAGTCAGATTCATCGTTCCTTCCATCATCTGGGAACCCTGCAAATTCAAAAGCCTGCTCATCTCTGCCCCTGCCAGCAGAGTCCCCTGGGCTGGCAGCACATCCTGGTGCTTCCAGGGCTGTTTCTCAAGGAGGGACCTTGAGCAGCAATCCTGGGCAGGTCCCCAAAACAAAGGGGACTGCTGTCCCAGCCTGTTGTCACCAGCTGGTGTCACCCAGCTCAGGATGGATGGGCATCCAGTGC
This sequence comes from Geospiza fortis, assembly GCF_000277835.1. NCBI lineage: Eukaryota > Metazoa > Chordata > Aves > Passeriformes > Thraupidae > Geospiza > Geospiza fortis. The sequence continues at coordinate 1,785,133 of NW_005054369.1, read as the reverse complement.
CTTGGGCTTTCCTGCTGGGAGAGGATGCAGTTTGAAGAGGAATCAGTGTCAACAAACAAAACCAGGGAATTCAGGGATTTTGCTTTGTTCCTGTTTTCATGTCTGCAGGCCGCATGGGTTTGCTGGGCGAGTGCAGATGCTGAGCTCATGCCTGGCGCAGGAAAGGATGGGACTGTGTGGTTGTACCTGCCCTGGTGTGATAGAGCAGGGCTTGGCAGTCCTTTGAGGATGCCCTGTTGAGTTGGTGCTGTGTCTCGGTGACCAGGCAGCCCCTGGGTGAGCTGCAGGCTGCTGTGCAGGCTCTGAAAGCCAAGAGGGAGCTCAGAGTGTAGTCTTGTTTCTGGAAACCTCCTCTGGTGGGGGTCAGAGCAGGTCCTGCAGCTCCTCTGCCGGGTCCTGAGCTGGCAGTGGAGCACTTTGCTGGGACCTTGGAGCACTGTCTTGGTTCATACAGCTCCAGTGGTACCATCTTTTTCCATTTTTGACCTCATCAGGAGCTGCAGATAGTAATTCTGGTTTAACTGTTCACTGATCAGGGAGAAGTCACAGCCCTGGGAGTTATTGCAGCTCTCAGGCTGTGCACCACTGCCAGGCAGGTGCTGCTGGAGGGCAGACCTAGACTAACATAAAAGCTTGGGGTACATCTTAAAGCAGAGTCTGATGGTCTGTTTGGTACATTCCTGTGTACTCTGAAAGGTGCACAGGGCAGAATGAGCACACTCAGCATGGATGCTGGAGGGGAAAGCTCAGAAGCCTGATGGTCCTCAGGTAAATCCATCCTCCAGCAGGAAAAATTGCTGGGCATCATTCACCTGAGATACCTCATGTTCTCAACACCTAAAACTTCTGTGTCCTCCTCGTGCTCCAGCAGTGTATTTGTATGTCATTATTCATGTAGGACATGGCCAAGCCAGGGGACCTTAAATGAGAGTGGTAAATGAGTCCTGGAGGCTGCTCCATTTAAATGTTGTGGCTGTTTTTTTAATTTATTACTCCTTTTCTTCAAAATTTTCTTCAAGCCTTAAGTAATGCCATTAAGATTATAATGGCCTTTTCTTCTCTTTCTTTTTTTTTTTTAACAGCAAGAGGGGTTGAGCGAACGAAGTGATATTGACAAAGCTATAATTTCACTAATTAGCCAGCTGTCATCTGTATGGAGAAATGACAGGGAATATTTCTTTCCTGGTCTGTAGTTTACTTAGAAGGGAAAACGTATCTCTCTGGCGATACAGGGGAACTTTCAGTTTGCTGAAAGCATTACCAAAAACATGTCAGACAGGGGGAGGCATTTGACACCTCATCCCTGCAAGCATCCAAGGCCAGGGTGGATGGGGCAGGGAGCAGCTTGGTCTGGTTGAAGATGTCCCTGCTCACTGCAGGATGGGCTGGACTAAACAGCATTTAAAGATCCCTTCCAACCCAAACTCTCCTGTGATTTTATGTGCATTTTTAGAGATGCCAGAAGCAGCTCCTGAGTGCACCCCCAGCACTGGCCTGATACCAGAATGGTGCAGGAGATGAGAGAGGGGTTTTGCTTTGCACCTGCTGATGTAAAATTTCCTGATCCTGATTTTCTCCTTCCCTGGGGTTCTGAAAGCATCTCACTCCAGGGTGAGGGACACCAGGCTGGGGTCAGAGTGTGGTCTGAAGGGTTTGTCCTCTGTTTCTGTCCTTACACCAGTCTGGAACTGAAACCGAGGCTGGCCAGATGGATTCAGAGCGTATTTTGTATTTATATTTTGTTTCATTAAAAAGATAAAAAGAAAAGCCTTGAAAATAGCAATGTTTATAGTTCAGACACAGTAGATTGGTGTGAAGATTTTGGACAACAAAGAGTAGCAAACAGTAGAGATTTTCAGTGTATCCCTCCTTTATGTTGTAGGGGAAGTGCACAGTCTATAGTTTTTTTATTACCCATTTCACCATGAAATATGTTGCAACATTAAGTTGTATATTTCCATTGAAATATATGGCAGGAATAAAATTCCAGATAAAAGGTAACTATTTGACATTCTGTATAGTTGTTGTCATGCTGTTAAAATAACACATTGACTACTA
>NW_005054369.1:1755759-1783028 GCF_000277835.1 Geospiza fortis | reverse complement strand
TGTGGCACCAGCAGTGCTGCCTTCCCTCGCTGTCCCCTTCCCTTGGAACTGCAAAAGCAGAGCTTGCCCTCAGATATTAACATCCTGAGAACTTCAGTCAAATGATCCACCCTGCCTCTTTCAAAAGAAAATATACTTGCAGTACATTTCAGCAAAGCACAATGTTTAAAATTTGTTTTTGCCCTGCATGGGCTCTGCTGTAGAGAGTTTCAATCTAAAATTAGAAGAAAGTGGAGGCAAAGTGCAGTTAGCTGAGTTAATAAGATTTCAGGAGATTGCAGTGCCTCACTGGCCAAAGCCCTAATGCTGTAGAGGGGTAGGATTATCCCAACTGAGTCAGCTAAATTAAAATTATTTTAATTTAATTTTTCATTTAATTTTGATGTTGCAGTATATATTTTATCCGTCTGATGTAATTGCTGTCTTTAAAGCTTTTGATGACCCTGTGGTCATCATAATGGTCTTTTGTGCCTTGTTCAGGGCATGTCTTGCAGTTGCTGTACTCAGGTGTCACCCCCTCCCAGTGCCCATTTCTGGGATGGCAGGAGGTGTGTCACCTCCTATGGCCATGTCCCCAGTGTCACCCCTTTCTACTGCCCATTTCTGGAATTTTAGGAGCTGTGTGTCCTATGGGCATGTCCCCAGAGTGTCATCCGCTCCCAGTGCCCATTTCTGGGATTTTAGGGGCTGTGTCACCTCCTATGGGCATGTCCCCGTAGTGTCACCTCCTCCCAGTGTCCAATTTTGGTATTTTAGGAGCTGTGTGTCCTATGGGCATGTCCCCAGAGTGTCACCCCCTCCCAATCCCATTTCTGGGATTTTAGGAGCTGTGTGTCCTATGGGCATGTCCCCAGAGTGTCACCCCCTCCCAGTGCCCATTTCTGGGATTTTAGGAGCTGTGTGTCCTATGGGCATGTCCCCAGAGTGTCACCCCCTCCCAGTGCCCATTTCTGGGATTTTAGGAGCTGTGTGTGTCCTGTGGGCATGTCCCCAGAGTGTCACCCCCTCCCAGTGCCCATTTCTGGGATTTTAGGAGCTGTGTGTGTCCTGTGGGCATGTCCCCAGAGTGTCACCCCCTCCCAGTGCCCATTTCTGGGATTTTAGGAGCTGTGTGTCCTATGGCCATGTCCCCAGAGTGTCGCCTCCTCCCAGTCCCATTTCTGGGATTTTAGGAGCTGTGTGTGTCCTATGGGCATGTCCCCAGAGTGTCACCCCCTCCCAGTGCCCATTTCTGGGATTTTAGGCTCAAGCCCAGCACTGTGGGGTTCCTGCCTGAACATCAAGGTGCTGCACAGCATTTTAACGCCTGGGTTTTGCTGTTTCTCTGTGCTTTGAAGTTGCTGGGCTGCACTGGAGCTCCTGTTGGTGTGGCAAGGTGTGGTCCCAGAGCAAGGAGAAATTTCCCAGCTTTGCTCCTGGGGAAGTCATTGGCAGGGTTAAACCCACCCTGCTGCAGAGAACCTGCTGAGGGCTGGTATTAAAAACTCCTGGAGATAACATTTGTGGCAATCTAGCAGCAAAATGGAATAGCTTGGTAGTAAATTAGATTTTTAGTCAAATAGAAAAAAAAAAAACGTTCGTTTTCCATTGTAATGACAAACTTGGTTTTTTTGCACAATGTGTTATTTCTTCCCTTTTCATACACACGTTTCCCGTGCTATTTATAGAGTTACATGTGTGCAACTTGAAACCAGTCAGTTTGAAATGTTCTAATCTCAGATTTTCCATAAACATTGCTGCCTGTACTGAGACCCCTGTGCACCGAGTTTATGAAAACAATCCCCTCTAGGCAGAGATTTTTCTAATTCCCTGAATATAAGGGGAGAAATTTATAATGAAGTGTTGGTAGGACCTTTGGTATAATGTTGTGAATATTCCTGTCTACAGACATGGGAAGGATTTGCTCTCAAGCCTTTTGCTGCATAAAGGATAATTTCACATTCATATTATTGTTTTTGTAACTAAATTTCATGGAAAACGTGCTTTTAAATATGTGAAGAGTTCTGCTCTGACAACATATACTTAAAATGCCTCATTCAATGTGAAGTATTACTGCAAAATAATTGATTCTGCTCAAATGTCTTCTCTTAAGCAGGTTTAATGTTCGGTATAAGAGGCCTTGTGGAGTGTTGTTTCAGAAGCACACACAATAATATTAAGTTATTTGGCTTTCTCCCCATATGTTAATACTTAAAGTCTGGCCTGACAGACATTAATGTTATTAAAGGGCTTTGCAGAGGAGGCCACTGCATCATTTCTGCTGCTGCTGTAATCATGACAAGTGTGGGATGTGCAGGTCGGGAGCACCAGGGGCTCTCACAGAATCACAGGAGGGTTTAGGCTGGAAGGGACCTTAAAGGTGATTTATTTACACCTCCCTGCCACGAGCACAGACACCTTCCAGTGGGTCAGGTTGCTCAGAGCCCTGTCCAGCCTGACCTTGGATGTTTCCAGGAAGAAGCAGCCACAGCATCTGGTCCTGCAGCCTGGCAGATCACGAGAAATCAGCTCGTGTCCTCGGGTGCTGCCAGTGCAGAAGCGCTGTTTTCCAGGCTGCTGGTCAGGTAAATAATGAAAAAAAAATCCAGGCTGTGTCCTGGGTTGTCCTTATGAATCAGCTGTGGATTTATTCCAAAGTCCTTGGTGGCTTCCAGGTATTTTGTTGTGTGGAGTTTCCTCTTTCTCCTGGTATTTTTTATTTCTGACAGTATGTTAACAGGTTTTACTGTCCCTCTGAAGTGTTTAATGTAACGGGCAGTGAGCAGAGTGTCTGGTCCCCAGAGCCTCTGCAGAGGCTGCTGGCATTCCCATCATCTGTGATGTGTGCCTGCAGTGTCTGCCATGCTCAGAGTGCCCTTGGCAGCTCTGGGCCCATGGAAAGGGTGATTTGTGAAAGTGAGGAGAGCCTGAGCATGCTGGCAAACCACAGGCAGTGAATCCATGGGAGAGCTGGGCTGCAGGCTGCACAGGGCTGGTCCCACCATGGGTTTGGCTCTGGCTGAGGTGGTGGTGATCTAATTCCTTCTCTTAGTGGGAGCTCTTGTGGCACTGATGCATCAGACTTGAACTTCCTTGGGAGTCCCAACGGACAGGAATCCTAAATGCACCTAAATGCAGTCTTGATGCTATTCCCACCTTTCTGGAGTCAGCTTCAGAAGATTTTGGCTGCATCTGGCTGGAACAGGACCGTGGCTTGGTCACTTCAGCACCTCTTCAGTCTGCTTTCAACAGCACTTAGGAAATGTTAATTGAAAACAGCATCTGTGCATCTTTACCCCAGGCTCCACTTCTGCACTCCCTGAGTGCTCCAAATTACTGCTCCTGTCTCCAGGGGCTGCTGCTTGTACAGGGATGCTGCAGGAGGGTGTGCTCAGAGAACCTTTACAGTAATTCAGCTCCATAATCATGGGAAGAGGTCAAACTGGGATCTCTGGATCTGCAGCTGTGGGTTGGTGCTCCCAGTGGCCAAAGCAGATTCTTTCTGTTGCTTCCAGGGTTATTTTTTAGCTGTCATTTCTTGCTCTCCTCAGGGACTTTTCACAAGGGCACGTAGTGATAGGACAAGGGGGAATGGCTTCAAGCTGGATGAGGGTAGATTTAGATTAGATATTGGGAAGGAATTGCTCTCTATGAGGGAGGTGAGGCCTGGCACAGGGTGCCCAGAGAAGCTGTGGCTGCCCCTGGATCCCTGGAAGGATTGTGAGCACCAGGACTGTCCAAGGACAGGGCTTGGAGCCGCCTGGAATGATGGAAGGCTTCCCTGCCCATGGCAGGGGACTGTAGGTAATTGATCTTTAAGGTCCCTCCCAACCCAAGCCAATCTGTGATTTGGTGTTTCTATGATTTTTAGGGTGACCTAAAGGAAAGGGTCTGTAATTTTGGTTCTAAAGCATATCTCCCTTGGCAAAGAGAACCTCAGAATTGCTTTCCTGCCTTTACCTGTTCAGAAAACATCTCCTTCATCTAAGCTGAATCTGAAGACAGCTTTTAAAAGGTATTTCTCTCATGACAAATGATTTTCTTGGCACCGAGTGTTCTTCCCTTCCGCACTGATGCTGCCTCCTCGGTTTCCTTCTCCAGCATCCCCGCTAGCTGCCAGGCTCCAGGTGCAGCCCAAAACCTGATTTTTTGGATGCTAAAATCCTTGCATCAGGTGTTTGAAGTATCCATGGCAGAGGGCCCCCTGGAAGGAAAGGTTTGCAGCAGGAGCTGGGAGAGCTCCGTAGCCATGGCACTGCTGCTGTAACGTGGTGTGAAACCCTGTACCCCCACATGGCATTTGGGGAAAAACAAGTGATGCAGCAAACTGACATTTCCCCCTTGGTGTTTGCTGAGTCCCTTCTGTACACACTGAAGCGTGGCTGGTGCTGGGAAGGCAAACAGGATGGGAAAATAATAATAAGGATGGAAATTGTGGCTTGGAAAAGGTAGAAAAGCACAGGGTGGTGTTGAGGGGGAAGAGGAAGAGTTGGGAAGATCGTGCCAGACCCTTCTGTTGATGGAGACCCCATCTGCAATAGTCACCCTGGGGGGATTGTCCTTCCCAGGGGCACATCCCAGCCCGAGGTGCTGCCCAGGTGGGTTCCCCAAAATACTGAACTCATGTAGTTCCACCTCAGACACCAGATCTGGAGAGAGGAGCATGGAGAGGGATGTGCCAGCCAGGGGTGGCACTGGGAATGGCACCCTGCTCCTCCCCTGCTCTGCCCCTCCTCAGGCATGGCTGTGCTGCTGGCTGCATCACCTCCTTCCCTCTTTGCAGAGAAAGTGCAGTTTTATTGAGCATTAGGATTGAATTCTTAACTGGCTAATCAATTTTAGTAGTAAGTTAAAGCGCCTGGTATTAATGGACAACTGCAACCATTAATCAGGGTTACAGCAGATTAACAGTTGTCAGCATTTATGCTGATGCTGGACGGATTGCACTCGCCAATTCCATATTTTTCTGAAGGTGGAACACTCCAGCTTTGCTCCTATTGATTATTTTCTCCCTTCCTGAGCTCTCCTTTGGAATCACAAGCCTAACCCACATCGGTATATGCCTGTTTTGCACACTTGGTTTCATGTCAAAAGAGATGAAAAAGGTTCATTTGTTCAACTATTTGACTGTTTAATTTGATGGAGGATGTGGCTACAGCAAGACAGAGTGTGTTTAATGAAACTATTTAACCATCTCTGTCAACTCCAGGAATTGCAAGGTGTTAGTAAAATATGATTCAAGGAGTTTGGGGGAGGTAAATAAGAAATACTCTTATGATTCACTTACAAAATCCATCTTGTTTGCTGTGTTTTATCACAGTAAGCATTTTTTTTTTTAAGTCAGTGAAGCAATTTCTTTTTGTTTAAAACCAACCAAAATAGAAACGGGTCTTAAACCTTCCTTGGTTTTGTGAGCCTTCTTCCTTCATCCATTTTATTGGGATATTTTTCAGATTGAAGCTCGGATTTCCTAAAATCTTTTTAGTCCACAGTCTTCAATTAGCTGATTACTATAGATTATATTCATACACTGGATACCTCATCAAGCTGTCTAATAGCTGGATCATATTGATTGTCCTTCAATTAATCACAGACCCTATTTTCATTTATCAAACCTAAAATACATGTAATTAACTCTGAAGTGATATAGCTCACCGTAAAGTGATTTTGCTACTGCTGTGGAGATAACTCAGTAGATTATACTAATAGGAAATGCAAGTTGAAATTAAATTAATGGTATCGTGTCCATCACAGAAGAATAATTAAAAAACTAAAAGTGAATGACTTTTAGTGAGGAATCCTTTGTATCAGCAGATGCAGGTGTTTGTTTTTCTTATTTACACCTTGGGGTCTTGCCATCCTTGAGCTTCTGAGCAATTGCCATCAAGTTTCCCAGAGGAGATGCCAGAAATGTCCCTGGTTTCACCACAGGAAGGGAGAGGGGACAGAGAAGGTGCAGAGTGAGTAACTGCAGGTTATTTTTTTCCTATTAATGAGCCAGTTCATGGGGGGAAAAAAGCTACCAGATGACATTGTTTTGTTTTCAAAGCAACTTTATTCATTTGAATGTAATCTCTTCTTCCCCCTGTGCTCATATTGAAATTGGCTCAATGTGCTTAATTCCATGACAGACTGAATTATAATAAATAATATACACTATCCCCAGCCCAGCTTGCTGCAATTGGCATGGTATTTATAACAGCCAGGCTCCCAATTGCTCATCATGGCTGAGACTTGAAGCTGCAATTTTATTCATAAACACAACGTGTGTGTAAACTCAGGGAGGGCTGAGTATTCCTGTGCATCATCGCTCCTGCTCCCAACCAGAATGGACATGCCCTGCAAGTGCAGGTTTTTGGGAATGCAGTGGCACTAATCACTGAGAACTCAAGTATTTCAAAATCTCTTTTTTCCCTTCTGGGTGGAAATACATTTGTTTGTAGAGCAGAGAGGTTACCCAGCTTATTTTAGGACTTGCACTGATTCTTCGATATCCCTCAGAATGCTGGGGTGTTCTGAACTCTGAAGAGTCCTTGAAATACCTCAGTTGGGTTTTTCGGGGGGTTTCATAGCCAGAATTAAGAGATGTGCATTCTAAAAATGTATTTTAAAAAAGTTTTGCTCTGAATTTGCAATATGCATCATTCAACTAATGCCTGTGATGATACAAATTAAAAATTACTATTTTCTTTCAGTTGGTTTGGTTCCTCCTCGGAGAACAGGAATTTGAGGTTTGTCACTGGTGCTGTGTCACTACCACTTCAGTTTTCCTGCCTTAGGCACTTTGTTATCAGACATTAATATCTGCAACAGCAACCAATTATCTTGTAATTTTAACAAAGGCATCAGAAAAGAGAAAGTGCTAGTTGGTTCCATGGTCGTAAATACATGGATCACAAGCAAAGAGCCTTTACTTTTATTATGCAAAATAATGACTGTGTTGCCATTAATGGAATTTACTTTATACTATGAAAATTTATACTTGTACATGTCTGGGGAAGAGCTTTCCCACCAGGCTGTTTTGACAGCTCTCTGTAATAATATAGGAGAGTGATGTGTCTAACGAAGTCTCCGAGAAAAATATCTGGTTTGCATTTCAGAACGTGTCACACAGCGTGCTCTGCAGTGGGGGATAGCATGGCAGGGCTGCCTTGCATCCCATGCAATCCCTGCAAGCTGCCTCTGCCTCCCCTGGGCAGGGCAGGGCAGGTCCTGCTCCAGACTTGGGGGAAAAGTTGTTTTGGTCTGAATCTGTGAGTGCTGCTGTGTTTTGTTGGTCTGGAATCCCAGCATATGCTGTGGTTCTTGGGGCTGTCCTGTGCGGAGCCTCATGATCCTTGGGGATCTCTTCCAGCTCAGATTCTGTGATGTTGGAGTGCACAGCTGTGATGTGTGATTTTGTTTTGTCATAAAGCCTTTTGAGAGCAGGACCATCTCAGGTGCTACCTGCAAGCTCTGTGCTGAACCTCTGGACAGTGTGATGCCTTGGGAAGGCTGCCCTAGAGCAGAGGCTGGGCAGAGCTACAGAATAAAGTAGGGATTTATTCCAAGGATCTCCTCCATGGACCCACCTTGGGCAGCACAAGAGCCCAGCCAGGGCTGCACCCAAGATGAACCAAAATGGCCCCAAAATGCACGGCCGGGCACGGGGTCTGTCACTGGGATCAGTTCTTCTCCATTTGCACCTTGCAGTTCATTGTCCCATTCCAGCTTTAGCCCCTGCAGTCCCACCCTGCTTGTTTTTCTCTCTGCAGCCCACGGGGTTTGTGCTCTTGGGCTGAGATTTGGGTCATTTGTCCTTGGTGCCCAGCTGGAGCAGGAATTGTTTTGTCTCCCTGCTCTGTGCACAGAGCTCAGCATCCCCTGATGTGAACCCAGACCCACACACTAAAGCAGCACAGAATGGGAAACATAGAAAAGCCAAACCTGAGGCATCAAATGGGGGCTTCAAGCTGTGGTTTCTTGGGCTGGAAAGGAAGGACCTGTTTGAGCCCATGCACGGGGAAGTGCTGGGGATAAGAGTCTGCTCTGATTACATGTGCATGAAGGGGTGACTGCTGGAAAAATCCATAACTAATGTGTATGTATGAAAACAGCACCATCAGAATGGTAAATGCAGTGTAGTCCGTGGAGTTTCCCATATTCAGGGGCCGGGAATGTGGCTGAATTTAAGTGTTAAGTTGGGCTTTGTTATTGTTTGTCTCTTCCTTTTCCTCAGCAAGCTTTTCTTCTCTGCTAATCCTCAGAAGCAGCCCAAGAAATGACATTTATGCATATTTCATAATGTGATTTCTGTAGGCACACAGAGCAAACAAATCAATTTCTCAGCAGCACGCTGTTTAAAAGAAACAGCAACAACCTGTGGGATAAGTTGCAGAAGCTGTTAAAATTAATTATAAATGGCAGAAGATATAACATTTGGGGGAAAAAGTGCTAATGTGTGAAGAATAATAAACATTCAGGAGATGAAAAGGAACTCTCTGTCATCTGATTATTTAAACTTCATATATTTATAAATATCACAACACGTTAAAACAATGTACCGCTCGCTACCAACAGCACATTACCATTTTATTCTGGAGTTGCAACAGCCTCATCTGCTCTCACAAATAATCACTTTCACCTTTCTGGGCTCGGAGTTTTGCTGCAGATTTGTGTCTGTGTGACTGGCAGTGCACTGTAATATTTTTCAAGCGAGAGCAGCAGTGGGTTGGTGGTGGTTGTGGGTGGGGTTTTGCCACTCTGTGGGTTTAAGCTGCTCACTTAGGAGATGCTTTTCTCCTAGGCGAGGTCTTGGGCAATGTGGATCTGACTTGCATTAGAGTAATCCAGTGTGGCTGCTGTCAGTGGTGGATGTTTCACTGGTATCTACCAAAGGAGGAAGGAAATGGAAAAGGATCTCTGTTGGAAGTGTGAATTGTGCAGAGTAAGCCAAGTCTGTGCAAAATGATGCTGATACGGTGGATACAGTGATTTCTTTACAGCAGCAGGTACAGCCATGGAAGGGCTTGTGACAAGGGACAAGAGGGGTGACTTCAAGCTGCAGGAGGGTAGATTTAGATGAGATATTAGGAGGAAAATCTTGGCTGTGAGGGTGAGAGGCCCTGGCACAGGGTGCCCAGAGCAGCTGTGGCTGCCCCTGGATCCCTGGCAGTGCCCAAGGCCAGGTTGGACATTGGGGCTTGGAGCAGCCTGGGACAGTGGAAGGTGTCTCTGCCCATGGCTGGGGTGGAACTAAATGAGGTTTAAGGTCCCTTCCAACCCAAACCATTCTAGTAGTCCATGCTGAAATGGCTTATTTCTATGGGGAAATTAAATGTATCCAACCAAAGTGGTTTTTCAGTTCTACAGGCTTTGGTGAGAGTAGAGTAGGACCTGTGGGTGATGGAAACACTCTGCAGCCTTGGGCTTTGCATCAGATGGTCTTTAAATGTCATTTCCAAGCCAAACCATTCTGTCAGTTTGTGATCTGTAGGGTGTTGAAGGTGCCTCTGGAGCACAACACTGTGGTTGCTTCAAACCCCACCTGAGCTGTGGAGTGGAAATCACTGCAATTTTTACAGATATCGAAAAATGCGGTAAGATAAAGAGATCTTCTCTGGTAACCAGGACTGATGCCGCTGAAGTTGGCTGGGACTCTGTTCCTGTACAGCAGCTGTACCCTTTGTACAGCAATAAACACAAGCACTGTTATGAACTTTCCTCAGCTTGTTTGTTTGGTGAAGAGGTGACGTTATTGGTCAGCAAAATATGGTCTAATTAGAATTAAATTGTTACTTTTATTATGATTTTATGGATGAGGTCAATGGAAAATTCTTGGAAGACTGGATGCTCCTGCTTGGGACTTTTCGGGTTCCTGGGTTTGGGAGTGTTTTGGTGGGAGGCTGCTCCTGGCTGGGTGGAAAAGCTGTCATGTGGGCAACAAAGGATGGAGAGCATCTCTCAGCCACAAAAGGGGCTCTGGGTGGGATATGGAAACCTGCTGACACACTGAGCATCTTCACAGCAAGGGCTCTGCTAAACTGTGGCTGGATTTTGCACCAGTGGGTTTGGCAGGGCTTTGCTGTTGTCCCCTGCGGCACAACAAGCCTGGGGTTCCACCACACCCACAAACCTCCCCGTGTTTTTAGCAGCCTCTCACTGCAGCTACTCAAAATCCCATTTACCTCAAAATCCACTCTTCTAATAATTTTTTTTCCCCCCTGAAGGTGCTGACCCGATAACGCAGCGCCCACACCGCTGCGTGGCCGTCACCCCGCGGGCTGCCCAATGGGATGTGACACTTCAGCCCTGACAGATGTCACTGGTGCTGGCACCCCGGGAGGGGAGAGCCCCTCGTTTTGGGGGGATCCACCCCGGGATCTCCCCCCAGAGCCGGGATGCTGCTCTGGCAGCGAGGGCTCCCCAAGCCCCCGTGACCTGGTCGGTGGCTTTGTCCCAGCACAGGAAGGGAGCAGGCTTGGGCAGCCGGGCCCTCTGTGCTGAAAGGATGTTAGATCCAGGTCACTGAGTTCGGGCTGCTGCCTTTTCTGACAAAGTCTGGAAAATGCAGATTTGTAGCAGCCCTGTGTTAATGAATTCCGACTGCTTGGGTTTCGCACTGAATAATGGCCGGAATTACCAGAGATAGTGACTTATGAGATGTGATTGAATATCATCCCTTTTCTCGAGATTAAATTGATAAAATGATGTAATATCACATTATTTTTATTAGCAGGCTTTGATACAAAATTCTCCGTAGAGCAGAAGATTTTGTTATAATAAAACAAAGGTACTGAAATGAGAAAAAAAATTCAATAAATTTTTAAAGCGTAGTATCACATTTTAAATGCAATTTTGTGCATATGGTGAGTGAATGCAATACCTCTTTACCCTCAGGCCGCCCACTTTCATACATTAAAAATATTCTATTTAAATGCAGATTTTGATTTGCTATCTGGCGTGGCATTCAAGGAGAAGAGACAGGAGAAAAGGAAGAGTGTGTGCATCTCTTAATTTAATTACATGTTTCTTTTGACGCACAAAGGTGTGAGCAGTTGTTAAGTGTAAGGACATGCCTGTGTAAAAAAAAAAAAAAGCGTGGTTGATTTTTTAAAATCTGTAAAAAAAAAGGTAATCTCAGCCTCAGCAGAGAGTCCAGTGAGTTCTTGTGGATATAAATACGTAAATATGCATCATCATGTGTGTGTTACAGGCTGGACCACTGGTTCCCAGTGTTGTGACTGTGTCAGGACAGCACTGCTGAAAATCAGATCCCAGTTGAAAATAGCTGCCTGCTAAACCAGAAAGATTGTTTTTAGCCAATATCAGTGCAATAATCCTTTTTTTTTGGTGTGGCCCCATCCAATGTGGCAGCAGGGTGCAGGTTGAAGGATTCTCATGAGCCAGGGGTGGATGTCCCTTTTTTTTTGTTTGCTTGGTGTCATCTGGATGGGTGTGATTTTCTGGAATTAAAACCAAAAAATTTCTCTTTAGAGCTACCTTAGAAATGCAGGAGATGGACTGCAAGGGGCAAAAGTCATAGTAGTAAAATGCTTTGAACACCATGGAACACCACGGATTTTGCCATTTGATGGTGTGAAAACCAGGGAGGTGGCGTTTGGGCTGAGGACTCTTTGTCTTCATTTGTCGGTCGTGTGGGTGAAAGCCTATTTTCAGAACTGGAGAATATTTGAATTTCAGTGCCCTGGAGCAAATAGGTTGAGTGGTATCAGAGATTATCAAATTTAATTCATTTATTTTAAATGTAAATTGATTTGAAGCCACTGGGAGCTGTTAGAAGTGTGCAGTTGTTGGCCTCCACACTTGCTGTATATTATTTCTCCTGCTGTCCACTTCTGTCTATCCTTTCTCCCAGTCTTTTATCTGACTGGTTTGTTCCTCCTGTCTCAGAGAGACCTGAGTTTTGGGGCATCACATAGAGAGTGTGAGGCTTCTTCTCCTGACAAGTCCTGGAACATTCTGGCTTTGCTGTGGCTGTGCCCCAAAACGTCATCTCCTAGAGCCAGAATTCTTCCCTGCATCCAGCAGCTTCTCTCCTGTGCTTGAACACGGAGATAGTGCAGGTGTTAATTGTGCAAGGGGATGGTTTAATTGGGGTAGGTGCTGGGCTGCACTGGGGCTGAGTGTAAAAGCCACTGGGTTCCTATTTCTAGGCTGTGCCAGCTCCTTGGGCACAGCTTCCCTGCTCCTGCCAGTTCGGTGCAAAATCCATGTTTTCAGGGACTCTGTGACTCACCACGAGCAGTTTATAGTTTCCTGTAAATATAAATTCAGGGCTGTACCAAAGAGTGCCAAATGAGTGTTTTTAAGTCTATATATAAAAGTATTTGATCTCGCAGGGCATCGCATTTGCCAATTTTTCTCTTGGGCACGTAGATATTAAAATCATATTATGCCCAATATGTGGTTGTAAATTGAAGTCGCAGTGGAAAGAAATATTACAATTTTTCCCCTTTAATGTTAGTCTCAAAGAATGTGTCCTTCTGAAGAAAAGGTTATTTGTCTAATATGCTGGAGAACAGTTCATAAAATTAAATAAGAGTTATCCCCATAAAATGAGCTGCAAAGAGAAAGCAACCAAGGAGACTCTTGGGAAGCAAATCCCCCTTGGTTTTCCAGCACCAGTGCAAGCTCTTGATTTTTCAAGCATTGTGAGTGTTAGGGTGGCATTGAGGGGGATTTAAAATATGCCCTTCTTTTTGGGGAGAAATAAATCCCAGCACAGAAACACAGAATGGTTTGGGCTGAAAGAGACCTTGAAGCTCATCTTGTTCCACTCAGCCTCTGCCATGGGCAGGGATGCCTTCCACTAGACCAGGTTGCTCCAAACCCCAGCCAGTCTGGCCTTGATGCCCCTCTCCTCCTTCAACTTTCAAAAGTAAAAGCATTTAGAAATAAGTATAGTCTTAAAATAAATGTTAATAGGTGAGTAATAAATTTAAAACATCCAGGGAAGCACTGGTTATGTTACCTGTCTCGTGAGTGCTTAACTCAAGGCTCTGCAATTTCAGACTGGTAATTTTAGCTGGTTTTGGGGGTATTTTTTATGGCAGACGTGGTGGGAGGAGAAGGAAAATCAGTGGAATTGGTTTACATATTGCCTTAACTACTCTCACAATAGTGGAAAGCTCTCATCAAGTATGTATCAGATTATTTTATGCCAACATTAATATTGGAAGCACACATGTAATCTGGAGTCAGCAGGTTCATACACTACTATCTCATTAAATTTTCAGGCAAAAGCTGCAAAAATTAATTGGAGGCGTGTAATAGTTTAGAATGTGAGCTGGCTTATGGTAATATAAATTACATGAGGAGAAGACAGTTTTATATACTGAGAGAGGGAAAACTGGTTTACTTTAATGAGAAGAGATAGAAATGTGGAGCTATTTTTTCATTACAGATGCACTCTAAACTGTTTGGACTTACTTGATGAATAGAGTTAATTCTCTGCTACAGTTCCAATAATTCATGTTGCACAGTTTAATGACTTCTAGATAAAAACAGGATTGAAATGTTAATTTCTATGAAGAAATTGGAGCACTCTCATACATCAAGCTTTTTTTCTATTAAACTACTAGTTAATTTCACTAAACAAGTCCCTTAGAGATATTTCATGCTACATAGATTTTTGTATTTCTCACCTGCTTTGTTTTATTCTGTTGGCCCTGAGCATTGGCTAGCACAAAGCATTGCTGGGATGTAGAAAAATTTCAGTTGTACTTAACCTGTCCTTAGGATAATTAATTTTTTTTCTGCAGCTCACCCTGTGATGTTTAGGCCTGTTGGTGCTTTCTCCTGTACTTCCCAGTTGATCCATCTGGTGAGGGGTTGAAGCTCTCTGCTGCCTGTGCCGTCCAGGCATAGCTGAACCTCCTCCTTAATTCAATTTGACTGCTGGTCTTCTGTGTGCTGCCTAGAGGTTGCGTACTGCTGGTTGATGCTGTGTAGAGAGGACAAAATTAGTTTTTTTTTGTTTTGCATATTCCTTGTTTCAGGAGTTTCTCTGCTAAGTTGCATTTGTTTCTGTTGTTCCAGCCCAATTTCATCATCAGAGATGAGTAGTTCTCTCATCAGCCTTGCCTTCCCCTGTGTGGTGCCATCCCACTCACTGTTGCATGTCCATTCCCCTTCACTTTGATATTTGCAGTTTCATGTGTGTAGTTTGATATTTCTGGTATTTTGCAACATCTGCCCAGGGCAGTGCTGAAGTCACCATCCCTGGAAGTGTTCAAAAAACATCAAGATGGGGCACTTAGGAATACAGTTTAGTGGTGAATTGGTAGTGTTGGATTAACTATTGGGCTTTATGATCTTAGAGGGCTTTTCCAACTTACACAATTCTATAATTCCATGATCTTCACATGGGAACTTCTTCATACAGCCTCCCTTAGTAGAAACCAAGGGTCCTACTAGGGTTCTTCTGGGCATGGAAATTCCCTTTTCCGTGGGATTGCAGAATTTATTCTCCTGGTGGAGGTACCTCTTGCGCGTTCACCTCTAAACCACATTCTCAAGTGCCTCCCCCTGACATTTTTTGAGTGTTTCCAGGGATGATGACTCCACCGCTTGGTCTGTAAATGGGCAGGGAGATGGAGAGCCAAGAGTCACTGATGGGGGAGATTCAGCTCCCACAACGTGACCTAGGGCAGGGAGGTGAAGGCATGGGCTGCCCAGCACAGGTGGCACTCCCTTGGGCTGTTGTGCTTCTGAGGAGCAGGATTTCACCTGTTATGTTCAAAAAAGGCTGAGTTTTGTTGCAAATAAGAGAAACTTCTAACCTTGTGCTCTAGATGTGCAGTTTTGTGGGGTTTTGTGTATGTGGTGAAGAAGGAAACATCATCCAGGTGCAGGTTTTTGCAAATTTAGCAAGACAGAGGTGAGCTTGGCCAATGAGATGGTGGCTGTGGGGACACCACAATGAAGCTGTGGATGGTCTCTCCTTTGGGGACACCGCAGTGGAACTGCAGATAGGCTCTCCTTTGGGGACACTGCAGTGGAGCTGTGGATGGTTTCTCCTTTGGGGACACCACAGTGGAGCTGTGGATGGTTTCTCCTTTGGGGACATTGCATTGGAGCTGTAGATGGGCTCTGCTTTGGAGCCCAGAGTGCTCACACCACCTCCCACCTGGTGGGACATGGCCAGTGCCTCCTGCTACCCAAAGAGGGAGGAATTTTGGGGTGTGGTGACATCAGCCAAGTCCCTCTCCAGGTGGGAAGGTGAGGGACTGGATGTGGGTGGGAGGGAACCATGTTTCTCAGCCTGGTTCCCCCATTCCATGCCTTGGGCTGTTGATCCTGAAGGGCACTTTTATCCATGGACCTTGTTCTGCATTGTGCATCCCCGGTGTCCGACACCGGATTAAACAAAGTGTCACGCGTGCGAGGTGTACAGGGCAATTATTTTAACCCATTTCACCTTCTAGTGTGGAAAATCTGCTTAAAATAGGACTTGCTAAAGTCATTGTACCATATACAAAGGGGTTATTAAAATGCACTCTCGAAATAGAAAATAGGATTAGAAGAGACACTTTGGCTTTGAGGCCTTCTCCAGCTGAAAGAAGGCCTCGTGGCCAAAATGTCTCCTTTAATCTCATTTTCTGTTTTGTGGTAGGAATTTTAACTCTCCTCACCCCCTCCCAACCCCCCCTGTGTCTCTCTGCCCACATGCTGGTCTGGCACAGCTCAGCTCCCTTCCCACAACTGGGGGATATTTTTCTCTTGTCATAATATCAAGACATTTTATTTTCTAGTCCAAACAAATCCCCCCCAAAACCCACAAACCTGTTTCCATCAACCGACTTTTGGTTGTTTGCACTAAGGCTCCCATCTATCAGGTTTCCTTGCTCTTCAGTCCTGGTGAAGGCTTCTTGTGCTTCTGGGTCCTTGGGACAAAAAACACCTGGAAATCCTAATTATTTAGTGTGGAATGCTGATTTTTCCATCTCTGAAGGTAATTTGGTAAGGAACACCTGTGATACAGATACCTCTATATATCTATATGCTCTTATATCTGTATATTAGTTGAAATGCAAAAGCTGCAAGCTACACCAACAACTTAATGTTTTAAACATATCCTATAATTTAAATTTGACCTTTCCTGGATAATATCAAACTGATATCTAGTTGCTTCACTGCCTTCTAACATTTTGATTCCTAAATGGAGTTTTTAATTTAACATGCAAAAATTTATGCTCCAGATTAGGGAAAAAAACCCCTCAAAATCTTGCTGTAACTCTTAATTACAGTTAATTACTGTATTTCTTAATTAGATTCTTAATTTCCAACTATTTAACTTCAGTGAAACAAACGGAAAAGCAGCAGTCCAGAGAGAGCTTGAAAGAAGCAGCCTGAAGATCTGAAAGCAGTCGTGGTTTTTTTGTATTTTTGTATTTTGAAGGAATCCTGAAGGCGCTGAATTTTATTTCCATAACTGGGAAGGGCAGCGATCTGTATTTATACTTGTGGCAGAAAAATTCTGAGGGGAAAATTATTCCTTTTGAAAGCGTTTGCATCCATGTTGCAGGTTGGAGGAGGGAGAGAGAGGTGCCAGAACCAAATGCAAGGAAATACTCAGGTTACTCATCAGTTGGAGTAATAAGTATTTGAAGAGCTTGCTGGTGGCTGGATTTTTAAATGTGAAAACCTTTAGGATGTTTGCAGTTGGAGTCTCAAAATTCCTCTCAGCTGGGTCACATCAGTGTATACCCACACGAGTGGGTACATGGAACACCTGGAAGTGTGTGAGGATAGATGGGGCTTGAAGGAACCTGGTCCAGTGGAAGGTGCCCCTGCCCATGTCAGGGGGTGGAATTAGATGAGCTTTCAGATCCCTCCCAACCAAACCATTCTGGAATTCTCTGAGTGTCATGGGGAGGTCCAGCTCCAGCATTTGGGTTTCCTCAGAGGATGCTTCACCTGCCCAGATGCCCCCAGTCAGAGCCTCCCCCCTCCCCGAGTGCCTCAGCTCTCAGGATTTTTTTATGTTTTTCCTCACAAAACAAAAATAAGCGTTAAACCCCCCAAACCACGTTGTTTGAATGCAGAGCAGCACCAGACACGAGCGTGCTTCTGCCTCAGGCAGGCTGATCTCCCTCGGAGGTGGATACGAACGGTCAGCTTTAAACCTTATAACAAAAGGTTAATTTTTCTTCCTTGACGTCTTGCTGACTAAGTCAAACCCCCGAACATGAGGTCGATGGCTGATTCCTACGTTCCCAAAGACAGCTTTACTCACCAGTGATATCAGTTTTGTGTCTCTTGGCAACAGATTGGTTCTGGCACCCCGAGGACGGGGCGCCCTGGCATTCTTGGGCTGCCAAGAGGCACAAACAGGATACTGGGGGGATTTGGTGCCTTGCTGAAAATACCTTAAAATATGTTTTGTGCCATAATAACGTGTTTTGAAAAATGAGCTGTTTTTGTTGTTGAGTTGTTTGGTTTTTTTCTGGAACCAGTCCTCCCCCAGACTCATTTATGGGTATGTTTGTAATACCTTGGCTCCCACTGCCTTTGTGGATGGATGTGTCCTTGCTGGAATGCTGCTTGCCCTCACCCAGGGGTGATGCCTCTTTGCAGAGCTGTTTTATTTCACTTTTTCCTATGCACAGGAAAACGAAGGAAAAACCTGATAGAACCATAAGATGAAAACATTAATTTGTGTTTTTTTCCTTCTGTCCCGTCTTTGAAAGAGCTATGAATCCAGCATTTTGTGAAGGTGCTTATCTCAAAAATAGAAGAAAGAATGTGCATCAAAGGTGGTGATTTTTTTTTATATTATAGGGCTAATTATGATGTGCCTATTAGATATCTTGGCAAAATCTTTAGTGCCTTATGTGCATAACCAGGACAAGTGCTGAAACTGCGTAGAATAATTTATAATGCACGTCACAGCCAAAAATTTACTGTCATTCAATCAGTGAATTGAATAAGCATCATCTTACCAAGCTTTGAAATCACCCATTTCATTATTGCAGATTTCATTCACAGTGGTGAGGAAGGGCAGCAGCTGGGAGGTGCTGCACGGGCTGGGCTGGGAGGGTGAGGATGCACCTGGGGATTCCTGAAGATTCTTTGCCAGATGGGGTGGAGAAGCCACAACAACCAGAGAGCAGATTGCTGCTTTTGTTGGATCCACAGATGATGTGCTCTTGGCTTCTGGAGGGCCAGGCTGAGATGGTGCACTGGGGCAAAGTGTGGAAGACCCAACTCGGAAGAGGCCAGTGTGGGAAAGAGGAGCTGGAGGGAAGGGACAGAATGTGAAATTTGGAGGTTTCAAATGCAGTAGGGATGTGCTTGAGGAAGCTGAGGGAAGAGCAGACAGCAGGGCAGAGGGTTTGGGTGGTTGGCGTGTATATGGCTCTGATTGGAGGGGCTTGGGCAGATGCAGCCGCTTTGCCTCTGACCTGGAGGTGCTGCAGAGTTGTCTGGGGCACATGTGATGGTCACTTGAGAGCTGCAAAAACACCCCTGTGCTTTATACCCAAGGGTATATTCTCTTCTCCTTGGTGCTTGTTCCACTAGAGGCCTCTTACCTGCTGTTAGGGAGATGCTCATCTGGGTTTGCAAACACCAGTGAGAGATGTCTGAGGAGTTCTGTAGTGGCCTTCAGCTAAGGAGGCAGTTCTTTGAGACTCAGAACAAGTGGTGATCTCGGCATTGCTTCCTCTCATGTTAAATGACACCATCCTCTTTCTTGTTATTGTCACAAATCTTAAGATTGTTCTTCTTCCCATTTTAAATAGAGCATGTGGGAAGATCTAAATAGGCAACTTACTCTAGTGGGAAGTTGTTACGCGTGCCATCACGTACTCTGGTATTTATTCCTCTCCATTAAATTATATTCTCCAGACCATTTTTAAATGTGTTAATTTCAAGGAGACAGGTTTTTAAAAATACATATACTCAAATAGTGTTGAAACCCATTAAAAAAATCTATTTAAAATCAATTGTGTGCGAGAAGAAGTCTACAAACAAAAGGGCAGAGACAGGCATATCAGCTTTAATTTAGCACTGGATTCCCTTTGACAGGAGCCATTTAGATAGAGGGCAAAAAATTATCTCACTGAAAAAGGCAGTGATTGATCACATGTTGGTAAGTGAATCAAGTCTGCAAAAAACAGAGGCGATTAAGGGACAAAGAGGAATTATCATATTACAATGTTGCTGCCTGTCAAAGCTCCGTCTTGTTGTGCATTCATGTGTCACGTTGTGACATTCGATCAGCGCTTAACTCCCTGGGACAAAGGGATGGTCGTTAAAAATCTTTAAATGCTGCTCAGAATTGTGCTGGGGGTGTAAATCCA
This sequence comes from Geospiza fortis, assembly GCF_000277835.1. Lineage (NCBI taxonomy): Eukaryota > Metazoa > Chordata > Aves > Passeriformes > Thraupidae > Geospiza > Geospiza fortis. The sequence continues at coordinate 1,763,742 of NW_005054369.1, read as the reverse complement.
TGTTTTGACTGCTGACAGAGATCTTTATGCCCGCAAGAATAGATACACAGGACCTGGCTGACAACTTATTAAGTGGATCTTAGCACCAGGGCGTTTCCAGCTCTTTCTCATCTTTGGTGTTGCTTTGCTGGCCGTGATGGGATGGGTTGGGAGGTGCCAGGGAGAGCAGGCTGGCACTGCCCGTGGGCAGGTAAAACAGCTGGAAATTGGTGAAACCAAAGGTATTCATCTCCAGAAAATGGAAACTGTGGAGGCAGGAGGTGGGCTGGTAAAACCTGCGGTGAAATGGGAAGGATGAGGATGCGGTTGAAGAGGGTTTGTGGGAAGATGTGGGAAAAATGAAAGAAAACCTGTGTGTGGCAGAGCTGTGGGGAGAGTCTGTGTGCTGGATGGACTCTGGGGTTAGCAGAGTGAGGCTGGAGACAGAGAAGACAGGATGTGCAGGGTGTGTGTCAGCATTTTCCCCAGCCTAGACCCAGTTAATGCCTCGCCCGGCTCAGCTGCTTCCTGATGGCCGTGCTGGAGAGGAGTGAGTGGGACATGAGCAGTGATGAGCAGTGACAGGTACAGGGGAGCATGGCAGCTCCATGGCTCAGCATGTTCCCTGCTGAGGTGCTGGTGTCGTGCTCCTGGGCCACAGAAGCCTCTGGAGACCATGGCATGTTCATAAACCTTCTCTAGAAACACATGCAGAAATGTGCTAAATCTTTAAAATAATGGACTGCAGTTTAAAAAAGTAAGAGATCTTTCGTTTTTCTACATTTTATGGCCTTGGCAGTTGCTCTCAGGGTGCTGATGGTGTGGCTCTCTCTGTCCTTTGCCACCCATGTGGATCCTCCTTTGGACACACACACATGGATGTGCAGGAGCTCCGTTGGAGAATCCACTTTGCTCTGCTGAGTTTCAGGGTCATGCTGATATGGGGGCTGGAAGTAGATCATCTTCAAGTCCCTTTCTAAGCCAGACAATTCCATTATTCTATGACATCTTTTCTTGGATTTTCTGTCTTCAGTACATGCAGTTAACCAGGGTCTTGCCTGCCTGGCTCTGAACACAAAATTCACCTGCTTGGAGTTTTTTTTAAGGAAAAGGGAATGGAGAACAGTTGTGTGCCTCATCTGAGTGCTACACCAAAAAAGCACTGTTAAAGATACCTACATGACAAAGATCAGATAAAAGCAAAACAAAACCCACAAACCAGCAGAGTGGTAGCTCTCTGAGAACCAGCCTTTGTGATTTTCAAAGAGCCTCTGTTAAAGCAAATGTCTTGCTTGGATGAGAACAGAAAACAAGTAAAGCATCAGCTTTTTGTCAGGGAATAGGTGCATACTAGACTGCTCTAAGTATCTGCATCATGACTGTGTGTCTGAATATATTAATCAATAATCTGGAAAAAAGGGGTGGACAGGGAGTTGGTGGCACTGAGGCCATGAGGGATTCCATGAGGGATTCTGGTGGGAGACAGCCCTGTGCAGAAGGAGGCAGAGCTGAAATTAAGGAGGATCACACGGTCAGATGAAAGCCACCACTACCAAACACAAGGCTTGGTGCCCAGGAAGGAGCACTCCCAGCTCCTTGCACACGTTGCTGTGCTTTCAATGAACTGGAACCACTGGGGAAAAAGACCTGAGGGTCACTGCAGACAGCTTGATGAAGACATCTTCTCAGTGTGCAGCCAGTCACAAAAGAGGAGGCAAGGTGTGAGACCATGGGAAGAATGGGTAAGAAAATATGGAAAATATGATACTGCTGTAATGAGGGTGCTCAGACTGTCCCAGGGAGTGTGTGCTGGGGAGGTTAGCCCTCACTCTGCAGCTCAGGTGGTTCTTGGGAGGTGATGGCTGGAATGAATCACATAATTATAGAATGATTGGGTTGGAAGGGACCTTAAAGACCATTTCCACTCCTCCTTCCACTAGACCAGATTGCTCCAAGCTCTGTCCAAGCTGGCCTTGGTCACTTCCAGGGATGGAGCAGCCACAACTTTTCTGAGTAATCTGTGCCAGGGCCTCACCCCCCTCACAGGGAAGAATTTCTTCCCAATATCCCATCTAAACCTCCTCTCTTTGAGCTCAAAGCTATTCACCCTTGTCCTATCAATAGTCACAGCTTGTAGCCATGTCTGCGTAGTTGAAGAGATTGGGGCTGTTTAGAAACATCATGTGAGTAAGAGGATTTGTGTGAGAGGTTTTGTAGACTAATGTTTGACATATTTAACCTTTCTCAAAATACGAGAGCAAAGGAAAATCCAATAAAACCAGGGGCGTGCACTGGGCACTCTGCAATTGATGTTTCCCCCCATTGCCTGCTGAAACACCAGGAATGTTGGGCAGCCCCACACTGCCCCTCAGCCTGACCTGTTCCCTCCTCTCTGCTCCTGCCTTTGGAAGTTTCCCCTTCTCTGTGGACAAGCATATTTTAGCCTGTTTGGCGCTTTTTGGCAGCGTGTACTGAAACTGCTTTTCATACTGCGTTAGAAATACGGTCGGTCGCAGCGTGTTCTCCTCTGCTACCAAATCCTTGCTGAGAAGCTGAAATATTTTGAAGCCACATTCAATTAACATTACTTCTTTGGGAGCACAGGACTTCTCTCAGCAGTGTTTTCAGCAGCCTCGGCGTTGCTTTTGTCAGACAGAAACGCTTCTTACACTCCAGTCTTGATGGAAGCGATGGGGAAACCTCATAGATCCTGTGGAGGGTCCTTGGTTGGGAGTGGGGTGCGTGGTAAGGGCTGGGATACAGGATGGTTTGGCTGCAGATTTTGTGGAGGGGAGCTCCACAGACATTCCTTTTCCTCATACTTCTTCCTTTGAGCTGAAGAATAATTCTTGAACTGGCAGGGATGATTAATGCATAGATACTGAGAAACATAGTTGGCTTTTTAAAACTGTAGTTACTTGGAAATATGGGCTGGCTGCCATGGATGAGGGTGCTGTAGGAGTTTATCTGAACACAAAATACTGGAAAGTCAAATTTTACAGTCGTTTAATTTGTCCAGTGTTTTCAAATAAGGATACTAAATGAATATATTTAAAACAGTGTTACTCGGGAAAAATATTTATTTGACAGGGTCACTATGAGTTCACTGGTACAATACTGGAACAGCACAATATTGTTCAAAGTGGAGATGGAGAGGAATGCCTGCTCAGTTAAAGCCCTGGCAGTGCTGCCCCAAATGTGAGCTTGCAGATGGCAGCAAGCAGCCCTGTCCCTGGGGTGTGTCCCTTCCCTCGAAGGTGGCTTTTTCTGCAGGGACAGCTTCAGTGGCTCTGTGTTAGAATCACAGAACAGTTTGGGTTGGAAGGCGCCTTAAAGACCATCCAGTTTCAACCCCCTACTGGCAGAGACACCTTCCACTAGACCAGGTTACTCAGAGCCCCATCCAACCTGGCTTTGAACATGTCCAAGGATGGGGAGTCAACCATAAGGAAATAATCATCTGATCTGTTTAAAATCTGTGGAAGCAGAGCTCTCTGATGGGCTTTGTTTGGGACACTGGTGGTGGAATATGAGCGAGTGCTGTCCCAGGTGGGTCACATCTCACGGCCACAGCTCTTCCCTGTGGCCTGGGCTAGTGAGTGCACATCTGGCCAGAAGAAACAAAGGAGGATCCCTATCCTGATGGGCACTAATTGTGTGTTAACGAGCCCTCACCACGGAGCAGGACACTGCTCTGAGCTTTGTGCCTGGCAGGGAGGGTGGTGGCTGGCTGCTGGGACACGAGCGCTGCTGGTCATTGCTGAGACCATTGAAAGCATTCAGAAATGATTTTAGAAACCCTACTTCTGCTAGGAGTCAGGAGCAGCTCCAGCCAAGCCAGCTCGGTGCCAGGAACAGCTCGGATGGTGGAGTCTCCTGCCGGCAGCACCGCTCTGCCAAGAGCTAATCCCCCGTGAGAGCATGGGAACAAAACAGCGCCGCTCGCACAGCTCCTCCTTGGGCACAGGGAATCGATATTAACGCTGGATCACCACGAAATTCCCGCTCTGTTTTCCGTGGCTTACACCCCAGGCACACCTCCTTGCCAAGGATCAGCCGCCCCAACACGGAGCGCAGGAGTGCGCTTGGCCCACGCTGCCAGGTTTGCTCGCAGGCAAACAAAACCCTGGCACCTCTGCAGATGCCAGCCTGCCTTGCTTTTTCTGCTCCTTTGGAAGTGCTGCTTCTCCTTGGGAGAGGGCTGGCCAGCCTGGGGAGCTATGGGTACCCGCTCCGGCGCTCCTGGGCTGTGTGGAGAGCCAGGCTTTGGAGCTGCAGCCCTCATTTTGGTGCCAAACCCAAAGCTTTTGTGCCCAGAGGGTGGATGCGGTGCTTGCTTAGTGAAACGGGTTAATGCTTCGCTGGACTCCGACACGCCAATGGCTTGGACAGCTAAAAGCAAACAAAATTCCAGTTTGGATTGAGCTGGCCCAAAATGAAAATCCTTGTTTTCTTTTTCCTCCTGGAGTTTTGGGCACATTGTCCCCACATGAAGCTCTGTAGTTGGCTGGAGTGGCACGTTGGTGATGTGAAATGATTCCAGAGGAAGAGTGGATAAACATTTTTATATTGAGGTATCTAGTGCCGGAAAGTTTGCATGTAGACAGCCTTTAAATTAGGGTTTAGGTGGTCTCTTCATCTCTGTCCAGGATTTTTTCCAGTTTCCAACTTGTAATTTGTGGGCCAGGTTTGTAAAAGCTTTTCGAAATTAATCCATTCGAAAAATGCAAATAAGAGGGCAGCTGAAGGCAGGTCTCTGCTGCCTCGGGCAGTGAATTTGGCTCACGCTTCCAGTGTTCCCACTCAGTTCCCAGAAGAAAGATTTGTAAAGGAGAAGGAAAAAACCCCACAACAGAGGAATTGCTGCAGGTGATTCAGAGGGGGATGCTGCTGTTCCATCACTGCTGCTCTGCTCTCTCAGTGGCACGCTGTATCCTTGCCCATGGACACAGCTCCTCCCTTGGCTCTTCTCATCATCTGTAAAGATGCTTCGACATTTTCACAAGAGCAGAAAGGCATGAAACCATCCTTCCTGCCTTCTGTAGTTGCATTTTTATTCCTCAGAGGTTCCCATTCTCCAGTGATGGACCACGGGAAGGGTTCTGTGAGCAATGGTGGGCTCCTTGAGGAGGAAGATACAGTAACTTTATGGATCTTTTGCTTTAGTTATTCAAAGGTTGCTTTTTCAGTTTTGCAGCTTTTAGGTATAAAATGCAGATGCTGAAAGGAAATCTGTGGGAATTAAGAGACCAGACAGATTTAGCCAGTGCCTTCTTCATTCACAACTGGTAAACCCTCAGAGTATTTTTTAGCAGACCTAAGGCATTGGAAGGGATAATCTTTGAAAGCAGGCAGAAGAAAACAACCCCAGTTTGAACTGAATCAAAAACTACAACACGAACATCCAGTGGGCAAAGGGAGCTTTAAAATGTTCTGGACAGGCTTTGGTCAGCATTTTTGTGGTCAGCATTTTTGTGGTCCAGAAGACATGTGGGTTTTGGAGGGTTCAGGAGCTCCTGTGCTTAAAGAAGGGCTTGGTGTTGAGCATAGCTCCCATTGCACATCTGTTGGTGTTCCTTGGGTACGTGTTGCTGCAATGTTTGTTACTCCTGGGTGATGTGTGCATGGACAGCCTGCTCCTAGGAGTATTCCATGTGCATCAAGCCTGTCTCAGAGCCCTCAGCCTGTTTGTTCCTGTGTGTCTGTAGCCATAGGGAGGAAATTCCCGCTAGCATTGTTCTGTCAAATGCTCTTTGTTTAAGTCTCCTAAGTTTTCTAATCACTTTGTCTCTTTGTTTTCAAGTCAGTAGTTTTTATTGTGAAAGCCATGGCATATTGATAACTATTGGGGAAATTCCCTGAGGCTGCTGAGCAGGAATCTGCCTTGATGACAGAGATGCTTCCAATTTTTAAGCAAAACAGCCTGTAAATTGTGCCATCAACTAACAAGTATGGGATCCCTGCTGTGTAATGTGTGGGATCCTGGAGTATTTTTATTTCCAGGGTGATACCCTCATGGTAGCATGTGGAGCTACAGCTGGGCCGCCAAGGAGCATCCTGCTTTGGGAAGATGAACAGAGAATATGTTCCTCAGGATTGCCATGCCTAATTAGCCTCAAGTTCTGGTATTAGGAGATGTTAATGAGCTGCAGCATATAAACTAACCGCAGGAAAAAACCTTTTTAATGGCTCTGCCAGCGGTAGGAAGAGGAGTGCTGCTGGGGGAGCTGACTCATAGCTCAGGACCGGTGGCACTGGGCAGGGGGTGGCCATGCCCAGCTTGGGCACCGGGACCTGATGGCACCCGTGGGCATGGCCCGTGTTATCCCAGTGGTACCTCAGAAATGAGTTTCTCTGAGCTTTGCAGTTGAAGGGAGGTCTGGTCATCTTCTGTGAAACCGTTTAATTAGCACAAAGGTGGCCTCTGTTAGTCCTTGTTTTTGTTGGTTTTGAGGATGGATCCCTGGAGATGACCGGTGTATCCAGTAGTGCAGGCTAACAGTGCACTGCCTGCTCCTATTTGGATGTTATACTGCATTTACCCTTAGTTTTCCCCTTTTTTTTCCTATAGTGGAGATAAAGGTTTAGAAACAGAGATAGGAGATTTAATTTATTTGTGCTTCTGTATCAAAATTCAAGAGACTTTAAGAGAACTTCATTCTTTCTGATCCATTTTGACTCCTTTGGCACCTTTCTTGAGAGGCAGGTGAGAAAGTTGCACTTCCATTCTCTCTCCTTTCCACAGACCTCCACTGTGCACTGTTTTACCATACCAGCCATTCTGTTCATTATTTCAAAAAAGTGCCCTATTCATGGGTGAGCTGAGCTGCTGCAGTGTAAGATTGTTATTCATCATACTGGAAAATATGCCTTCTTTTTTTTTTTTTTCCATTGCTTTGAAATTGTGTAAAACGGACATGGGGGAAAAAAAAAACAAACCAGCTTGCCAGGCTCTTAAGTGAAATGATTGCATTGAAGAGCAGAGTTGGAGAGGAGCCAGCGCAGAACCTCTGATCAGGCAAGAAGGGAAAGGATAACGTGGCCACAGTGAGGGCGTGGGGCTGGAGAAAAGCTCTGAGAGGAAGAGCTAATTGAGGAGGGGATTGAAACAAGAAATGTTTAATAAAAGGGTGTTGGTTAGTTAGTCATGAAGAAAAGTTGTATGTGTCAGGTGGGAATTGGCAGAGAGAGGTGTTAAGAATGCCTCTGCGGAGCATCTGGCAGACCCTGCTGGGGATGCTGCCTGTACTGCTAACCATGACACTGAGAAATTTAGGCTGAATGTAAATGAAAGTGTATTTCATTTACAGAGAAAAATTTCTCTAACTTCATGGCCCAAAGGTGTCAGTCAGTGAGGTCCCTTCCAGCCATGGAGCCCTGGGTTGCTGTTGGGAATTTGCCTTGGGTGAGTGGGTCCTTTGTCCTGTTTCCTCTGTAAACTCGGAGTGTGTGTGCTGGAGCTCTGGAGTATCCTGTTGGACCTGGTGGAGCTCCTCTGTGTGTGCTGCAGAGCTAGCCCCTGGTCCTGCAGCAGTGGCCAGGGATGAGCTGCCCGTGTCATCCTCTGCCAGCGAGGGGGACAGCTCCTGATGGCCACTTGCTCCAGCACATGGCCATTCCAGATAGGCTTCAGATCAGAGTTCTGCCAAAGCCTGAGACACGCACGTGTTTCCAGGATGGATGATAAACTTCTGAGTGCTCAGTTCTGATAGCAATAAAATTGCTGCAGGATGCTCTGCTTGGTCAATGTGTGGGCAACACAAAGAGGTTCTCTTTGGAAGGTGCCTTCCAAGCCTGACTTTGCACTCTACAGCTGCCTCTGGAGATTCCAGAGGCACAGAATAGTTTGGGACCTTAAAGGGCATCCAGTGCCATCCCAGCCATGGGCAGGGACACCTTACACCATCCCAGGCTGCTCCAAGCCCTGTCCAACCTGATCTTAAACGCTGTCAAGGATGAGGCATCCCCAGCTGGCATGGAGAAGACCATGGGGCAAATGGGATC
>NW_005054369.1:1742578-1755749 GCF_000277835.1 Geospiza fortis | reverse complement strand
TGCTGAAAATGCCTCTTCTGGAGACTGAGGGGTGGTGGGACTCAGCTGTGCCTGCAGCAGGGGAGAGCGCTGAGGAGTGGGGGGCACCTGCACCCCCACCAGAGCAGGGACTGGTGGATGGAACATCTCTCAGATCTGGCAGCCAGCATGGAAGAAAGCAAATAAAGAAAAGCCATCCCCATTTCAGGCTGTGGTATTTTGACTTAGTTAAAATATTTATCTAAGAAATCTAATGGGGAAATGTAAAAATGTAAGTTTATTAAAGTTCCAAAGAACAGGAAGAACAGACAAAAGGCCTGGGAGGAATACCACAGTGTTTTCATTCTTTTAATGATTATCTGCTGGGTTTTTTAAGTGCTTGGGGATGAAGGACTTACTGTATTGGTCTGACTACAAAGTACTCACAGAGCCCAAGTGTAACTGTTCCGGGCAGGGCTCATTTTCTGATATCCCAGATTCCTGAGCTCTGTCAGTGTAATACCAGCCATTCCCCATCCTACTTATTGCATCCAGCTTTTTAAGTAATGGGCCAAGTAATGATGGCAGATGCTATAATCATTTTTTTGTTAATGATTTAGAGCTCTATTTGCACAATAATTAATTCTGCACAGCTCCCTGGCACAATACAAGAGGAATGCTCTCCTAACTTTTTACTCCACATGTTAAATGAGACTACTGAGCCTGGAGGGTGCAAGGCAGTCCAAGGGTGAGCCTGGGAGCTTCAGACCCAGGACTGTTGTAGCCTCATGGGTGTTAGATGAGCTTAAATGTTGTCTGTGGACTGTGCTGGATGCTTGGAAGAGCCCACTTGGTTCCTGATGGCAGCACAGCTGGATTGTAGCTACTTACAGCAGCAAATGCAGACAGTGCCTGACAATCCCAAACATTTGACCCACCCTTACTGAGGGGCAGATGGATCCTGAGAGCTTTAAAAACCACTTGAAAGAATCAGCTCTTGGCATAGGAAAAAAAAAATAAATTATATTCTCTGTGTACTTCCCGGATGACCAAAATGGTGTTTGCGTGGGTTCTGTTGCTGCTGTAGCTCCTGGTTGCTCCAGGCAGGATGGTTTTGTTCCTTGCTCAGTTTTCCCTTTTGTCTGTTGGGATTTTCAGCTGATGAGCAGAAAGGTCTTGATTCACACTTGGCACAACACGGCTCTGTTCTCAGCAGCAGATGCCAGATGCTGCCGGAATACAAAGAAATAATGAAAGTAACCCGAAATGTGAGTCAGCTGTAGGTGTGATGGGGGTGCCTCCTCTGCTTTGTCTTCCTCTGGCATTTCTTGCTCCATCCACTCTGCCTTCAGCTTTAGTCTCAGCTCCTCATTTCTCCCCTGTATTCATGCTCCAGCTTCATTCCCTTTTGTCTCTCTTTTCTGCCTTTTGCCATTCTCTTACTGCCCACTCCTGTGCCATGACCACGTGGTGGGGGAGTGATGTTCCCTACAATGATCATGAAAAACCTATTTCCATTCCACTTCACTTCCCTGGCACCCCCCAGTACCATTTTTAGTGCCATCTCAGCAGCAGACATTTCATCTATGGAAATTCAGAGTGTTTGTTCCTTCTCTAGGCACGACCCTGAGTACTGGTGTCATTGCAGAAGTGCTAACTGCAGCCAGTACCTCTTGGAAAAGCACTGAATCACTTTATTTCTTCATTGTGAATCACTAATTTTATTTTCTCCTAATGCTGCGTGGAGTTTCTCTAGTTCTGGAGGTCACTGGAGCCCTGTAACTGCAGCCAAAAGCATTTTAAATGGTCATTGTGCAGTGTAGCAATGCCATCAATCTCCTGGGCCATTATTTTATCTAAAAAGATGGATTTGATATCCATTTTCATGTTTAAAGCAAAATTACTGGCAGGCTGCCATATCGTGTGAGGCACAGAGAGTGGGAACTTGTTCATAAAGGTTTAGTGTGAGTGTGACTATTACCTACTGGTTTGGGATATTTTTCAACAAATCAAGACCTGCTGGTAGCCAGGTGGGTTCTGAATGGGGTCTTTCCTTCTGAATTGGTCTTATTTTACTCTTTCATTTCCAAGCCAGTCTGTAGTCTGGCTCAGATAATGATTAGATCTTTTTAATTGAAGTCTCATCAGCATCAGATGCTGGCTTGCCCAGAAATACCTTACTTTTGGGCTTATATGTGTATATGAAAAAAAGAAAAAGAAGAAAAAACTCCGAAAATAATAGTGGAGTGTAAGTCTGGGGCATATTGAATTAATTTCCTGTTCCACTTCTGCATCAGCTAACCAGACAAATAACCAATTTGTTAAGGGCTCTGCTACTTCCTTCAATCACTTGCTCACAATACACTCTTTACATTTTATTTCCTGGTTTTTCCATTTCAATTCCTTACATCTCCTGCAGGTCTCCGTGTTTTGGTGCCAACAGCAGCATGGCCAGTGAGGGAGGGCAGGGTGTGATCCTGCACCTCCCATCTGCCCCATCCACCCTCTGGATGAGGGTTTCTGAGGGGACAGCGAGCTCTTTGATGCACATCCCTCGGGGAATCCAAATTAAGGATCTCCCCGGTGCTGTGTCTCCATTGCCTCATTGGTGGCAGCAGGGATTGCAGCTTGTAGGTGGGTTCCAGTTTACTGAGCTGTTTCTGAGAGCAGTGGGGTGAGAATATCACTGTGGCATGGTGGGGGGAATGGTTTGGGTTGGAAAGGGCCTTAAATCCCATCCAGTGCCACCCCTGCCATGGACAGGGACACCTCCCACTGTCCCAGATTTCTCCAAGCCCCATCCAGCCTGGCCTTGGACACTTCCAGGGATCCAGGGGCAGCCACAGCTGCTCTGGGCACCTGTGCCAGGGCCTGCCCACCCTCTGTGTAAAGAATTTCTTCCCACCATCACATGTCAGGGTCTGTACTGGGAGCAGGATTAAGCAATCTTAACACAGGGCTTTCATTATTTTCCTCTCCTGGTGCATGATGGATTTCTTTGGAGACTGGTACAGTGCTGGTTAACAAAGTATGGTGTGGCTTTTTGCTCCATTCAGTGCATTTTGTGGGCTTATAGTTGTGTTTAGGAAATTGATTCTGGACACTCTGCCAGGGGTGTCATTCCAGAGAAATGGAGGCAAAAAGGAGAAAAAAAACCAAAGAGCACTCTGGGTTTCTGGGTAAACTGCCTTAACTGCCAAATGGCTCCTTGCAGAGACACAATCCTATAGGAAAATCCGTAAGAAAAATAAAGATATGTAACCTGAGAAGTCTTGAGCAGAAGTTGCAGAGGGCTCCAGTGTTCTCTGATGGAGAGGGGAGGAAGTACAGCCAGTCAGTTGCAATGTTGTGGAGCATAATAAATACTTTATTACCACACACTATCATTTGGTTCCTAAATAGTGTGGGACAGACTCTGCTCTCGGATTGTGTCCCCACATTTGTGACTCTGTGAATATCCAGGGTTGAGGACAGAATTTGGGTCACACCCTGCAAAGTCTGCATGTAAAATATTCCAGAGTCACACAAGAAAACTCTCCAGGCTGGCACTGTACTGGTGCATGTGAGGGTGGCAGTTGTTATCAGTCTAATGATATTTTGGGGTTGACCATAAAAACACTTTGGTCTAAGGCTGGAATTCGATAAATAAGATGAATTGGACCTTTTCAGTGCTGATACAGTTTTGATGTATATTTTGAAACACACTACAGCCTTGGCTGTCCAGAAAGGGGTGGATAGAAAATGCTGATTTATAGGGTGAGCTCAGTAGGTGCAGTGGGTTAAAAAATCCTTGTGGGGTGGGGGAATAACTTGGGCAACTTTTTACCATTTGATTTTCTTTTTTGCAACAAAGCCAGAAAATCAGTGGGAAACTGGGGAGGGAATAAGTGTGAAAAGCAGCAGCAGAAATCTCCTCATTTTCTGGTAATTGTGAGCTTTCAGACCAGCTACCACAGTAACTTTTACTTTCTGGTTTTCCTGCTGTCATACAGTAATAATTTTAAATTTGTCATGCTGGAGGGAGATGCCAATATCAAACTGAAAATGAAGTAAATGCTTTTGATTGGAATTGAAAAGGAAGTGTTTCCTGCTTTAAGCTAAGTTTTAATTTAACCTAATTACACAATAATGCAATCGGTGTTTAGTTAATCATGAAAGGTGAAAATTCAGCAGCAAGGCAGGAGGCACATCCTCACCCAGCACATGGTGTGAGCTCTGTGGGTTGGCAGGGAAATATGGAATTCCTGCCTTTACAGGTTTACATCTGAGTGACTCTCCATGTCCCTTCATGTGCTTTTCCCTCTGGGACTTTTCCAGAGCTGTGTTTAATACAGAACTGCTAGGACACCCGTGAGTTATGGGATAATAATTCCGTGTCAGGTACTGGGAGAGTGAAGCTTATTTTACAAGAATGCCCTTTGATGGAAGTAGGGCCCCTAATTCAAACTTGAGTGCATTCTGAGAGACGTCTACATGCACACAATAAAATCCAGGGAGAACAATTTGCATAGAAAAGCCGGGAAACAGCTGGGCTTAGAGACAGCTCAGATTTTAGGGGTGGTTTTCTGGGGGAACGAGGGAAGAGTCAAGCAAAAGAATTTAAAACCAGACCATTTTTGAGGATTTTTTATAATATTGCATACGTTAGAATAATTTTTAAAAACACAGCTGTGTGCTGGCTGCCTAAACCAGGTGTTTTTTACCTTACATTAATATTTAGATTGTTGTTCTTTGTAATTATCAGCCAACAGTAATGGTAACAGACACTTACTTGTCTGGCTCATATATGTCTGTATTTGCTCTTACTTTAAATTCTTTCCCATAGATACAATTCAGCACAATCAATGCCAACAAAATTATTTTGAAAGCAGATTAGATTAAATATCTCATCCCTTACTGAGCTTCCCATTGGCATGTGAGATGATCCTTAGAGAATTAAGATCTGTTTCAGGGACAGAAATGTTCACATGAGATTGCACAGCCTCTTGCTGGCCATTTTTTCTTTGAGTATTTGACAGAAATGCCTGGCCAGGCTAAATTCAGCCAGTTTTATATTTGAGAAGGTTGATGACTAACACCAGAGAGGGGGGAAAAAGTATCTGGGAAGTGTTTTTCTGTACAAGCTTGTAGGTGGTTTTATTCCAGGTTGTCTTGCATGTGACTTGGGGCTTTCCTAGAAGGATGTCACGGGATCATGGAGTCACAGATTGGTTTGGGGTGGAGGAAACCTTAAAGCCCATCTGGTTCCTACCCCCTGCCATGGGCAGGAAACCAGGCTGGACCAGGCTGCAGCTCAGGGAGGTGTTGGGATGGGACAGTTGTGTGAGCTGGACCAGGCTGCAGCTCAGGGAGGTGTTGGGATGGGACAGTTGTGTGAGCTGGACCAGGCTGCAGCTCAGGGAGGTGTTGGGATGGGACAGTTGTGTGAGCTGGACCATTCCCAAATCCCTGCTGGCTGGGTTCTGCATTGGGAATATCTCAGATTTGGGGTTGATTTTAAGTGGAGGTGTGCTACTCTTTGCTGCTGATTTAAGCCAAATCCTTGCCCTTACAGAGCCAAGAGGATGTTTTGAACTGGGAGATGAAAGGATGGTGTGGGCACCGTGGGTTAGAGTGATGAGATTTGCATCCTGGGCTGCTCCCTAAAATTGCAGTGCAGGGAGGGCAGAACAGCGTCATCCCCTTGTTCTTCCCCATTTCCTGGACCCCTTGAATCATTAACCCCATCATCCAGAGGCACACCCACACCTGCTGATGAAACTGTGGCAGCACTAACAGGTTCACTGATGGCACTTGGAAATGAGCCTTTCTTCCCTGGGTTTTGGTGGATCTGGCTGGTGTCCATCCCACACCCCTCTCTGCAGGGGTAGAGCCAGGTCTGGTCATGCACACCAGGTGTCTGTGGGATTTGGACCTCAGAATCTTGGAAGCAGGATCCTACCTGGTCTTTACATTGTTTTAAAGCAGGCTGGTGTGGATTTGTGCCTAATAAATATAAAGTCTCAGCCTCCCCCTGCTTTGCCTGTGACCAATCTGTGGTTTTTATAATCAAGATTAAGTCCCAAGACTGGAAAGCTGCCCACCAGAACACTGTGATTCCAGATGGTTTAGGGTGATAATTTTGTATAGGTTTATTAGGGTGATTTGGTATCTTTGCTACTTCATGTACTTATTGTAGCAAATAATTTAATGGAAAACGAGCAATTGCTGCGAGTCTGGAAATAAAGTTTGGGAGTTTCCTATTGTTACTGCTTTTGTTGGGTTTATTTAAACCTCGAGTCACTCTTCTTAGCCCAGCAAAAAAAGGGAAGGGGGACGACGCAGTCAGCAGTGATTTATTTCTTTAATGCATTTTTAATAAGCAGACCCCCAAGAATGAAGCAGTGGTGCATAATTACATTACTCTGGCCACAAAACCTGGGCTGTTCCCACTGTGAGCGGGTTATTTAACACCTGGTGAGCAAAAAGTGAGTGCCCTGCTGGGTTGGAAGCTGGCACTGACTCTGGGGTTCACATCTATTCTCTAGCAGCAGTTTCTCAGTTGCTGAAATGTTTTTGCCTGGACTTTGCACCAGGGGTTCCTGCAGCTCTGGTGCCTCTCCTGTGTCCCTGCCCTCCCTCTCCTGTACCCTTCGTGCACTTCCTTCTGAGGAGAGGCAGAAGCTCCTTTCCAGATTGCAGTCTCCTAAATTAAAGCAAGCCAAATCGATTTGAGTATTACATTTGCCTACAAGGACCTCCTGCTAACTTCTGTGTTTTTCACAATTGTGTTTTCCTGGTTTTGTTTAGTTTTTTTCATCTTTATCACTTCCCTGCTGCTGACTAAAGGAGCTACACAACAGGGGAAAGTGTGACTAACTCACTGCGTGCATAGGGGAAAGAGTGAGACTGCTTCTACACATGCTGGTGATAAATGCACAGAGTAAACAGAATGGAAAAGTGGAGAAAAACAGTGCTTTTTTTCTACAATCTCTCTTTTTTTTTTTTTTTTTAATAGCAATGTTAGTCATTCCTTCCAGCAAGTACAGGTTAAAACAGTTTCCATCATGAGATTTATTGCACGAGAAGCAGTATCAGCTGAAAATTTGTGCTTCCTTCTGAAATTGTTTTTCATGTTTCTTATTGTAAGAAAGTCCAAAAAAATGTTTTTCCTCTTATTTTCAGTGTCTCTTTTGGTTTGACAGCAAGTCATAGAGATGCAATTTTTCTCTTTCTCCCATGTCCTGTGTCATCTTGACAGCTATTTCCTATCTCAGTTGGGAGGAAAATCATTTAATCAACGGGAAAAGGGCAGGGGGATTCACCCAGGAATAGGTTTGAAACTGGTTTTAACTTTGGTTGAAATGGAGTAGATTCCAGATGACGTGGTCCCTTTAATTAAGGGACATCGTGCCCTTGTTTTAAAGCCTGCTGAAATCAGTGGAAAGATGCCACGGACTGCAACGGGCTCTGGAGCAGGTCCAGTCTCCTTTTGTGGTATAGAAATGCTTCTTCAACAATTTAAGAGCTTGGAGGGGCTGAATCAGAAGCCAACAAGTGACCTGCTCATGTATTGGGTCAGGAAACAGGTCTGAGCTCAGCCCCCACTGATTCAGGTGCTAATGAACTGCCCTGTTTTCCCTTCATGTAGTGTTACAGCAGACCTTCTTTCCTATTTTTCCTTCAAGTATCTCAGCACGGCTTCGGAAAGGGAAGGGAAATCTAATTTGTGTGTAAATACAGTATTGTGGTGTTTGTTTAATGCCTTTGTTTGCTTTGAAAGTTCGTCCTGTACTAATGAATTTACAAAACCTACATTGTCTATAAAACTGTCGCTGGTGCAGAATCCTGTAATAACTCAGATAAAGTATTTAAACCACGAGTGAGTTTGCTCTATCCTTGAGTTGATAAATTGTGTAGCTTCATTTGGTAGGAATCAGCAATTTTATGTGGCAATTAATTTTAACAGCAGTAGGGAGCCAAAGGACTGAGTTTTTATCCTTGGTTTTCTGCACATGTAGGGGAATATCCTTGTGTTTACTGTTCAGGTTGGTGCCCTGGGATACAGTGTGTATGTGCAGAGAATGGCACTTTACAGCCATTATGGCCACACTGCTCCAGTTCATGGTCCAACCCTCAGGATAAACCATTTTGGGGATTTCTCTCATCTGTTAAAATATGTCAGGAAAAGGGCAGATGGCCAAAAAATCCCTTCCCAGAATCTGTGTTGCTCTACTCCCTCTCTACTGCATGAACTTGCTGGTTGCCTTTTTTATTGTTTAAGTCACCACCATCAGGGATGATGCCAAAATCATGAACTTGGAGTCTGAGAGGAAGAGATCAAGTTTTTCTGAAGTGATTCCCATTGTTTGTTTTCCCTTTGCTGGTCTCTGATATCCAGCCTGGAAACATCCCGTTTGTACAGTTGGCTGCAAAACTGTAATTGTGTAGGATCTGATCTGGGAACCAGGAAAGCCTTAATTCCAATTTCAGGTCCTGCCACCAGAGGTACATAGTGGAGCAAGTCATTTGACTTGATAATTTATGTCTGTGACACTGACTGCATCATCAGCAGTGTGCAGAAAGCACAGGAGTTCCCCTAAAGCTAAAATCTGTCTTGAGGCAATAAAAAATGCCACAGGAGGTAATTTGAAAGGGATTTATTTAGGATGCTCTTGAGTAACATCCACATTTTGGGCTTTTGCTGTTTGTGAAACAGGCTGGAGAGATTTGGGAGCATTTCTGTGAAAAACCAGACAGACACCATAGGTAAATAAAGGTTTTATCATAGAACCAAAGGTGTTGGTCTCCCCTCCATGACTGTGGAGTCGTTGGTGGCTCTGTGGGTGCCACTAGGGGTTTGTCCATGGCTGGGCGTGGATTTCTAACATCATTTGTGTTACAGCAGTTCCTAGAGTGGAGTGATGGCTCCAGAATGAGGTTTGGGGAAGTTATGAACAAGGTCGTGAGCCTGATGGAAATTTCATTTTGCTCCATATTTATTCTGCTGTTTGGGGTTGCACAGAGCTACTGGTCTGTAAAATGAGGTCACAGCCAGGAAAGAAAGTTTGGGAGCTGTTGCTTTAGAGCTTGGGTTGAAATTAATTATTTGTGTACCTCAGAGAGTTGCACTTGTTTTTAAACAAGGCAGCTGCGTTAGAAAGCAGTGGGAATTCATTGTGAAACACTTTCTGTGATGGCCAGCACTTGAACCTTGCACTCCCTTGGTGCACCACCAACCAGAAATTTAAAATTGGCTGCCCAAAGTTGGCTGTGTAGTCACCCAGATATTTCATCGTGTTATTTCAGAAATCCCAGCGGCTCCAGATGCTCCAGGGCCATGGAGGAGTTTGTTGTAATCACAGTTGGAAAGGCCCGGTGTAGCTTGTGTTAAACTCCCACATGTTTAGACAAGAGAAAGGTGGATACAGAAAGGAAGGCCAGAGTAGTAATGGTTTGAGAAGGAAAAGTCTAACCAGTGTGGAACTGGATGTGAAAAATGCAAAACCAAAGGTGTCAGCTTAGTGTCTTCAAAGGAAAATATTATCTTATTTTTTCTAAGATGAAAACACCTATGAAGTAATAATCTTTAAAAAGCTGAGTCCTCCTCACACACCAACTCAAAATGCCGATAATTTGCAGAAAGGAAAATCTTTATTTTCATGCACAAAACCTGTGGGCTGTGTGGAAAGCAAAAATCTGATAAAATAGCTGAGCCAGGTGCTTGAAAGTGCTTTTCAAGGGGATTTCTCTGTCCAGGTGCTTACATATGCTTTCCAAGGGGGATTTCTCTATTGGGACCCTCTTCCTGACAGCTTCCCCATCACCCATTTCCTCTTTTTTCTGCCATGAGCTCTGTCATGTCCCCACCACCCTCCTGCTGTCCTGGTACATTGTTTCAGGATTATTTTCAAGGTGAATGTTTATATGCAGGCCATGTTCATGAGAAATGAGTCATCTGTGTAGCTTTTGAGTTGTGCAGTGCTGACTCTGGACATATATTTGTTTTTGTATTTGTTGCTCCCTTCTGAAAAAATCCCAAACAAATATTGAAAGGTGTTCTGCTTAGGCTGGAATTGCTAATTCATCTTTAAATCGCTGTGCTTTGGGAATATTTGGTGGATGGAGGAAGAGCAGCCCTCCCTCACCATCCCTGCCCCAGGGATGCCACGTGGGAAGCTGTAGGTTGCTCCTGCTCCTCCAGCTGCAGACTCAGCATTTGAAGGAGAAATTCCGCCTCATTTTTATGGCTTGACTCGTGACTTTGTTGTTGCATGTTCTGAGTTCCAAGGAGGAAAATAAATGGCAGGAAAGGAAAGCAGAGTAGGGTTTCCATATGCTTCCTGCATGTTGGGGACTCGTGCTCCGTGTTAGTTGCTGATAAGGAGGTTTTAAACCCATAGGTTTTAAAATGTGGCACATGGGTAAGCACCAGGGAAAATAGATGCATTTTTTTGTCTCTAAAATAGCCATTCCCTGGCAAAGACTGTGCCATTTGGGACACCTGTGCTCTGGAGACAGGTTGAGAGAGTTGGTGTTGTTCAACTCGAAGAAAAGAAGGCTCTGAGGAGACCTTGGAGTCCCTTCCAGTACCTAAAAGTGCTCCAAGAGAGTTGGAGAGGGGCTTTGGGTGAGGGCCCAGAATGACAGGACAAGGAGGAATGGCTTCAAACTGACAAAGGGCAGGATAAGATCAGGTATTAGTAAGAAATTTTTCCCTGTGAGAGTCATGAGGTACTTGAAGCCCAGAGAAGCTGTAGCTGCTTCATCCCTAGGAGTGTTCAAGGCCACACTGGACAGGGTGTGGAGCAACCTGGGATGGTGGAAGGTGTCCCTGCCCATGGCAGGGAGTGGGAATGAGATGAGCTTTGAGGTCCCTTCCAGCTCAAACCAGTCTGTGGTTAGGCCGCAGCTCTGTGTGTATGTGCAGTGCTACTGGTCAAGGTTTGGATGAAACCACTTCATCCATCCCTCACTTCAGTCAATAAAACATGTTTTGATTAGGAAAGCCTTATGTCCATCCTGTTCTCTGTCAGATGCACCTTCCTGGTCATCAGGAAGGGCAGTGTTCATGGCTCAGTCCCCACACAGCTTTTGAAATGCTGAAGCTTCCATATTGCTCTTTCCTGCACTCTCCTCTTCATTCCCCAGCTTCAGCCTACTCTTGAGAACTTTGCATTTTTGGGGAGCTGAAGAAATTAATCTCCTGTGTTCCTTTGGTGACACCATGGCCGTGGATGCAGATGTTTATGTTCAGGAGTTCCAGAGCTGCTCCCTGCCTGCAGTAGGTCCACGTTCATGTTGGTATTGTACAAACCCCAGCCTGTGTGACCGTTTTCCCTGCTGGCACTTCAGACGGTGCCTGCGAGTGCTGGCAGCCGTGTTGCTGCGGGCTGCCCCAGAGCAGGGATTGTGTTCTCTTGCTCCCTAGCAACTTGGTGTGCTGGTTCAATTACAAAGGGCTCGGGAAAACGCGCTCCATCTGGTTTTCCAACCCCAGATGCGACCACCCCAAAGAGTGATCTAATTCTTCTCTATATAGACTTGAAAACTTCTCACCAGTTGGTGGTGCGGGAAATCAAATGAGAGTCCTTAGGAGCAATAAGATCCACATGCTGGCCTAATTGCACATGGAGCTACACTGCTGCTCCTGCTCCAGTGTGTTTGCAATGCTGCTCTCAAAGGCGTATTGTTGGGCGAGGGGAAAACCCACAAATCTTAATTTGAGAAATAATTTAATGTGGGCCAATAATTAGCTATTCACCATTGAGGCCCCTTCGTGTCTGGTGTGGTGTGTGAGGAGAAGGCGGGCAGGGCTCACAGGCAGCCTTGGTCTGTAGGCCAGGGGGTGTGGAGAGGGGTGATATCTCATCCTACTTTTCAGTACAGTCCTTTTAGTCTACGCTAGATCATCTGAGAGGGTTATTCTTACTTTAATATGGTTCAGGTTTTATTTTAATTAAGACCAAAAAAAAGGTGCTGCTTTCTACCTCTGCAGACTGAATCAGGATAGGACAAAGGGGAATGGTATTAAACTAAAAAGGGGAGATGTTGGTTAGATATTGGGCAGGAATTGTTCCCTGTGAGGGTGCTGAGGCCCTGGCACAGGGTGCCCAGAGAAGCTGTGGCTGCCCCCATCCCTGGAAGTCTCCTAGGCCAGGTTGGACGGGATTTGGAGCAACCTGGGATAGCAGGAGGTGTGGAAGGGTGGAGCTGCATTATCTTTAAGGACCTTTCAAACCAAACCCCTCTATGGTTTTGTGACTGTGGGGAAGGAGAGGCAGAACCCCAACTGGGGAGTTACTGAGGAATGGGAGAGTATCACACAACCTTGACGGAATGCTGAAGCATAAAATTTTCTCTCTCCTCTATTCAGAAGAGGAAGATCCCATCCTGAAATTCCTGGTTTAGGAATTTTTGTTGGCTTTAGGGCTCGGGATCAGACCCTTATCATTTTAAGCTTGTCCTGAGGTGCCAGCAGCTCATCCTGCCTGGCCGGCCTTGCGCTGTTCTACGCTTTAAGAGCAAGCGAGGGAAAGTCTGAAACCAGCACTAGTCCTACACACTTAGACCTTCAGGCTGAGCTTTATCGGGGGTGTGCCAGCCTTGAACAAGGTCTCTGCGTGTTGGAGCGAGCCCTGGTTCGCAGCGGGGCCGTTTTCCGTCGGGGTTTCCTGTGGGAGCCCCGAGCCGCGCACAGGAAGCGCGGCCGGGCCCGCGGCCATCGGCCTCCCAGGCAGGCACAGGGAGCCATGCCAGGCCCCGGCCGAGGGCACCAGAGCCCCGGGCAGCCACGGAGGTGCTCCTGGCAGCCCGCAGGAAAAACAAAAACCTACAGAAAGTCACAACCCCTTGGGACCCGTGTTTTGTCAACAAATCGAACGGGCGCTATTTTAAGCCGCTATGTACCTCACGCTTCCTGTTTTTCAGAAGAAACTTCTTGTTTTTTCGCTTTTATGTTGACGGATTTATTTTAACGGCTTGTTCCTGAGCCAGTGTGAAGGACTTTTCCCTCCCACGAGGAGGGAGGGAGGCTCCCTGGGATCTGCCAGGGGGAAGGACAGCCTCATCCCCCTCCCAGGGGCTGCTCAGGGGGTTCCTGGTGCACCAGGGGGACTTGAAGTTGGGCAGCTGTGGGGTGGCTGTCGAGGGGACAACGCTAAGCTGAGCCATGTGTGCTTCTCTTTCGAGGAGCAGTGGCCCAACCAGTAAGGACAAAGTAAATAGTGTTCAT
>NW_005054369.1:1731460-1742567 GCF_000277835.1 Geospiza fortis | reverse complement strand
CCTGCTGACCTTTTGACACCAACAGATGTTTTCTCTTACAAGTACCATAGGCCACTTCAGTCCCTGACCTCATCAAGTGGGCTGCTGCTGTTTTCGTGCTCGGCAGTCTATAAAACTCCTTATTTAAACTGTTTTGTTGAGACCTGCCTGCAGAAGTGGATCTCCTACCTTGGGCAGGACCTGTGTGCTTTTAATTAGAAATGTAGTATTTCTGACTTTCTTTTCTCTGGATGGATCAAGCGCTTCCTCCTGATTTTTGTCCTCACTAGAGGATGGCAGATGTTTCCTGTGATGGGCTCTATCAGGCAGCTGGGGGAAGTGAGTTTCCCTTTATAATATTTTCCCTAGCATTCCTTGCACAGGTTGGATTTGAACCCCCATGGCTGGAGCAGTACGTCCATCACCCTTATCCCTGTTTGTGGTGGTTGAGCAGGATGAATGGGATCTTGGAATCACCTCCAAGCTCAAAAAGTAAAAGAATGGCAGTTCTGGAGCTGGGTCTTTCATCTGTGTGGAGCCATCCCAGGACCTACTGTTGCCTTCTCCTCTCTTCTCCATGGGTCTTGGTCCTGCCCAAGGGAATCAAGAGGACTTCAGCTCCATCCTGGTCTACTCTGCTTGGAGATCACATTAGTGTTGCTTTTTTACTATGGTGTCTTCCTCCCTCCCACACCACCTGTGGATGGTGATGGGTGGGGATCTCTGCAGGAACTGAAGCAGTTTGGAATGCAAATGTGGTGGGAAGAGCAGTTAAGCTCTCATTCCTGACATGGGCCAAGGAACATGCAAGTCTGGCCATGACTTGTGTGCCCAGGAACATCAGAGATGCCTAATTAATTCATCCAGGAGACATTTAAAGGTGATTTCTCTGGCGGATTTCCTGGCCAGAGCCTGTGTTCTTCTGCCAGTCCTGCCTGGAGACCACAGGAGCAAGCTCTGCAGTGAGGTAATGGAGGAGGGAGATGTGGAGGCTGACTGGTGTGTGTGCCATCAATCCTTTGGACACCTTTCGCTGTTGGTGAAGAGCCTGTTTCCAAAGCTGACTGGGCAGTAGAGTCTCATGGGATGTCATCAAGCAGGATGAGGTGTTTCTGTGATGAAAAAAGCTCCATGTGGTGCGTGTGGGCCAGTTTATTTGCTGTGCTGTGCAGTGCAAACCTGTCCTGGGTTCAGAGAGAAAATGCCAGAATGCTGCATTGGTTTGGAAGGGAGCTTAAACCCCATTCAGTCTAACCCCCTTCCGCTGTCCCAGGCTGCTCCAAGCCCTGTATAACCTTGGAGACTTCCAAGGATCCACGGGCAGCCACAACTTCTCTGGGCATCTGTGCCAGGACCTCATCACCCTCAAAGGGAAAAATTTCCCCCTAATCCTTCTGGTCTTCTTTACTTTTCCTGTGGGGGACGTTGGAGGTATGAATAATTAGCAGTATGATTTTCAGTTATTGTGTTATGCGTCTGAAAAGGGATGTGTGTTATTCCAAAGTTCACAGATTTACCTGTAAAGACTCTTTTTTAATAGCATACTGAACATAAGTTGATAGATACTCCCAGGTTGTCACTTATTGGGTTTTTTGTCTTTCTCTAAAGAGATGCTTTGTTTTATATTTGTTTTTTCAGTACTGTTTGTTTGTACTTGGTGAAAGATGTTCAGAAGTTTTATTTCATGAGTTGTAATTCTGTCCAAGAGCAGCATTTCTGTGCAGGACAAGGGGAAACAAACCCTCTGTGAATCAGGTTACCCTCCTTTTCCTGTTAAATCAAAAAGAGAAGAATTCAAATTCTTAAAAATTCCTGACTACTACCCAAACATTACCATTTTTAGAGTTTCAAGTTTAGAGAAAATGACTCACAGGCACTTTTAATAAAGGATTGCTCAAAATAGAGTGGAGTGTGATTCACATTAAAGAACGAAGACCCAAGAGAGGCAACAAAGCAGCCTTTAACCTGATGCTCGCTCATCCCCATGAGGGTATTGGGAAGGGGATAGTTGGGATTCTCCTCATGGCACCTGGTGTTGGGGGAGCAGCGTGCAGGGATCCTGCCCATCTTGTTTGTTGGGTTTTATTGGTCAGTGTAATTAGGCAATGCCTAATTGTTGAAGGCAACCCTGAAGAGGACGCCTTTGAGGGTGAGAGAGAAGCAGATCTGCTATTACAAACACACCTGCCTTTTGTTCCCCACTACTGAGCTATTCTGAATTTTAGGGTCACCGTGGCAAGAGAGATGTCCCATCCACAGCATGTCTCATCCTGTTTCCTGGAGGGACTTGGAGTGAGGAGCCAGAGCTGGCTCTACCTGAAAGCGAGGAGCACTCACAAAAAGCTTGTAACACAAGCCTTGTGAGAAGAATTGTTTAACAAACAGCCAGATAATCTAGTTTGCCTTTTCCACAGTGTTTTAGTTTGCCCTGCACTGGCAGTCAGCCTTTCCCAGGTTTAACCTTGCAGAGATTTTATCTGGCCAGTCTGCAGAGGTGGCTGCTGGTTGGGGAAAGCATCCCTGACTTACCAAGTGGATTACTGGGCAAAATTGATTTTACTTGGTACATTCATATGCTGAAAAGCAACATAATAGCGTCTGCTTTGCTGCCACGGCAGTGAGGGGGAAGTGCCCCAACATGTGCTGGAGACCTTACACGAGTCTGAGAGGCAACTGGACCATATCCATCACCAGTGTAATTCTGACAGCATCGTTTTGGCTGACTGAGCAGGACCTGCAGAAATGCCTTAGGTGTACGTGCTGATGTATATTTTGTGGCTGTCTCTACTTAAGTGCTGTACATTCCCTGTGAGCTATGAGAGCAGAGACCTTCCCCGTGCTCCTTGCAGCTTCTTCAGTTGATATATGGTGTTTTCCTTCCTTTTTGTCAAAGTGTCCTCTGTCCCAGAGATAATGCAATTGCTATTCAGTGCCGTGCAAATACTCTTTTGTATTTGTATCTCTTTTCTATTTAATTACACTGTATAAATGTCCTCGGTAAATTTGATAAGTTGGGTGAAGGATATTGATTTTCAAGTCTCTCTTGTGCTGGGCTGCTTGTAGTAGCAGCAGCCGTTCCCTGGGCCTGTTTCCTGAGGAGGTTTTGAAGGTTCAGTGTTTGAGTAGCTATGGATAACAAAGGAATTTCTTTCTCTACACTCACATTTGATCTGCTGATTGCAGGGTTTAAGGCCAGAGAGAAAACATTGTGTAGGGTGCTTTGTGTTTTAAAGCCTTAGACTCACATCTTCTGCACAAGCAGGTGGGAGGGGAAACCAAGAATAGAGCCATTGCCTTCATTCCTGTAAATAAAGCTATGAGCTCTGGGATGAAATGAGAAAGGGATGCTCCCAGGGTTGGATGAGGTCCTGGGGAGCAGTGGGAGGACCCTGGAAGTGTTCAAAGGCAAGTTGGACGGGGTTTGGAGCAAGCTGGTCTAGTGGAAGGGGTTTGGAGCTATCCAGTGTGTAAGGTCCCTTCCAAGCCAAACTGTTCTGTGATTCCATGATTCTGGGACTTGCAGCTGGGCAGGGCCCCCCTCACCCCTCCGTCACCCCGTGGCTGACAACAGGGCAGGAGGGGAAGGAGGGACCAGTGAGTGTGCAGGGAGGCAGAGAGGAGGGGAGGGAATTTACAGGGCTAAAAGGGGAGGACCAATGGTCTATTTTTAACTGCAGTTTTGAATGTGAAGTGTCACCAATGTTAAAAAAAGCTCCTGGTAAGTGGTGGGGAAGATGCAGGCGATAGTGCAAAGCCAGCTGCAGCTTTTTGAACTGTTCGCTGATGTTTGTGAGGAGGCTGCAAGCACTTGATTCATGGTGATGTCTTCATTTTCCTTTCCTCAGTGCCAGGTCTCCCTCTGCCAGTGACTTTCTTTAAACAGTACTTAGTTCTCAGCCTCGTAAGGTTATTTTTATTCTTTAAGAAGCAAAGAAGAGAGAAATACAGATATTTGTGCACTTTCCTTTTCCACCTGCTTTCGTCGCATTCTCTTGGAACATAATTTTTTTTTCTTTTTTTTTTAATGCTGAAAATTGGACGCTGATTTTTTTCTGGCTAATTTCCATGTATTTCTCAGACAGGATTTTTAGCCTTGATCTATAATGCAGGCCTGTGGCTGTTCTTGCTAAAAGTTTGATCCCACCAGAGCTTTCATTATAAATCCTTATTTTCAGTAGCAAATTGCTGTCTGCAAATGCCACCTCTCGGAGGTTTGGGTGCGTATGGGGGCACTGTAGGTAGGTAGGCCGGGTCCTGCACCTCTCTGCCACCCTCCCCAGCTTCTCCAGGATTTGGGAACGTGAGGTTTGGGCGTGTTTGCTGCTGGCTGCTGTGAGGCAGGAGGCTGGAGCCATGGCTGCCAGGCCAGTGATCCGTGGGATAATGCATCCCCAAGTCGTGGCCGTTTCTGTCTATTGTGTCACCGATCCGCGCATTAAAGGGACCCCGAGTAGGTGTTGCTACAATAAACCCTAACAGCTCTATAGGAGCCGTCACAGTTCATTGCATCAATAATCTGTGTATTAAGGAGTCCTGAGCAGGCCTGGGCACACAATGGACCGTTACGGCTCCAGATGAGCCTGTCTGAATTTAGGTCAGTAACCTGAGTGTTGTTAAATCCCAAAATTGCCCTGCTACAGAGAGCTGGCAAGGCTTGGAATAAAGATGATGCAAATCTGGTGGTTGCAGAGGGTACTCTTGGCCAAAGGTTGGTAGTGGGAGAATTATTTCATCTTATTTATTGCTGTTATCGAAACCTGTCTCTGTTCATGTTGCTCCCTCCTTCCCTCTCCTTAGGCTTGGTGTGAGTGATGCTGGAAGCAGCAGGGAGAGACAGGGATGGAGGGATGGAAGGGCCAGGAGGAGGCAGCATTCCATAGTTGAGCCATCCCAGAGCCATCCCACATCCCAACAGGCTCTTTCCAATGGGACTTCATGGAAATACTCACACATTTCCATCCTGCCTGTGCCTGTGCCTGACCCCGTGGAGCTCAGTATTGTCTGGAGCATGGCAGATCTCTGGGGACTCCCCAGACCCTTGATTACTCCAAAAGCCACCCTCCATCCTCATTGCCGACCCATTTCATGATCCAAGCCCTCCCTGGTGCTTGATGCCCCAACACCTGGCTGGGCTCTTCTCCTCTCTGCCGTTCTTTGCATCCTGCCCCTTCCTTCCTTTCTCATTTCCCTCAGACAAGGCCCTTTTGTGGGTAGGTGGAGGGAGAGGAATGCCTCCAGCGCCGGCCGGAGAGCCCGGTTCTCATTGTGGGTGTACGCCTGAATGGAGACGTAGCCTTGAACTCTTGAACTCTCTTTTTTTTTTTTGTCGAGTAAAGCTGCTGTGTGCTGAAAACAAACAGGACTCACTCCGGTGGAAAGAGATTGTATAGTGGGAACAGGTCTCAGACCATGAGAAAGGGGTTTTTCCATGTTTCCATTCTGAGAGTTTCCATTTGAGATTTTGCCAGCAGTTGGGCAGCAGAAGATGAATTAGCTGAGCTGTTAAAGGTATTACACGTGTTTCCCCCTTCCGAGACTTGTTAGAACATATTTTCTTCAGTGATAGTAATAAGTGTTACAAACAAACCACAGTTTTCCCCTTTGAATATTCCTTTACACAGAGCATCGTCTACATAAAAAAAATGAGTACGTTAAGCAACATGAATAGCTTCAGGCTATTTTATTTCATGTTGCTAAATAAGTCAATGCAGATGAGTGCTTTTTATGTAAGAGTGGCTTGTAAATATAAGTGCTAAGATAAGGGCAAACTATAACTCCAAAGATTTCCTGGAGACAGAAGAGTGTCACTGCTGCCTTTCACTATTCCCAGTCCAGGCAGAGATCCCAGGACAAAGATTCAAAGTGATTGAGTTTGTGCCATGTGTGGGGGAGTTCATTGTGCTGAAGGAAAGCTGAGTCTCCTGGTTTGCTGGGGCAGGAGGGGCTTCATCTTTGCTCTTCCTCTGGGGGAATGGTAGAATATCCTGCAGGGCTGAAGGTTCCTTCTCTGGGCCTCAACTGGGATTTGAAGAAGTGGGCTGGTGTGATCTTTTCTCAGCATGTGCGGGTGTCCATGTAATATTTAATTGTCTGGTCCTGATTGTGGAAGAATTAAGAAATTAGGAGTGAAGGCTAGAATTCCAGACTTGGAGACACTCCAGTTGTGTCCTGTCCATCTGTAGGGCTGGGATGTGGGTGCCGTCGTGTCCTTGTCAGGTAATGCAATGCAGCAGCACCTGGTTACAACTCAGGACACTGAGTATGCCATGGCTGTGCCTGCAAGGATGTCCTCATCCTTATTTTATTATTTCTTTTAATTAGGAGTAGTGATACAGAGCCATGGACTTGAAAGAGTCTCAGAGAGAAGTGGTCCTGGTTGTAGTCTTGGTACTTTGGCTTCTGCTCCCAAGGGAATATGCTGATCCTGGGGTGGTTCAGATTTTTATTGCTGCTCTTGCTGTTTTCAACTTTCTGCTGAGGAGGAATTGAGGAGTAACTTGTGAGTATTGCAGGAGTGTTTGCTACGCGCAGATGTTCAGTCACATCCTGCAAGGCTGGAGCTCCAGGTGCTGCTGTGGTGCCTCTGCAAACCCTGAGATCACAGAGGAAGATGGGCTTGGGGGATCAGCAGCATAGAGTCATGGGGATGAGAGAAGCACAGGGATTCACAGGGGCATGTGATGTGTGTGGCAGGAGGGGGTGCAGAGGTTGGCTCTTGGTACATGTGGCTCTTGGCCCCATGGAGATTTTGGTATGCAGCTCATACTCAGGAAGTTGGGCCACCCTGATTACAAACATACGTATATCTGGAGATGTATAGTGAGATATCTGCCTCTTCCCTAATTTGATTTGCATTTATATGGGGAGAGGAAAACCACTGGAGCAGGGGAGTGGGTGGCTTTGTGTGGTTCCCTAGCCAGCGGAAGCTGAAAGCAATTTACAGTTCACATTTAGCAGTATTAGTAGTCACCAGAAGGAGACATCTGAAGGTAAGTGGCCATGTCCTGCCTCTTGGCACTGAGCAAGCTGGATTTGCCTTTGTTCAGCTCCAGAGATAGATGAGCTCTCCCATCTAGCTCCAGTGATGGGTAATGATGCCACGGCACAGTTTGCAGTTATTCTCAGTTAATCATGTTCACAATTTAAAACATAAAGTGCTATTTGTCAGAGGGAAAAGGATGAAGTTTGCTGTGTTATAGCTGGGGGGGCAAGAAGTGAACTGAACAAAACCAAACCTTGGAAGCAACAATAGCTGCACACCAAAGGGTTTATTTAGGAAGGACTTTTTTCATAGCTGTTTCATCTTATTTTCTTCTTGTCCTTGCTCTTGCTTGCTCATCTATATGCAGCATATGGAAAGGTTGAAAAGTGGCAATTACTAAATGAGAGTCGACAGAAACTGTTCTCCAGCAGCTCCAGATGGGGTTAGTGATGCTGTTCCCAGGCTGCCAGCGCTTCACTCCGCAGTATAAAATGCCCTCTAATGGACAAGTAACTGCATAACTCATCCAACAAACCAGCAAATACTCATTTTTCTCAGGATTTCTAATGTGCTGTGCTGCTTTTGGTACAGGAGCAATTAATGGCTTGAGTAGAGGAGAGCTTTTGCTTATCCAGATGTGCAAACAGTGAAGCTTCACCTTTCTCCAGCGTTGATCTTTGTGATTAGTGCAAGTCAAAAATTTGTAATTTAAGGAATTTTGGTAAGGCATAGAATGAGATTTTATTTTCCAGTATGGCAGGGATCCCTGGAGAATGTAAAATTATTTATGTATCTTTTCCTCTTGTTTCATTTGAAAACTTAAGGGTAGTTTTCCAGCCCTTTACGTACTTCAGCAAGATCGGTGTGCATGTTATCAGCGTCAGATACTTAGAAAAACAAGATAAGAGAGGTTGAAGGAGGCCCATGATTAATTAGCAAATAGATTAGGCACTCTCAAAGCTAAGTGGATAATTGGGGTTCAGCTCCTGGTTATTGTTTTGCCCACCACCAGCCTCTGAAGGCTGATGGTGCAGGGTAGGCAGAGCATCGACCCGCTTCACTTCTGGTGCCAGAAAGAGAGATGACAGTTATTTTCTTTAAAGCAATTTTCTTGCTGTCTGTTGGGGTTGGTTGTTTGTATTTCAGCTTTAGGAATGAAAGGAGTGCCAGTTCTGGTATTTCCTCGTTTTGCTTGAAAGCTCACAGAGGATCTGTGGAGGGCTGTTACTACTTGACAAGGGAGCATTGTCTGGATCTTCTTTTCTCAAAGTCAAGAGCAAATCACTAATGTTGAAAATTGAAATAGGTAAAAGAATTTGAAAATAAAAGGGATGTCTCACTCCCCTCTTTTCTGTACCATGGCTATTGAGGCAACTTCAATACTGTCATTTCAATTGATCTTCATAATATCTGTCTGGCTGCTGAGAACCCAGTCTGGAGAGGAATTTGTAGCCTGACACGCAATTCTTACAGAAACTTTTCTAAAAATCCAGTTCCAAACAAAAACCTTTCTTGTGCTTTACACATCATTAAGATGGAGAGGAAGAAAAATGCTACAAACCCATATGTCTTTTTTTCCCTTTGAAAGTCACCTGTATATGATTGTGATTCTTCTCCTCCTGAGTCAACAAGTAGCTTTGATGGAGTAGAACTGCTGAGGAATAATCACTGTGTCTTTCAGGGTCTGTGAGGGATGCAGGATCAGGCTCTCTGTGTCATCTTTGAAGCCTCATTATTTTGGCAGAGTCTGTATCTCGTTGCACAGTGTTTTAAGATGTGGTCTGCATCATTATGTAGCGTGTTTAATTTAGCAGCAGATGTGCAGGCTTGTATGCCATTATGGTACATTTTGTTCACTCATATAATAGCAGGTTCCTCAAAATTGTTACCACTTCTTCAGCACAAGACTCGTACAGGGTGTTATTCACCTTTTCTGTGTGATGAGGAGTGGAAGAGTCCTTTGTGTGCACCAGCAGGTGCTCACGTGGGAGTGCTGGCTCTCCATGAACACGTTTAACCTGCTGCCTCCCTGTTTTCCCTGCATCCAGGGAGTGCACCTTCCCCAGCAGGTTTTTTGGGAAGGCACCAGGCAGGCAGTTGAAGGGTGAGGTTTTGGTTGTTAGGTTTCTGGGCTGGAAAAGAAGCTGGACAAATAATTCTTCTTCTTCCTGCCACCCCCAGCAGCATCCAGGCATTCTCACAGAGAAGCCTTAACACAGAACATCACCCAGCACTCCATGGCAGCAAAATCATAATAACTGCTAAAAACATTAAACCTAATTAATAATGGCTTTGTAGCCGGAGTCCTGCCCTCACTGTTTTGAGGGTGATGATGGTCTGGGGGGGTTGCAGACTGCTGGGAGGGTGTTGAGGTTTAATCCCAGCTGGCAGCTCAGTCCCATGCAGTCATTCACTCCCTCCCGAGGGATGGGAGAGAGAATCAGAAGCATAAGAGTGAGAAAACTCGTGGATTGTGGTAAAGGCACTTTAATAGGGAAAGCAAAAGCCCTGCATGCAAGCAAAGCAAAACAGGGAATTCACTCCCCACTTCCCATGGGCAGGCAGGTGTTCAGTCATGCCCAGGATAGCAGGGCTGCATCATGCACAGTCGTGACTTGGGAAGACAAGCACCAACACTCCAGACATCCCCCTCTTCCTTCCTCTTCCCCACTCCACATGCTGAGCATGACACCTCATGGTCTGGGATATCCCTGGGTCAGCTGGGATCAGCTGTCCTGGCTGAGTCCCTTCCCAGCTCCCTGTGTCCCCCCAGCCCCCTCACTGGTAGGGCAGTACAAGAAGCAGAGGCCTTGACTTTGTGTAAGCCCTGCTCAGCAATAGCAAAAACATCCCTGGATTATGGACCCTGTTTCCAGTGCAAAGCCAAACCAGCACCCCACACCAGTTACCATGAAGAAAATTAACTCTACCCCAGCCAAACCCAAGGTGTGATTTACAGCAAGGCTAGTTGTCCCCAAAAAAAAAAGAGAAAAAAATGCCCCCTAGCATCCTATTTCACATATGATGGCTGAGTGTTTAGTGGAGGGGGAGAAGTCAAACCCTGGCCACACAGAAACTCTGTGATTCCTCTTCCCAAGTGAGTGGGTTTATATCTCTCAGGCATTATTAAAAAAAAAAAAACAAAAAAAAAACCACCAAAAAAACACCAACCTATTTTGGGTAATGAAATTCCGTGTTTGTTCTCACTATTTGTATAAATGTTTAATCTGGTTTTGGTTCCTACTGGGCTATTTGGTTTAATGGTGTCTTAACACTGTGAGCTTCCTGAGTTGTCTCATTGTGCTTTAAAAAACAATATCCCAAAAAACCATCCCCAGAAGGACCATGCTGTCTGGCTGTCCGTCCCTTCCCTTCCGTGCTTCCCTCCTCCCCTGCAGTCAGGGAGGGAGAGGCAGGTGATGGGGGCTGAGCGGGGCATTGCACTGAGGGCTGGCTGCGAGGAGGGATGGCTGTGTTCTCCAAGTGCTCCTCCTGCATTGTGCCGTCTCCTTTGTCCCTTCCCTCCCCTGTCATTATCTCTGCGTGGCTCCTGCTTTCTTTTCCCTGCCTTGCCTTGCTTACACTGAGCTCTGGTTTTCCCAGCCCCTCCTGCCCTCCCCAGGCAGCTGAAGCACTGAGCAGTGGGAATGGCCAGGGCTCAGGACAGGGAGTACACAGGGATGCTGAGGCAGGGCTGGAGCAGCTCGCAGCTCCGAGGGCTGCTCTTGCCTTCAAATCTCAATTCAAGTGTGATTGAGCTGTGAAAAACTGGGCCTTTACACAAAGGAGGATTCAGGGAGAGCTGCCTGTGTCATCAGCAGATACTGACTTCGACAATTCTGCTTGGGTGTTCTGCTCTGCTTCCAGCTGAGAGGAGTGACTTTCTGCAGTAATCATGAGTACAAAACCTTCCCCAGAAATCTCTCTTTTCTTGAGCGCCCAGGAAATATCCTGCAGTACCATCAAAACATTTGGACTTGTTAGAGTAAGGAATTGTACATGTGAAAACCCAGTGTAGATGTGAGGAAAGAAGGATGGAATTTGTCCTTTGCTGTTTGGAAATGGAACCTTTTGCCATTTGTGGAGCTGGTAGTTTTCTGTAGTAGAGAGACTCCACTTTGTTGCTGCTGTATTTCATAGAGGGTA
>NW_005054369.1:1711745-1731416 GCF_000277835.1 Geospiza fortis | reverse complement strand
TGCTTTCCCAAGGCTGTGCACAGACAGGGAATGTGTGAGATGTTGTGTCTGGAGCACTGGAAAGGGCACTTCTCAATCACCTGCCAGGTGCTGGGTGGTTTGGTGGCAGTGCCTGTGATGGATGCCCTAAAACAGATGTTGCCCACTGGCACAGATTGCCCAGAGAATCTAAGGATGCTCCATCCCTGGAAGTGTCTAAGGCCAGGTTGGGCAACCCAGGATAGTGGAAGGTGTCCCTGCCCGTGGCAGGGGGTGGCACTGATTCATCTTTAAGGTCTCTTCCAACCCAAACCCTTCTGTGATTGATATTTATGCTCCTGTCCTACCTTGTGTGCCATAAAAAGATGATACAAAAGAGTAAGCTGAGAAAGAGCTTAGAAGACAGGATGTACTTCATGAAATCACTTTTCTCATACTTTTATCTAATTGTGCATCTTATTTTGGAAGATCACCTTTATTTCTTTTCATTTTCCATCAAAAGTTGGGATAAAAAAAGCCCTAATACAGATTTCTCTGCTCTCATTTTCTGGCTCATGGATTGTGCTCTTTAATGGGCTGTATTTAGAAGCTATTTAAATGTGTTACATCAGGATTGAGGATTTTTCCTAAAGTGTTGTATTTAAGTAAATTCCTGCCTTAAATAAATAAATAGCTATGGGCTATCATCGTGTCCAAGGGTTTTCAAGAAAATTTACATTTTGAAAGACGCTGTTGGAGGCTAACACAGGCCATGCAATTACTATATGTAAATCACTTTGCTTGTTTCCTAATCTTGCTGAGGATGAAGTACAATTTTTGTGCGTGTGCCTCTTCCTCTCAAATTTCCTTAGACAATGAGGTTTTCTTGTCTTTTAATTGCTGACCATGATTTTTGTTCTGCCAGGTCTGATTGTGTTTATTTTATGGTGGGGGACATTTAGCCCTGGGATTGTTTTGAGATTGGGGTGGCTGTAGAATCCATTGGGGATAGATTGAAGTTGGGTGCACAGCTAATTGCATCTTCCATCCCACAAATGGAAGAACTGCTTTCTTAATTACAGCCTCATGCAAAGGCTGAGGAATATCCTCTTGTTTCTGTGCCCCAAACATCTGCTTTTCTCCATTTTATCCATCCCTGCCAAATCTGCTCAGCAGCTCCTGCCACATTTTCAATAAGTCTTCTGAGCTGGGCTTTTATTGCTGGTTGGTACCACCAAGGACACCTGTCAGACAAAGATGGGGCAGTTCATGTCATTAGGAAGGAGCTCATTCATGGGCATTACATTAAGCTGTGCGGGACTCTGATGAGCAGTAATTTCTCTGATTGTTATTAGTTTCTTTTGTAGGAAGTTTTCCTCCAGGGAGTAATGCAGGGAATTGAGATGGCTGGGGGGAAAAAAAAACTTTAATGGACGCCATCGTCCATCAGAAAATGCACTCTGTCAGAATTAAGTACACTTTGCAAATTGGTTTTGTTTGGGGAAGTAAAGGGGGAAGGAGTTGCAGCCCCAACATAATGAACCATTTGAGTGTTTTCAGAACAAAATGGAAACTTTCTCTTCTGATGTGATTTTTGTTTTCATAACCTGGTATTTCTCCCTGAAAGTGGAATGGGATGTAATAGAGGTAAAAAATCATGTGTGTGCCTGTAAATGTTGATCATGGAAATGCCACTAGCAACTTGGGCTTTAGCTACACTAACAGTTTAATTTTTGTTGCATGAAATATTTTGACTGTACCAAGCTTCTGCCTCCGGAATGGAAGTTTTCTGCATCTTCTAGAATGTTGCATTAATTTTTAATATGAGTGGGAATCGTGCTCTTTAGCATCCCTATGTTTTAAAAAAATCAATTAATTATTGCTATAAATCTCAGTGATTATGCTGCAGTTGTGCTGCTGGGAAATTGGCCATTAACTACCAGGAAATCGCCGATCATCCTTAGTTGGAATTCAGCTGTACCGACACGAGGCTTTTCCTTTTGGAAATTAACTATCAATGTGATGCATAATTGATAACCATTTATAATAATAACAATAATCTCCATGAAATTGGCATCCCAGAGTGCAGCAGCTTTGTTAGAGCCTTTACCCCTCTCATCCTCAGCCTACTGGTTAACTGGGTTTTCTGGGAAGTTATTGGAGTGTTTTTCGGAGAGCCAGTGCTGGTGCAGGAGAATAAAAGGCAAAGTAGAAATGCCTGACTGGGATATGTGAACCTGCCAGGGTGTTCCAGAGGATGGGTTAAGTGTTGCTATTGCTTCTCTACACGAGGGGAAGCAAAACTCCAGGTTACAAACACTGCCCAAGGTCAACTTCTGGATTTTCTAGGGTGGTGTCTTCTCTTCTGTCCTGCATTTCATGAACCAGGCGGTTTTTTTGGTTTGTCACAAAAATTTTGTTTGCAAATGCTGCGGTGCGAAAATTCACCTGCTGGAGAGGAGCTGTTTGGGGGTCAGTTTGAATGAATGGTGCCAAGTTTGTGGTTACTGCTGGCTTTTCAGAATTTTTTTCAATTTCTTTAAACCACTCTACTGTATGTAGGCGGAGAGGTTGGGACTTTACAGGGTGATACAGATGGCCACTCAGGAGAGGGTTTCTTGCTGTACTTGCACTCATTTCTAACTTCCTCTTCCCCTCCTCTCCATGCAAAGCTTCTGAAAATGTGGTGCTGCTTTGCTTTGCCTCTAGAAATCACAGATTTCCTAATTCTGTTCTTTTGGCGCCTTGCAGTGAGTGGTGGATGGCTTTGGAGGGGGGGTGGTTTTGGGGGGGGGGGGGGGCAAAGGCCTTTTTCTGGAGCAGGATCCCTCCTTGGGAATGTTTGTAGCTGTTACCAGGGTCATCTGTCTTCACCTTAAAATACAAAAGAGGATTTTTGAATCAGCAGTCGCATAAAATATTAGCGCGTGTTATGTTGGATTGTTGGAATTCGGTTGTCAGCATGAGGTCTCTTCTTCCATGTCTTCATTCGTGTGGAACTTGATTTGAAAAACTCCCACATGGGTTTCACATCAAAAAAATCAAACCTGGTAGAAGTACCTCAACAGCACATTCAGAGGCTGCAGCTGAGTCAGGTCAGTGTTCAGGGATTAAACAAACCTTTGGCTCTCTGTAGGAGCAAAACGTGTCAGACCTCAGAGTATCCATTAAGGGTGTTCCTCTGTGCCACCAAAATGCAGAAAACCTTTAGCTGCTGTCTCTTTGGAGAACATTTCTTGTCAATCAGCCACACACGTGGCTGCATGGATCATTTTATCTCCCTGGCATTGAAAATGTGTGCGCTAGAAACAGCACCCAAAGTTTAAGGCTGGCCCTTCAAGTATGAGGGCAAGGACAGGCTGTGGTGACAGCTGGAATATACATCAAGGTCTTCTTGTAAATTCAAGGTCCATTGATGACTTTTACAGGGCAAGGTTTAAACATGAAAGTGTTTTGTGTATGAGAGTACTGGCAGAGCAAGAACTACTTCCCCTGTTTTATATACTCTCTAAGAATCTTTCAGCATCTGTGAGGCTACAAAATAACCTCATGGATTTTATCCACTAGGAATAGATTTTTTCGGTCAGAAATAAAACTGGGAAGCCCATGCAGTGCTTTGGCAGTGCTTGTGTGCACGGCTGGTTTTCTGAATCTCAGGGAGGATAAAGAGACTGAGTTGGGGTGCCAGATGTGTGACTTGTGGGGTGCAAGCTCAGAGCTGTCCTTTCCAAAACCTGCTCTGCTGTTGGCACAGGCAGATCTCACCTGGTGTGCTGGAAATCTGGCACTGGTTTGGGCTGGAAGGGGCCTTAAAGCCCATTTGTTCCATCCCCTGCTGAGGGCAGGGACACCCTCCACTATCCCAGGTTTTGAGCCCCATCCACCCTGGCCTTGAGCACTTGCAGGGATGGGAAGTGAACAAACCTTGTGAATCCTCTCCTTTCTCTGCAGATCCACAGTGGCGGTATGCACGCCGATTCCTGTGAGTTCTCCTAAGCTCCCGGGGGACTGCTGTGCTTTTTGAGTCAGAAAGTTGCTAAATCCCATCAAGAATGGCACTTGTGGATAAACACAAAGTCAAGCGGCAGCGACTGGACAGAATTTGTGAAGGTAAGAGTGTGCTTTCATTTTTCTGATAGATTATTAGGGTAGGATATCTAATTTTTCCTTGTTTCTTTCAGTACTTAGGCATAAAGAGATCCAAATCCAGGGCTGGATTCTCTGTCCCCTCTATAGGCTCAAGATACATTCACACTGCTCTGGTTACTCCCTTGGAAGTCATGTGTAGTCCTGTGCATAAGATTTTGTTTAATTACCAGGTCACCTCTTCTTATCCTAATTTCTACTAAAACAATTTGGTCGGTCCCAATTTAAAACATATTTACTGTCATCCTGTAAGAAAAGGATAGAAAATGTAGGAGTTGTTCTTACAGTGTTGAGCACATTGTTTTGTAGCAGCTTTTATTTGGTCAGTGTGTGGGAGTCAGGCAGGTTTGCTGCAATTCTTCATTCATGGTGTGTTACAGTGTCTCAGCACAGGTGACTTTTACCTTCTAGAGTAATTTTCCAGCAGAAAAAGTTTTTAGGAAACATTTTCTATTGCATCTCACATGATGTTAAGTTACTTATGACAAAAATCAAGCAATGGCAAACAAGCTCTGACTTTTTGGTGTACACTCCAATAATTCTCCAGCTCTCATGCAAGTTCTGCCATCAGTAACAAGTACAGAGCAGAGTGTTATTTTAGGAGGAATATCTCACATCTCTTCAGGAGTTCCAGTGTTCAGCTGCTCTTAAGGAGATGGATAGTGGCCTGCAGGGTAACAATTTGCAGTACTACTTAAATGCCAGTGAGGTGAAATAAGGTTTGGTGGTGGAAGAAAGCACAGAGTTCACAAGGGAGTTGTGCTGCACCTATTTGAGCAAAGTATGTGGGGCTTTGTGGGGTTCCAGTGTGAAACACTGATAAGTAGGACAAGAGCAGATTTTGCCTTGACTTTTCTGTGTTATATATTGCTTACTCTACACTGCTGCTGTTTTAAACTCATCATAAGTTACTTATCTCTTTTAACTTTGCTCTGTTAATTTTGGAAAGGGGGAAACAAAGCAGAGGAGAGGAGTTAGGAGGGTATGCTGCATATCCAGGGTATGCTGCAGTGTGGAGTTGCCTCTTTCTCCTACTGAATGTCATAAACGCTCAGGTGTAGCACACTATCTCATCTTCAAAACTTACTTTGAACTTGACTTAAAAGAGTTCTATCAGCTGAGCCTGGATTTTCAAAAGCTGCCTTTCTGGTTTGATGTTTACCATCAGATCTAGTTGCTGAGTGTACAAGAAATTCAAAAGGATCGTACGACAAACCTGCTAACGGAGCTTTAGATGTGATTGAAGTTTAGATTATTTTTTCTCTGATATATGAGCTTTTTTTTCCTTCTTTCTTGGTCAAAAGATATTATTTTCTAATCTGTAAATGTGCAGGAGACATAACTTTTTAAAGTATACTTTGTCATTTGCCACTGGGTTTGTAATTTGATGGAAATGATGGGAGACTCTGCTGTGTTGTATTTGGAAGCAACAGACAAGGGCTGAGTGTGAGAAGCATTGTAAAACTTACCTTGAGAAATGCAAAAAGCTTTGGATTTGCCAAAATACTAGATTTGTAGGACAGCTGAATACTCTACTGGCCTCTTTGATGGCTATTTTTACTATAGGCTCCTAATCTTGGATTATAGCATAGAAAAGCACTGAAAGGGGCCATCCCAGCTGCTGTAAAAACACACTTTGAAAAAAAAATGATCATTTTTCTGGAAAGGTATATTGAATAATCAGTGAAAGATGATGAGAAATTAGGGAACTAGTTCAGCAGATAGAGGAGTCTTTGCAAACAGAATTGTGTTCAGTGAGAAGAATCTATTGCTCCATCAAGCTTAGGGCAATGTGGTCCAAAATAGCTGCTTTTAACGATTTCCTGTTCTGTGGAAGCACTTAAGAGGCTTTTCCCTTTAAATGTGAATGGCATACAAAGCTGCATTTACCTGATGAAAGACTAAATGTCTGGCAGCACAGAGGTGGATTTCTGTGCTTTTCCTGAAGTTGCATATACCATCCCTTTTACTATTCCCCACACAAAGCCTTGCAGAGTTTGCTGGGAGTGGACTTCATTCCATGCAGCAGGATGGTGGCAGGTCTGGAGGTGAAATATCCTCGGGCTACATGTTGTAATCACTGTCCAAACTGCCAGACAGATTCTTCTTCTTCCTGCAGGCTTGCTGAAACCATAACCCGACACATGTTGAGGGAAATGCCTTACAAACTGTCGGGGCATTAAAAGAGTTTATTAAGGAGTTGCAGTGTTTGTATTACTCTGTTAAATGTACATCTGGCGTGGAAACATAACCCAAGCCATACAAGGAGGTGGTATAGTTTAAAAAGCCAGTCCACAGCCTTTACAGGCAGGTTTATGAGTATTCCAAAGAGAGGAGCTGTGCAGTCTCAGTTCATGGCTCAGCTTCACCAGCTCCTCTGGTTTTGTTTTTTTAAATATTTATTTATGACATCTTTGTGTGACAGTATTACTTTTTGCTCTGAGCAGGCTGGTTTGAACATGTGAGCTTTTTGACCAGGTCACAGATTTTGATCCGTGGAGGAATATGGGTGGGATAAAAGTCCAGACTTGGGGGAATAAAGGAATTTCAGGGCAGCAGCCTGCAGCAAAGACACTTTGAATAGTCTGTCAGCAATTAAGTGGGTTGGTGATGCCCATCCAAATGAAGTTGGACTGTGCTCACAGTGGTCTTGGCTTACCCATTTCTTTCTCTTCTGCTTGTCCCAGAGACTTTGGGTGCCTCTTCTGTAATTGGATCCATATGGGTGGTGGGATGGACCCATTGAATGGCTGGGGCTTTTGCAAATAATATATGCAGAGTGGTTTACATAATTCCTGTTTGTGGAATTGTGTCTTATTCCATAGTGGGTCAAAGTATGCTTTAGAGGTGGAGCCGCTGGTGCTGTGAGGAGTCAGACTTGTCCAGCAGCCCTTCTTTTGGGTCCTGTTCCCATGAGCTGGTGATTTTGCCACATTTAACATTTGTTTGAGC
The DNA here is from genome assembly GCF_000277835.1 of Geospiza fortis. Classification (NCBI taxonomy): domain Eukaryota; kingdom Metazoa; phylum Chordata; class Aves; order Passeriformes; family Thraupidae; genus Geospiza; species Geospiza fortis. Next base: position 1,724,360 of record NW_005054369.1, on the reverse strand, counting down.
TGAAATTTTCTTTCCATGACGGGTTTTTACCTCAGGGTGAATGTAAAAAAAATAAGGAGTTCCAGTAAAAACTGTGGAGCCGTGTTGGGGTGGGAGATGGAGAGGGAGGGATGTTGGCTTTGCTCTGTGTGAAACAAAGCTGAGGCACAGTCCTGCAGCCATGGATGTGGAGCTGCCAGACCTGCCTGCTCTGCCTGGGATAAAAAGGGCCTGAATTTTGCAGCCAGGTTGCTGTGTGTAGGAGTGGGCTCCTTCCCAAACCTGCAGTTTCCAGCCTTTCAGAGAAATGGCAGCAGAAGCTCTCAGGGCAGAAGCTCACCCATGTTTCATTTAGGAAACAACAACAAAGAGATAAGATGTAATTTTTCTTTGCTACCTGTGGCAGAACAAGGTGTCTGACAGTGCCCCCAAGAAACCCCACACGCAGAAGACCACGGCACTCCTGGTGCATGGCATCCATCCCTCCCATGGGACTCCACTGCTCACACACAGCATTCTTGGGCAAGGAAATAGCTTGCAGCATCATTTTTGCTGCTTGCTCAGCTGATCTTTATCCTGTGCTTCTGTCAATGTGGTTAAACAAATATTAAACAGCACCAGGAGGTAAGCAGGGAGTGAGAGCAGCCCATGCACAGCTGCTGGTTGTGTCTCTGGGAGCAGGCAGGGGAGAAGGTGCTCTGGCACTGTGTCATTTCCTTGTTGAGTGTTGAAAGGCAGCAGTAGTGGCACATCCTGGATGCAGGATGGCAGCATCTTGTCTGTGAGTAGAACATGGGTTTCCCAACACCCCTGGATGATGATCCCAAGTGCTGCCTCTGCCCCAGACCCCTGCAGCTCTGCTAGCCTGTCTTCAACACCAGTGCCATGGAATGGGAAAGCCTGGCTTTAGACGTCAGAGTTTGCACTAACATATATGAGTCAGTTCAGCCTTCAACACATGCCCCAAAAGTGGCAGCCCTGAGATGAGCAAGAAGCAAAGTGAAAAAAATAATAGCAAGGCTAAGCAAAGCCAGACATTTTCTGACAGTTTTTGCTCCAGGATTTGCCATTATCCAGTGGGAAATCATGTCCTTATGTGTCAGTTTGTGCCACCAAAGTTGTCTGTACTCTGCAAAATAGAGCTGTTTGCAGGGCAGACAAGCCATCCATATTCTTTGTTTTCTTTCAGATCCTTTGATATGTCTGATGGCTGATAAATGCCAGCACAGTCACATAATACTTTTCAGTGCTTAATGCGCAAGTCTCAGGCTTTTTGACTTACTGCCTTACATTCTGAGTGGCACCCTGGCATCCTCTTCAGCTGAGGCTTCTGTGGTGATACTTCCTGTGGGAATTGCTCATGGATTTACCTTCCAGCCACTGTAGTATCTGTGTGTGGCCGTGACTCTCCTCAAATCCTTGTTTCCCTGTGGGAATGTGACCCCACCATGGTTACTGAAGCCTCTTGGGTGGGTCTGAGTCCTTGATGCAATGATTTGTGTTGCAAACCTTGAATAGGCACCTTTCCATGACACACTGTCCAGCTGGGATCATGGGATTATAGGGTGGGTGAAGGGGCTGCCCAGGGAGGTTAGGAGTCCCCATCCTGGGGATTGGTCACAGCTTGGATTTATGGTCTCAGAGGTCTTTTCCAACCTCAGTGATGCTATGAAGTGGAAGAGGGAATTGTAGGAATTGATGTTTTCAACATCACTGAAGTTATCTCTGCTGTGGCTGCATTAGGCTGGTTAATTCATCTCAAGGGTGGACAGAAATTTTGAACTCCACTCTTCCCCCTGTGGCAGAAGTTAGTGCAGACCGTGTCCAGTGATATTTGAATAAATATACTGTGTAATGGTGGGTGCTCTGATACCTACCTGGGTACTTTTTACCTCTTTATTTCAGCTTATCCTCCACAGAAGTGGACTTAATCACTATGTCAGTTATTGCTTATTGTGCACTTTCTTGTTGTTAAAAAAAAAACCACACTAATCCCCAACAAAAGTGCCCCTGAAGACCTGTGATATTTCTGGCTTTTCAGGAGTATTTGAACAATGTGTCCCTGAGGTCTGGGCTCACACACCACTAACAGCAGACTGTGGAATAGGCTCTCATTCAATAGCCACAGTCCACTCATGATAAAAAATTGAGGAACCTTGCTCCTGGAGCCAAAAGGGAAAATACACATTAAAACCACAGCTCTGGAAAGTGGCTGCCTCCAATTCTTGCTGCTTTGTATAATGTAGCAGTAGCCAAAATGAGAGCATTTGGTATTTGGGTGGAGAAATTTTCTTCCATTCTTGCAAATTTGCACACCGAGTAGCATCTGATAATACTTATTTTTACTGCTTAGAAATGGAATCTTATTATCTCAGGAAATCCTTATCACCGCTAGGCATTTGATGAGAAACAATGAGTTAAAGATTATATCAAACACAGAAGAAACTGCTTGTCCTGAGTAAAAGTGACTTATTTAGAATAAATGTAGACCTTTTTTATCTAGTGGATTTGAGTTTCTTTGTTCCATGAATATAAAACACAGTACAAGGATTTCCCCCCCACAATAAAGCTTTTTATACTTTTTTTTACGTTTCCACCTCAAAGCACATAAACTATCAGGCTTTTAAGGAAGGGTTGCTTACCACATTTAGCCTAGAGAAAAAGCAGTATTAGCTTGTCAGATCTTCTGCCACTGCACCCTGTGCTGATTTATGCACACTGAAGATCTGTCTGGCTGCTCCTGATGTTTTGCTTTTCCAAAATTAAGTCTTTGGCTTTTATGAAGGTTTCAGAAAATCATTTCAAATTCATACAAAAGCTGGATTTTACACCTCTTTTTCCCTGTGAAAAGTAATGTTCTTAATTATCTCTTCTCTTTTAGAAGCATGGCATATTTGGGAATTACTTGTCATTAATAGTTTTTGTTAAAATTTTAAGAATTTTTTAACAATCAGACAGTATCCTGTGGATGAAGAAAGTTCAAGCAACCTCAGTGGGTTTACAGATATTATTCAAGCTTATTGACCTTATTCCATGGTTTTCAACCCTTTTGCTGTGCTGAATCAAGAACTCTGTGTGCTTGTATGAGTCCTTTTTGTGCTTTGGGATGGAGCTCGTATCCGGGGGTGTGTTGTTGTCCTTGCATGGATGCACAGGCTGCTCCAGTGGCTTCCAGTCCTGTGTGGATGTTTTTCCTGCACATGCCCTCCCGTGATGTTCCGTGGTGGGGGAATGTGCATGACAAGATGTAGGACTCCAGCCAGATCCAAGGCCAGCCTGACAAAATGCCCCAGGCATCCAGGCAAGAGTGAGACACATTTAGATAAGGTTACAGACAAAAATTCCATTAATTTGGTGTGCATCATAGTGGATGTGTGGCTCTAGCTGTTGGAGGAGGGGGAGCTCCCATTTCCCCGGACTTGAGAGCTGGATGCACCAAAATAGGAAACAATATTTCTCTTGTGTTCTCCTTGTGTTTAAACCCACACTGATGGGAACTTAACACATGTCTCACTCTTAATTCTGCCTTGTATTTTTCCATTTTCCCCAGCCTCCAGACAAGGTTCCATGTAACGCGCTTTACGACTTCATGTCATTAATTAAGAAACAATTACAGCTGATGACTTCAATACCATCAACCTAATTTCCATCCTTACCACATTTCCCGTTTAAATTAACTGGTTTAGGGATTAACATGTTGTCATCCTATCTGTTTTTTTTTTTCTTTTTTCCTCCTTACTCTAAATCCTACTCCTGCATTTAAAGATTACTCAGAAAAATGATAATATTCCCAGAATATTCACTGGGAAGGCGTTGTTGGAGCAGGGCCCTGGGGCAGCCCTGGCTCCTCTTCCTGAGCTCTGGAATGCTGCAGAAGCTGCCTCCAGCATCCAGGGGTTGGAAGTTGGCTGCTTCCAAATATGTGATGAGAAATGATCACTCCTTGGGGACAGATGAGAAAAGGATGGGGTTTCCTTCAAAATACCAGGAAAAAATCTTATATCTGACTCCCAAATTACACTGTTTCAGGGGAGGATGGTGTTTGGATCTGGACCAATCTTTTCAAATTTATCCTGATTTCCTGAATATTTTCTGGTAAATATTTTGACAGGAGTAGGACATCTGGCTGTACTAAAATAAAGCTGCAGGGAAACACATTACACAACTTTTCTTTTATATTTTTTGCTCTCCACAAACAGATGTAATGGATCGAAGTGCCAAAACAGTGAAGGTTTTCATTAGAGAGCTTTCTTCAAAGAGCAAGTTTTGAGTTGGTTTTGCAATTCTTAAAATTGAATGACATTGATCATTTCTTAGTGACACTTTTATACAGCCCATTACCTTAACACTATTAATTTGGTTTTTCTTTTTTTTTTTTTTAGATTATCTTTTTAATTTTTATTTTAAACAAAACACTCTCTGCTGCCATCTAGCACCTCAAAACTTTGTAGTAAACAGATTAAGTTCACAAAATAGCCTTGGTGTAGATTGATACCCTTTTTTGAGAAAAAACTGTTGCTGGTGCTGATGATACAGATATTTGATTGACTCAGCAAATGAACATGAGCAAGGATGGGGAGGGAACACAGTGAGATATAGCTCACTTTTGATGATTTGCAACACAACAGTACAAAAGACCAGTCTTTTAAAAAAGCAAGACATAAATGCTTTTTTAGCTAAAGTAGTATTTCCTCCTGTTTGGTTTTGGTTTTTGTCTGCAATGGGTGTGAAAGGGAAGTGCATGTTTCAAGCTCTTGGCATCATCAGGGGAAGTAAAGCAGAGACACCCTGAACCCCAGCCTGTGTATCTCCCCAGGCCCGTGTTACAGTCTAGTAATTAATTATTTTCTATGCAAAGCCCAGGCATGCATGGCAGAGTTCAGATTTACAATATATATTCATTTAACAGTGGATTTCTCTACTGCTTTCTGGGACAGATATAATTCCCACTCTTTTCATTACACATGCTGTTCAAATCTTGATCCTGAATTCTTATTAAAAATGATGAGATTTGACCTCAAAGTCTAATACCCAGTTTTGGAGACAAGGTGCTTGATGTGATTTCTGGAGGATTATTTTTAAGAGCATTCATAGATTAGATCTTTGGAATGATTGAGGGATGTGCCCAATGAACCTTGTCTGCTGCTTTTCACCCGCCCTTCAGCATCCAGATTGATTTTTATTTTGCAGTCCTTGAGACTGTGTAGCTGTGTGCTGTAGGGATACATCTGATGTTTTTATTATCCCTTTGTTGATGCAGGAATGTGACAGCGCTGTTTCTGCCAACTTTTATTGGAGTTTCCCCATACTCGAAGGCAAAATGGTTTCTGATTGAAGTTTGAAGAGCTTGTAAGGCTCATTCCAGTGGCTCAAAGGGTGTTTTACAGCTGCACTTCTCTTTTTTGGCTGCAAGTGTGTTTTAGATGATTGCTGGCTGCCTGCCTGCATTTGTTACCTGCAGTTTGATTTTCTTCCTGGATGGCAAATCATGGAATGGTTTAGGTTAGAAGGGACCTTAAAGGCCATTTAGTTCCATCCCCTGCCATGGGCATGGGCACCCTCCACAATCCCAGGTTGCTCCAGTCCCATCCAGCCTGGCCTTGGACACTTGCAGGGATGGGATATGTACAGTTTCTCAGGGTAACCTCCAAGGCTTTGCCAGGGGAGCAGCAGAACATGAGGTGATGAGTTACCACATGCCCACTGGGGTGCTTCTGGCACATACCTCATTCTGAAATAGACAGAAGATAATTCACAGAATGTCCTGAGCTGGAAGGGACCCAGAGGAATCATCAGTCCAGCTCCTGGCCCTGCACAGACACCCCAACAAACCCATCCTGGGCATCCCTGAGAGCTGTGTCCAAACACTCCTGGAGCTCTGGCATCCCGGGGCTGTGCCCATTCCCTGTTCAGTGCCCACTACCCTCTGGGAAAGAACCTTTTCCTGATACCCAGCCTAAACCTCCCATTACACATCTCCAGCTATTCCCTCTTATCATAGAGAAAATTGGGGTAAGGCACCCACCTGTGAAAGGGGATATCCATGGAGAGTTATTGTGTGGCAGTGATTGGAGGCACTCCTGGCTGGTCATGAGGCTGGGAAGGAGCACATCTCCCACATCCAGCCCCTTCCATCCAGAGATTAGCACAGAACAGCAGTGGAGAGGCAGCTCCACAGGGATAAAGGGAAAGGTCACTCATTTCTTTTCAGGAAATGCTTCCATACTCCTTCTCAGCACGACTCTGGCTGGTGGGAGTGGAAAAGGCCTCACATCCTCTCTGCTCACCTCATCTTGTGGGGTTTTGGGGAATTCTTCAGAAGGGCACTGCAATACAGTGTCACCAGCTTGGAGAGGAAACTCTGCTGGCTTTGGCATGGGAGGTTCTTTGCTGTGCATTTGTTGGGGTCCCATATTGACCTTTTATTTTCGGTGTGCCTGGGCCCAGTTGTGTGTCATTGCTGGGGATGGTGACTGATCCCAGTTGTGGTTTGTGTGTCACATTTCAAGGCAGCTCGTGTGTGCTCACACATTCCTGGAGCCCATCACGCCAGTGCTGATGGGGTTGAAATGGGCATAAGCTTTTGGATTTTTTTGCTTCAAAGTCATCAAAATGCAGAGTTCCGTGAGGCAGTGATTGTTTAATAACCGGCTGATCTTCAGAGTGTTTTGTTGTGAGGCACCGAGTTGGTGTTTGGGAGCGTTTTGTTGGAGTTACAAAGCATCGATGCTTTTGGTTTGGAAATTGGTAAAAGCATGTGGCAGGGCTTCAAGCTCTGAGTGCTTTCAGATGCTGTGCTGCTCCTTTGATTATTGAAAATGATTCCAGCACAATCCTGCTAATTTTCTCTTTGTGCTCCCTTAATTTCAGGAGACTGTTAAAAAGTCCATCTAGGCAAAGTGCTTATTGCCACTGTGAGGGAGATTTCGCAGAGCCAAATTTTAGCAAATGGAGTAGTTTCAAAGGACTTGGAACATTTTCTTGCTGCTTTTCCTCTCTCGTTTTTCTTTTTAATTTTGTTTCTTTTCAGTTGCTGTGCATGTATGTGTGTGTGCATTACTCATACTGCATCCCATTCCTTTTCTTCTCCACAGCATCCATGGTACGCCACAGTACAGAGCAGCTCATTTCTGCTTCCCTGGCATCCTGCAAGCTGAATGTGGGAGGAGGATGTTCAGGAGAGGCTTCCTGAGCTTTGGGGGTCATTAGGCACAATCACACGCAGTCCTTGAAAGCCCAGGCAGGGAGGGCGGGAGCATTTATCCTCCCAGTGGCTTTGTACCTTGTCACCTGAAAACATTTGACAAACACTGATTAATCTTAACACCATCCGAGTGTGAGAGGTGTATATTATTATATCCCTCTTGATGGAAGGGGAATCAGCAAGTAAGAAATTAAGCAATTTACTCTCTGACAGTGGCAGAGTGAGGTATAAAGGCTGGGTGTCCTGATACCTGCTCTCTCCATTAACAAGAGATGTATTTGTTCTCCAGTGGATTTTTCACTACCAGGGGTAGGATTCCTTTGCCTTTGAAAGAGAAATAGCTTTCCCAGACTGCTGCATCTTACAGTTTTTGCCAGAAATTACATTTGGCACGCTCTTTCTGTTCCGCTCTCTCCCAGAAGAAAATAACTGGAGAGAAAACATCAACATCTTGATCTACATTAAAAATATTTTTTCCCTAATATAAACAGGATTTAAATTTGTAATTGAAATATATTTTACAATAGTAAGAAGCAAAAGTAATCCCAATCTGTATTATTTTGCTGCACGGAATAATTTTTCCAGCAATGTGCTTTCAGAATAGGTAATGAAATGTTTTATATCAATATGAATGAAATTTTGCAGCCAACCTCTCCTGAGTCAGTGCTACAGATTCCAAAAAATGTTGTTTACACAGTTGTGTTGCAGATTTAGCATGCTGATTTCCTACCCTGGGTTTTAGGTGTAAAACACTTTCCCCATGGGAAGAGAAGAGCACTTTGTAGCAGTGCTTGTTTCACATCCACTGCAAGAGGGTTCCAGGCTCAGATTTCTTGCTGTTGGTTTTGAATGCAGTGTCTCAACAATGGGCCCACCTTTCTTCTGCTCTGTCATCACCTTTTTTTCAGAGCAGACTTCTGTGGTCATTGTATTGTAACCAAGTATTGTGGCCAAATTGTATTGTAACCAAATATTTGTGACCATGAATGAGATCAATGCTAAACTGAAAATCAGGGTATTATTCAAAACACTGCATTTTCCACGTGGTCTGAAATACCAGAGCATTTAATCTCTTGATCAGCTTTTTTTTTTCTTCTGTGTGTGGTTTTTTTTTTTTTTTCCTTTCCCAAAATACCTCTAGAATTAAAAGATAAAGGGAGAATAAATTTTCTTCCTGTTCCACAGTCCTTGTCTCCCCCTCATGTTGAGGATGTGGGTGCTGGTGCCTCCTGCACTCCCAAGAAACACAGTGGGATCAGTTACATCAGGTTGGGCCCCAGGGGCTCTGTATCTTCTCCTGGCCATCCTGCTTGGGTCTGGATGCAGAAATAGGAACAGAATCATTTCATAGAATTTCACAGACTCACACAATGGTTTGGGTTGGAAGGGACCTTAAAGCTCCTTTAGTTCCACCCCCTGCCATGGTCAGGGACACCTTCCACTATCCCAGGCTGCTCCAAGCCCTGTCCAACCTGGCCTTGGACACTTCCAGGGATCCATGGCCAGCCACAGCCTTTCTGGGAAACCTGTGTGCCAGGGTCTCACCACTCTTACAGGGAAAAATTCCTCCCCAGTATCCATCTAATCCTGCCCTCTGGCCATGGGAAGCCATTCCCCCATGTCCTATCAGTCCATGCCCTTCTAAAAAACCCCTCTCCAGCTCTCCTGGAGGACCTCTTCAAGTGCTGAAAGGCTGTGATAAGATGATCCCAAAGCTTCTCCAGGGTGAACAAGCCCAATTCTCTCAGCATTTCCCCATAGCAGAGATGCTTCAGCCCTCTCATCATCTTTGTGGCCTCCTCTGGGCTCACTCCAACAGCTCCATCCTTCCCATGTTTCAGTCCCCAGAGCCAGACACAGCTCTGCAGGTGGGGTCTGACCAGTGGAGCAGAGGGGGACAATCCCCTCACTTGCTCTGCTGCCCATGCTGTCTGAATTTGCAAGGAGGCTGCTTTTAAGACTGCAAAAAACAGGAAAAGAGAAGACCCTTCCTGCCCATCCGTAAATATTTCATTCTGACAATTCCTTATTCATTCCTGGGTTCACTGGGGGTGTAACATTTCCTTTGCTGCCCTGGTGGCACAGGAGGCAGCCCAGCTCCACAGCTCCTGGCCATGTCTTCCCCACTGGATACAGCTCTTGGTCAACAGCAACTGGGGCCAGCAGAGCCCTCCAAAGAGGACATATGGCTCTTGGCTGCAGGGAAAAGTGCAAATCCTGCAGCCCCTGGTCCTCTGCTTGGCTTGGAGCACAGGAATGATCTGTTTGTTCCATTGAGGTCAGCACCTACGGGGTGAGCCATCCATATGCATGAGTGTTCCAGTGGCAGCGCCCCAGTTTGGGTTTCCTGGCCCCTGTGAAGAGCTGGAAGAAGAGCACATCTCCTGCCCAAGACTCTGAGGGCAGGCTGATGCCAGGGGGGTTTCCAGAGCCCAGATGTGCTCCTGTGTGTGGGATTGAGGGGGTTTGGAGGTGGCTTTCATGTGTTGCTGTCACCCATGTGTGCCCTGGGCAGGGCATGGCCGCCAGTCACAGATGTGTTGGTTTGGGTGAGGTTTCTATTGTTAAAGCTCTTGGTTTTTTCAGAGGTACTGAATGCTTCAAGCTCCCTTCTGGCTTCCCTTGCAGTTGCTGAAAATCAGCATTTTTGAAATTTCATTTCTCTATGGCGTGGTTTTTTCCATTGTCAACCAGGGCTTAACATGATGGTGACTGTTTGTTAGTAATTTCTTTGAAGACAATGGTGCAAGATGCCCTTGATCTATAGACCAGGATTTCATTATTTTGTCGTATACATTTTTGGTAGATTTCTTCTGCTGCTTCGAAACAAATGGCACCAATCTCACAGTATCCAGTTGGGAATACATTTTATTCTTTAGCAAAATGTTGTTGTAATAAAATGTTTTTGTTGGTTAAAATACTCTCTGCTTTATTTGTAAATCACAAATGTGTCTTCCCATCTTGACTCTCACAAAAGAAGAAATTTTCCAGTGTGTCTGAAGTTTGTTAGTTAATTCAGTATAATGCCAATCAGATATTCTCTGAGAATTGCATAAATAATGTTTCAGGCCCCATGTTTTGCATGTCTGTGTAATATCCAGCATAATTTTCAAGATCGTGATTCTTGAGGATGGAATTGGAGGAGAGAATGTTTGAAGAGGATTTGTAATATTTACTGCAATAAAGAAATTTAGGGATTACTCAAAGATCCTGTCAGTATTTGGGTCAGAAATATAGCCCAGAGGTATTAGTATGATAGGCAAGTTTAAGCATTAGACTGTATTAGTGATTTAGCTATCATAATAGCACAATAGTCCATCATGTGATGGCTTGTGCACGAAACATTTATTGTGGATTAGCCAGGAAAAATGCTCAAGCTGTCTTGCAAGCAGGCCAGGGAAAGTGACTGTTCCTCCTTTCAGTGGGTCTGTCCTGGAAGGGGGTGTACTGGAGGGGAAGAAATCTGTTGTTGTAGCAGAGAAAAGCAAAATTGTTTCCATTTGAGTTTTTGAATTCAAAAAATAAAATGTTGCCTCTGTAGCAGCGGTCAGCAAAATTAGGAGCAGTTGAGCTTTTCCTTCTTTGAAAAGGAATATTTGAGCATGAGCAGCCTGTCATAATCTGGGTTACATGTTTTGGGGAGCCATTTTAATATCTCCTCTGAAAACAATGACTCTATATGGAAATTTGTATTACATTCCCAAATAACAATTTTCTGTGCTGTGATTCCATCTAAATCCCTTTGCCTACTCCAAGTGTAAAAAAAACTTAATCCACATGAATGTTGAAATACTGCTCAGTACAAATTGAGTTTTGTGTGATGGTTCTGAGTGTTTTCCTATTTCATAAACATGTACTTTTTACAAAGAAAGCTGGAGATAATGGGCAAAATTCTGCTATTCCTTTTTGCTTTGTTAGGCCAGTCTTTAGATCCCTTCATCCTCCCCTCCTTCTCCATGACCTGTGCTAGGGTCTTAAAATTATACATTCCAGATTACACCTCCACAATTTTCTGCCCTGGGATGATGAAAGGATTTGCGTATTATGGTAATATTATAAAAAATCTTTTTGGAGCCTAGTTAGCGTGGCTAATTTGAAACTACAAAAAAAAAAAAGTAATTTCCAATGCAAATTATAATATTCATAAAGTGCTAAACAGATACCTAACTAATTTCTGACCGTTCTCGTATTCCCAAGTATCTTGCATTGGCCTTTTTTAGGCCTGTCTGCTGGCTCTCATTTAATTTGTCCTTAGCTGTGTGCAGTGGATTAGCATTTCATCAGGTTGGATTAAGATTGAGTTGACACTGAAGCTTTCTTTTTTATTTTTACATGCGCCTGTGTGGGGCCGAGCGGATCCGCGCACGTTCTGTGATCCCGCTGCTCATCCCCGCTGGGTGCTGGGACAGCCTCCCCCAGCAGGTGAGGGGGGAGACAACCAAAACAGAGGAAACACATGCTTAAAAAAAAAAAAAACAAGTTAAAAACAAACAAACAAGCAAAAAAAAAAAAAATCGTCATTCCCTGAGGGAAAAATTGCATTGAGGTTGCTGGCTGGGTCAGTGCGTGAGATTTCATCAAGCTAAAATGATGTCACAGGGAGCGAGGGCTTTAGTGGTTTTATTTAGCTCCTAATCCCCACACACTGCTCGGCCAGTTGTCCATGTGCGCTCGCCGTCCCCAGCGGCACAGGATAAAGCATCTGGGCTGAGCGCGGCCGCTCTCCGCGCTGTGGCTGCAGCGCACGGCCAGGGGCAGCCCCTCCGCTGGCCACCGCATGCTCTGCCTGCTAAGGTTACCCAGGATTAATAATTCAGGTGGCACTCGGAAAGACAAAACCACCGGCCGCTGGTTTCTGAAGTCCCGGGAGGGCTCAGGCGCAGCACAGCCCGGTTTGGATGCGTGCCGGAGAAGCACTGAGAAGGAAGGCACCTCCTCTTCTCCGTGCCAGCGGGAGCAAGCGGCCTCGTGGTGATGCCCATCCCCAGCAAGCACCCCAACATCGGCCGTTCACAGAGCTGGGACGCTGCCGGCTGGTATGAGGGGAACTGGGAAAGCGAGAACGCCTTCGAGTACCAGAGGCCGCCGGGCCGGAGGAGCTCCCTGACCTATGGCGGTGAGGGCGGCTGGTATGAGCCACCGCGGGCAAATGATATCATCTTGCAGGGCGGTGCGGAGCTGAAGCAAGAGGCGTACCCGTACCAGGATGCCACCTTCGCGCCAGGGCCCCTGAGGAAGGGCTCTGTCCCTGACTTCGCCTACTGCGACCGGCCGGCGCCCATGGCGGGCCGGGGCTCTCTGCCACCCCAGGATTACTACAGTGACCCGTCGCTGTCAGCGAGGTCACCCAAGGACCCCCGCTGCTACCGCGAGCACGTGGCGGGCAGGCCGCTGGCGAGCTATGGGGCGCCTGGCAGCCGGCTGGACTGGGA
>NW_005054369.1:1711157-1711576 GCF_000277835.1 Geospiza fortis | reverse complement strand
AGCACCAAGGGTCCCTACGACGGCTACGAGGCGGCGGTGGCGACGCCTTACCACCCGCCGGTGCCACCCGTCTTCCCTGGGGCAGAGGGCAAGAGGAGCTTTGACCCCGAGTTTGTGGCACTGCTGCGTGCGGAGGGCGTCTCTGAGAGCACCTTTGCTGCTCTGCTGCAGCAGGGCTTCGACTCCCCGAACCTGCTGGCCATGATGGAGGAGAATGACATCAAGTCGGTGGCACCCAACCTGGGGCAGGCCCGTGTGCTGTCCCGCATCGCCCACAACTACAAGGCAGAAATGCAGCTGCAGAGACAGGAGCGCAGGAGCGGGGCACTGCGCCCCAGGACCCGCTCCAACAGCTTCAGCCATCGCAGCGAGCTCCCAGCAGAATACGGGGTGCCCACCGTGGATGGCCCTGGTGCCTC
>NW_005054369.1:1654569-1711050 GCF_000277835.1 Geospiza fortis | reverse complement strand
ACTCGGCTCCGGGCGGCGTGCCCATGACGGCGGCCAACCCACACGCCAGCCCCAAGACAGCGTACCCCACCACCTACACCGTGCCCATGGAGCTGATGAAGAGGGAGCGGACAGCGGTGGCGTCACCAGCACCCAGCCCCCACAGCAGCCCCCAGCTCCTCCGCCGGCCAGGGACAGCAGGGGACAGCAGCCTGGCACCGACCGGACCCACCTTCCCTGCCCAGCTCTCCCCGTACCCGAAGCTCAGCAGGCGCACGGGGCCCCCCGTCATCGTCTCCACCATGGCGTCGCCTGAACCAAGTAATTACTGAAGGGGCTTAGTCCATGTAGTAGTTTAGAACCACCTTGTTGCTGCTTGTTTTACCCTTCAAAAAACCCACAGTCAAATATTATGGGGGTTCATGCCTAAATATTAGACACTGTCCTGTGTAGAAAACGAGATGAAGGGGATTTCTTTGCAGGGCTGTGCTGGCCGTGCAGAGTTAAAGATGTTGATTCTTGCACAGCGGTTAAATTCCAAATATTTTATTTGTTTAGCCAACTTCAGTTAAACATGAGCGGTATCTCAGATAATGCTTCCAGGGTTAATCTTGCCGTTCCTGTTGTTTGTCGAGAACGGGAGATTAGACACTGTGCTGGCTGAGCAATTAGGACTACAGGGTTTGCTGCAGATTGACTTTTTACCGCTGTTATCAGGCACAAATGTATCCCTGTGAGGAAATGGTTAGCATTGTTTTGACTGAATTCATCAGATAGTTAATGGTGTTATTCGAGAATCGACTTACCTTTGGTCATTACCTAAGGCTTTGCTTCTTATTATTAATTTGCTGTTTTATCAGGCATACAAAATAAACCCCTTGATTTCTTTCTCGAGATGCCTGTAAGTGAAGCGATAGAGCTGTTAAAGTAATAGGGCTGTGCTTAAAACTAAAAGCCTGTCATTAAGCACTGGAACAATAAAAATGAATGGTGGCTGCTAGACTTCCCTTCCCTTTCTAGAAACGCTCAGGCTCTTGGCTGCTCGGATGAAAAGCTGAACAATCCAAGCAGGACCTGCTCCTCCACTTTGGAGATGTGGCACTCAGAGCCTGATAGAAACTAACCCCCAAAATCACCTGGAGAAATACAAGGGAATTAATCAAATCCATTCATTTGTGCCTTGACCTGTTTGAAAAAAATGTGGAAAGACTCCACTTGGAATGTTTTTTTGCTGGTAATGACTCTGTGAGCAGGGAGTTTTCTCCCTGGGCAGCACAGCTGAACTCCCATGCAAACGATTCCCGAACAATTTGCCGTACCAGCACACACACACAAAGCCTTAATAAGAGGGATACCATTTACAGGCATCGAGACAGTGCCAAACTGGTGATGCCATTCCACAGGAATCTAAATAAAGAATGATTTTGTGAGGGGAAATGATAAAGTTGTCAAAATGCAGACACTTGGCACACCCCTTTCCCTGCCATACCATAATTACACAGCTAGGAAGTAAATGCTGGTCCTTTCACGCTTATGAGTCCTTTATGTAGCTGGTGTAATGTATTGATTTCTAAAAAATGCTTCAATATTAGGCAACATGTTCTGTGTTGACATGGATCAGATGCTAAAGTAGTACATCCAGGCAGTATTTTTAAATAAATGCAGCTAAGAAGACGAACTGGCATAATGTGGGGAACACAAATATGTTCATTTATTTGCGCTGTGTCTGATTGAGCGGTCGATGCCGACGCAGCGACAGCTCTGGGCTGAAGGACCTTCAGAGCACAGGGACTGGGAGCAATCTCCTCCACCATGGGAAACAGATCCCTCCTTCCCTGGTTCTCATTTATCAACTGCAAACCCCGTTCTCTAAAAACCTTGAAATTATCCCTTCTCTTCACCAGAATTACTGGTACACAGCAAGAGGAAACCAGCAGCATTTCTGTGCTGTTGAGCTCTTTCTTGCTACTCAACCCTCTTTTTTTTTCCTTTTTTTCTTCTTTTGCCCACGACCATCTCATTTGCATGAGGATGACATTTGTTGCTCCAGTAATTTCATCTGATAATGGCCAGCTTGCAAAGCGGATCTGAAAACATATTCCTTAATTATGTGTTGCCAAGCAACGAGAGGGTTTGGCCATAATCACAGAAAGATTATCTTCTCATTGAAGGCCCTGAAAGGTTTAGCTGAAGTAGAACCTGTAAAATTGTCTTCATTTTTATTTATTTCCCCTTTTTCCTTTCCATATAGCCTGAGAGATTTTCTTCCTGTTAAACTATATTTTAAAAGTAGAAGCCAAGGTAAGGCACATGGCACATGGAAAGATTAAAAATGGGGAAGTGTGTGGTGGTTTGTAGTTGTTTGAGCTGTGCTGAGCAGGAGTGTTCACACTTGCCCACGAGGGGATAAGCTGAGGTTAGAGATATGTTAAGATGTTATGAAGCTTTGAGTGGATGGCAGAAACTTGCCTAAATCCAGGGAAATTGTATTTGCCAGCCAGGATGTGTTTTCAGGAGTGATGAGCCTTCTCTTGCCTGTAGCTTTGGCTGTGGATATTTGAGTTAGAAGGTGAAAGCAAATTCAGTATTAAACTCTGTCTCCAAATGGCTGCAAATATTTTGTCAGTGTAAGTTAATGTCTGCCCAGCAGACATTAACCCAGCAGAAGGTTATGAAGTGCACGTTACAGCCCAGTCATGTTTTGAAGCTTGCTATGTGGATAAGACCTTAAGCCAGACCATTTTGGGCTTTTTAAAAGTCTTGTTGAGCTATGCATTGTAATCTTACTAGTGAGTTCTTCCTAAATACCCCATTTGTCATTTATGCTGAGTTTGACACTCTGAGTGTATTCTGCACTGTTCACTTTGGAGTTTGGACAGAGGGCTTGCAGGAACGAGGTGTCTTCTCCTGCCGGGTATTCCTGGTGGTCGGGGCAGGATCCTGGGCAGGGATAAAGGCACGTGCCCCATGTTTATGGACCTCTTGCTTTGGTATGGTCAGAAAAGGGAAAAAGAGCAATGAGATTTAGTGCTGCAACTGCTTGCTTTTCTTGAAATAATTAGTAATAAGTTAGGTAAATTGCCCTCCCTGGGAGTTGTGGGGTTGTATGAAGAGGAGGTGGTGAATGAGCACCTTAAAGCCTTTGCTGTAGTGGTAGAGTGACATTTCCAGAGATGAGCCAGCTTCCTATGCCAGGAGCTCCTCTGGCAGAGCTGCTGCTCTCCATGTCACTGAGACCTTGTCAGGAATAGCTGAGGGGAGTGCTCCTGCAGCCTGGCCATCAGAGGATCAGCAGTAGTGAGCGCACCAAGGCAGCTCAGTGGTGAGCAGCAAGAGAGCCCTGCAAGGTCTGAGTGACAGACACGTGTCACTAGGAGGGCTGAGCCAGAGAGGGTTTGTGGCCAGCCCCGTGCTGAGCTGGGAGGGAGGGCAGGGAAATAAATAGTGCAGGTCAGCAAAGCTGGTGAGGGCAAACAATATCTCACGGTCACTGATCACATTGCTGCAGCTCCGCCTCCAAATTTTGCAACTTCTTGCTAGTATTTTTTATTAGATTACTTCTTTTATTTTAACCCAATTTTTTAGTAGTAAAGCAGTTGGCAGATGAGAAGTCTTTTATTTTTTTAGCTAGCCTGGACTTCTCCCAAAACAGTGGCCAGTCCAGATTTCTGTTTCTGATGCTGGACTTCTGGAGCTTAAATGAGAAATGGTGATTCATTGCAAATATGTGTCTTGGGTGGTTTATCAAGCTCTCGTTTGCACATGAAGATATGAAAGTGAATTATCACAAAAGGGAATGTGCTTCCCACAGGGACGAGGAGCAGGGCTGCCCTGTGAAGTCAGGTGGGTATCATCAGGGAGCAAGAGCAGAATTACTTGGCTGTAAGATTTGGTTGAAAGCCTGACCTTTTCCTGAGCAGGGAAAGCCAGGCTGAGGACAGCTGCCCTCCTTGGACAAGTTGTTCTCTCCAGTGTGAAGGGGACTCATCCTCTCTTTTATCAGCTTAGAGCCCAGTTAGAAATGCCTTTCACTGTGATTAGCTCAGCTCTGCTTGTACTCTTTAACACCTCGTTGTGATGCCTTTTATTGGTATTTCCCCCCTGTGACAGATAGAAACTGTGTTAACCACACATAGTTGCAGGCTGAAACTCTGCACATGGGCAGCCCCCAGAGAGGGAAGGGCACAGGCAGGAGCAAGAGCCCTGTTGGTTGTTAAAGGATGGTTAAAACAGCTCATCAAAGATGGGTAATAGACTGACATTTGCCCACTTTTGTAAGCTATGAATTCTTTTAACCTAATTAATTTAAGCTAAATTGCCGCCATTTGCTATGGGCAAAGTTTAGCAGGATATTTCCTACACAATATAAATTTCCTGAGCATTTGCTGATGTTGATTTATTCTTTGCCCAGTACAGTGGACAGCTCAGAAACTGACTATGGGTTTTCTTCCTTGTGTTTTCTGTACAAACCTCAGCATGGAATCCATGTAAGGTCTCTCAATTAACAATCTGGACTGAAACAGCACCAAGGGAAGCTCCGTGCACTGAATAAATCTGATTTCATTTGCACATTGACCTGACAGACCATAGCATGTCCTTGGAGCCATTCCCAGCTAGTGTGTTAGTCCAGGTAAACCCTGCACTGCCCTCACTAACAAAAACATGGAGTAGTGTTTTTAACTGGGATCATAACTTCCATACAAAAATGCAGGTTGAAATAAGCAGATGGGTCTTTCTCATGTCTGCTCTCCCCATTGTCACAGCATCAAGACACTAATATGCAAAATGGTAAGGGAAGTGGCTGGAAAACTCACAGTGAATTTCTGAAAGCCTTTGAAAGGCTCAGAAGGACCCTCACCAACCTCTGCTGAGCACATGAGTGTGTGGATGTTAAAACTGAAGAGACCCCAACTGCCCACATTAGCAGGGTGAATGGCTAAGGAACAGAATGTGCAAGGGATGTGCTGTTGACTATCTTGATATAATACTGACTGTCTTGGCCAATCTGCACATACAGTTCATTGGTGGCAGGGAATATGCTTTTAAAATATTTCTTTAAAGGCTGAAATACGCTTTTTATAATGGTTTTATCAAAAGCAATATAAAGTGTCAAACTCATTCCAGTTGCAATTCATTGACTTTAGTGCCATGGCAATAAAAATGAATTTGGCCTGTCAAAGGAGAACGTGTTGTCAGATGCACAAGTGTTGTCATCTTCAATTTACACTTTTCTTTCACCCCGTGTCTCTGGTTCTCCTGCATTGTTAGGACTTTCATATATCCAGATCATTCTCTGACTATATTTGCTGACATTTTTTTAGCCTTCTCATAAGTAGTTTCCATAGCTACAAACTTCATGTTCACAGAGGGGAAAAAAAATTTAAAGGTTTCTTATTATTATTGTATTAAACATTTTTTGTATTTCTTCTCCTTGTCATTCTCATATCATCACACTGCAGCCCAGTTTAATGAAAATGCTGCACAACTGAATTGCCTGTTATTTTTAAAAGCAAAGTGGATGCTGAGCTGAATCCTTGAAAAGCAGAAGACCAACATCATTAAGCCACTGATGTAAAATAAATGTTGCAGACGTAGGATTGGTATTAGTAATGTTTATAGATGGCAACTGGCAGGCAAGCTTTTGACTTTTACACCTAAATAAAACCTGATATTAACAGCATTCTGCTGCCTTTTGGTAAAAAAACCTAATTTTTAATCTCTTTTGTCTGCTGTTGGTACTGTTTTGTTTAAGATGAAGTGTTGCTTCTGACAGTGGGATTCACATGGGTTGTGTTTCCAATATTTAGTTCTGCCCCTCTGGTAGGGAGGTGCTGGAGCAGCCGTGTCCTGGGCAGGGCAGCCTGAGGAAGGGTTTGGGCAGAGGTGTTGGCCAGTGATACTGGAGCAGTTGTGCCTTGAGGAAGGGTTTGGGCAGAGGTGTTGGCCAGCAGTGCTGGAGCAGCTTTGTTCAAGGAAACGGGAGGCTCCGAGTGCCCAGTGCTGTGTCCAGGGTCTTGCCTTCTGCACCCTCAATCCAATTAGCTGCCCCAGAGCAGATGGAGCAGATTAGTGCCCAGCTCTCCTTCCTCCACCCTCTCCCCCGGTGCAGGGGGTGTCCGGCCAGCAATCGGCTTAATGTGGGTTGTGTGGCACAGCCCTGCCCTGGCCCTCAGCAGGGAACCCCCTCAGCTCTGGGGCTGCTGCCTCTCATCCCCCAGCCTGCTGGCTCCATTCTTTGGTAGTTTGGAAGCCCTACCTAAACTCATTTGCTCGGCATAAATTCCTTTTTTTTTTGTCTGCAGCGTGGCCACCAGGTGTGTGAGCTGTGCTCCACAATGGAACAGCCACTTCAGCAGTGGGGTTGAGGATGGAGGGTCATGGTCCTTTCCCACCTGCAGCATTCCCTCCTGGAATCGCATCCAAAAAATCTTGTGTGGCCAAGGGAGATCATGGCCTCTTGCCTCATCTTGTAAATGAAAGCAGTGTCAGGCAAGGAGAGGCTGGGAGAAGTGACACCATGGGGCTGTTCCTGCAGTTCCCAAAAGCATCACAGTCCTTGGGAAGAGGGTGGTTTAGGCTCTGTAATCTGAGACATGAACAGCTTGTCACAATAAGAAGGAAACCAGCAGGGCTTATCTGCTGGTGGAGATCCTTGGTAAATGCTGGTGTGAACAGCCAAGATGGCATTCTCATGTTTTATTTATGTATGGAGATATGTATAGATATTAAAATGGGGAGAAAAAATTCTCAAATATATAATCAGTGTCTCAGTCATTATCCATTTGGATCAGTGCTTCTGCAGTCTTCATTGTTTGCCAGAAGTGTCTTGTTTTGGTTATCAAGCAATTTATTATTTCCTAGCTTGGCGAGCAGACAGGCAGACAGGACTTTGTTTAGACAGCACACACAGTGAAGAGAAATAATTTAGGATATACTTTCCATCTAAAAAGTCGGAAAAAGAAGATCAGAACTGAGGTGTCATGGAAACATTTGGCATGTATTTTCCAGATGTGAAAGTGGTATCTCCAGGTGGGTTCCCTCCATCCAGGGAGCATCAGGAGGAGTAGGGGATGGGATGCAGGAACCTGGCAATACCCACCTGACTCCCCTGCTGGTCTTCTTAACCTTAACACGTTTCCTGACACTTGTGCTAAACACTGCAAATCCCTGAGCTGCCTCCTACTCATTCCCTTACTGACCCTATAGATTATCAGCCTTTTCTTAGGATGGCCTGGTCTCTTATTGAATTTTCTCACTGTTACCTGCAGAGGGAAAAACCCCAGGAATGGAGATGTCACACACATTAGTTTTGCTCTCTGCCATCTTCTGAGTGTTTTGTTAGAAAGATTTAAATGAATATTGAAAAAGTACAGTAGTTCATGGAAGTGCATATATTTTGTTTTGTCAGTGCAAGGAATCTTGATTAATATTGTGAAGGATAAAAGAGAGGATTCAGTGTGGACAGCAGAGAGCTTGTCAGTATCTAGAACATCCTGCTGGGACACTGAAATAATCAAGAATGCTTAAATGTCACTTTATTTGTCCCACCTGTTCCTGTAATCTCTCCTATTTGAGCATCTCTGAATTCTCCCTCATGTTGAGTAGACCTGCATAAAAGTGGGAGCTGTTATCTTACCAGCTGAAACATTTGGCTTAAGAGTCTTAAATTTCCATTTCATTCTTGTCTGCAGTGAGTGTGATCCTGTTTCATCTGCAGTCAGGGCTAAAAGGTCCCAAAACCAGGATTACTAAGAACTAATAACATCAGGGCAGTGCCAAACAACCTGTCATGTTCTGCAGTGGAAGTTTTCCCCTTGGAGCTCATTTTTGTTGAGCAGGGAAGGTGTTTTCTGTATTTGCTGTTCACCCTCAAAGCCCAGGCTCCCTCAGAGCAGTGTGGCATCTCCCATACCATGCTCTGGCCAGAGGGAGAGCCAGGGGATCATCTCCCTGCTGTGAGATAAGCAAGATACAGAGGTACATCCCATGGAGCAGCAGCCCCACGCTCTGGCTCATCAGCTCTTTTTCACTCCAGTTTTCTGTTCCTGAAGCTTGCATGAAAAAAGCCAACAAAGCATTATTGGTAATTTTTGTACAATATCTTTCCAGAGGAGCAGTTTGCAAAGCAGGGCAGTGAGTCAAGTTCACTTGAAAAATTGTGATTTTGTCATTCGTTTCAATAGGAGAAGGATTTTTACTCTCTCTTGCAAAAGGAACCAGCTCTACATCACTGACTTTCATTGCATTTCTTAAAATTAGATCTACAAACCCAGTGGTTTCTTAAGCAGGAGAAGCTGTAGGTTTCATGCATTGGAAGCCTGTGCATTATTAAAAATAATAGGGTAAATTTGTCAAATGGATAATGAGTAGGTTTCTTCCTCTGTTTTTCAGTGTTTTAATGAGCGCAGGAAATGTTTGCTATTTATTTACTTTCAGGTTTTACCAAGGAGCTCTGGAGATAATTGTCAAATTTCCAAGTGTGTATCAATATTTCATGAAGCTCTGTTTTCCCTCTGTACATTCACAAGTTGGGTCATTAGCACTGGGACTGATATTAACAGGCTGAAGCAAGGCATGAAAAGGAATTCCACCAAACCCTTGCAAGTTTGAGGATTTCTGAAACAAAATTCTAGTCAGGTCTTCTGGGTAAAATAAATATAGGTGATGTTGCATGGTTTCAAATGTTAAATTTGTCGGAGAATTTCGTGTTTGATCTTGGTTTCTGTGGTTTGTGGACCTGATTCAGAGAACACCAAGGCTTTGTGTGTGTGTTCTGTGTGTTTTGTGTGTGTGTTCTGTGTGTTTGGCCTCATGCCCAGCACTTACCACAAATTGGGGTGTACCTTACAGAGATAGGATATCCATCCACGTCATCCTTTGGAAAAAAGCAAATTCCACCTTTCCTACCACTAGCAAATTAAATTGTGTTGAATTATTAAAGCTCAGATTGCTTTTGGATGTGGTACCAGTCATCACTGATGCTGGTTATTTAGTTTGCTGCTGGCTATTCAGTTTTGGGTTATTTTTGTGTGGCCTTTGAGGTGCAGTACTGGCTGTGTGTTAACCACTGTTGTTCTGCTTTGGACATTTGCCATTTATAAGAGGCTACGTTTTGTATGTTGAATGTTTCTTTTTTCTTAATTTCTGACATTTTTATGTAAAACCATCATATCCCTGTTCTCATTCTGATTAGACAGCTTATCCCAATTTTGGTTTGCTCAGCCTAAAACTCTGGTGTCAGGCTGGTTTTTGCTCCTATTCATGATCTAACCCAACTAGCTCAGTGCAATGCCCTCAAGGAAAAAAAAATAACTTAGGAAATGAAAATTATTCATAGATATGGACCCACTGTGCTTTGCTGTAGAGAGGGTGCAAAATTAATTGATAAACTATTGTGGCTTTTCAGCCATTCTAAATGGTTGCCATAAGTGCTTCACCAGGCACAGCTGAGTGGTGGCAAAAAGTGAGACTTTAAACTTGATTGATCTGCACAGAGTCTGGAGCATTGATGTGGAACTCTGAAAGTGTGCAGAGAACTGGAAGGTGGATGGAAGGAGTACCCAGGGCCTCTAAAAAACAAAAGTTCTTCAGAGTTAGAAGTGATTAAAGCAGAAAGGGGCCAGTGGTGCTTCCCTGGAGAGGGAGGGATGGAGTTCTGTGGGAAGGGCAGAGCTGGATGTTTGACAGAGGGGTTTGAAGATCCTTGGAGCTAGCAGATGTCAGAACTGGCCTGTCTGTCAGTATTTTGGGATAATTTTAGGATTTGTGACACTGTGGGCTACAGTAAAGCAAAGGAGGTCACTTGTGAGCACAAACAGCAGTGTTAATCATGGTAGCAGTTCAGGAGGAGAAGGAGAAATGGCAATCATGTAATATTGACACAACAGGAGTGTGTGGAGATAATGAAATTGGTCACAGCTCGATATGACAAAGTTCCAGACTGTAAACAGAAATATTTGTCACAGGGGAGACAGTGCTCAGGGTGAAAAACAGGTGCTTTGCTGAGTAAAAATCACCTTGTAAAGGATTTGCAGCTGGCAGGGGGTTGTAAGAGAAATCCAGGGCAGATCCCTTTGGCTGCCTTGTCCTTCTAGGAGGAAGTTTGGAAAGTTGGTGGTAAATACATCTTGTAACTTGTGCTTAGCTCTGAAACTGAGCTTTGCTCTGAGCTGGACTCAAGAAGACCAGAGTTAGCAATGCAATTCCCACCCAGCTTTTGGTGGCTTTTTTGTTTGATCATTGATCTCCTGTGCCAGGTGCCAAGAGGACAGGATTCCTCTATGTGATGCTGCCTGGGAGAACCTGGCCTTAGTCTGGACAATTTCCTGGGGAATCTCCAATTTCCTTTACTTCCACTCTGGGAAGTTCTTGGGCACACTGACTCAATATGTCTGTTACCTAATTGTTTAATCTGTTCACAAGGCACTTAGAGCCCCACAGTCCTTTGAAGAAGCACATACCGAGGGATGCTGGAAAACCCAGGCTGCAGGCAGTGCTGAGAGTAGGCAGGGCTGGAAGCTGCCCCACTGAGTGAAGGGGAGCAGCTTTCCTCCAGCACAAACACATCTGGAGAAGTGGGAGAGGAAGGAAGAGGGTAGGGGAGGAGAACAAAGAGGAGAATACTGGAATCAGCAACAGTAATACAACCAAAATACTGCAGCAGGATAGAGGGTGCCCTAAAGGTAGCCAGTTTCTAGGAAATTATTCCATGCTTGAGAAGAATGGTGCTGGTAACAGTCACAATATGTTTGTGTTCCAAGTTTTTGGTACACTTCCCCTCTCAAGCTGGCACAGTTACATGCTTTGTTTGTTTGCCTCCAGCTCCTACCCTTTGTGGAGTTAGAAATACTCTGATTCAAGTCCATCCAAATACAGCAGTGCCATGCTTGATAAGTGGGTCATGAGCCCTTGGGGTCTGAGCAAAGATTTTTAATCAGAATTTGGCAAATGAGCAAGTAAAAATTCTTTTCTAAAGACCTCTCGATTCCAAGATTTCGCTTTAAGATTAATTTTCTTGTAAACAGCGTGTGACCTGTGCTTTGATGCTTTGCATTAAGCCACATGGAGCTCCTGGGTGTCGGTGTAAGGCAATTATGGAGTTCTCCTGGAGTGATATCCATAGTCTCCTGTCAAGTTTGGGATGACTCTTTATCATCTCCTGCCTGGAAGTGCACAGTGAGGGTGTGCTGAGGTTTCTTTTTGGAGCCACACTCAGAAAACTCAACCTTATTGCTGCCATTGCTCTGTGGTCACCTGTCTGCATCTCCTCAGCCTCTCTCACATCTGACACTCGTGTTTTGTTTCATTCTGTGGCTGGTTTGGAGCAGGAAAACCCAAACCCCCCATGCTCAGTTGGGCAGGGGGGCTCCCATCACTCCAAGGAGTGTGCACAGCCCTGGAGGCCACAGCTTCACATCAATCACAGTGAGAGCATCTCGAGTGCACCCCTGGAAACAGTCCATGACCCCTGTTTCTCCTTGGCCAGAGTCCTGTGCTGAGGAGAGGCATCGGCATGGTGGTTTCCTGCTGCAGCCAAGCAGTCTTTTCTTCTCCCTTTGCCTTCCCAGTCTCCCCAGATGCTGCCTCTTCCCCGGGAGCTGCTTTGGCACGGGGCATTGGAATTTCCATTGAGGGATGTTCAGTTGTCTCAGCACAACAGGTATCAGCTTCTTTCTGATCACAGGTGTCAGGTGCACAGGTCAGATTGACAGATCACATGTGGCCAGCACAGGGAAAAGCTGCAGTTTCTCTGCCTGTGGTTTTCTTCCCTTTTCTGTGCAGTCTTTCTGTCCCCGATTCGAGAGACACACACACTCTGAAATGTCTATTCTTAGAGAGTTTTTTTGTGCTTTGTCTGCTGTTTAAAAAAGCTACACAGCCTTCCTGGTTATTTTTTTCCATCAGCAAGCAGGGCAGAGCCTGAGGAGACCACCCAGCACTGCTGCTGTGCTGACAGGGATTCTCAGATGCTGTTGAGGATGGGCTGCCTGATGCTCTCAGAACATGCCAGTCCTCTCATGGACCATGCTGGGTGGTTGCAGCCCACCCTGTGAAATGCAGAGCCACAGTGGGGATGTCCAGGGGATAGAGTGACAGCTCATCACAACCAGACAGCAGTTCTGTATTTGACATCTTGAGGTCAAAAACTGTCAGTTCCTTATTTTTTACGGTGTCTTAAATCGCCTGGAGAGTGTTTTGAGCCTTGTCAAAATGAATTAATTAAGACCAAGTGATAATCACAAGCCTGTGTTGGTCTGATTCAGCAGCAGGACTGTGCTTGATTTTCAGCCTAATAAATACAAATGGTTCTGGAGGATCTGGGGTGCTGATAGAGCCCGTTTGTATTTCCTCCAGAGCTACATGTGCTACAGTTTTTCCTTGCTCTTTGCCTTGGCAGTCTGTAGCATTGTTTTCCTCCTCCTTAGGAACACAGCCAATTTTCTAATTAAGGAAATCACTCTGCAGCCGTTGTCGCTGTTCATTTGAGCTCTTTGTCCATACCAAAGTTTCCAGCTCCCCAAAAGATTTGAAGTCACTCCTTACTACAGCTGGAGGAGGACAAAAGTTGTGGCTCAAGGCAGGCTCCTCCTCTAACTCTGTTAAGAACCAGGCATCAAACACCTCTGTGGGCAGGACATAAGAGCTTCAAATCCACCTCTGGCTATGACAAATACTGCTGAGGTTATTTTTCTATTTGATTCATATATAAAAAAATAGTTACAAGAAATAAATATCGCTTTGTGCTGGGCTTTACTGCTTACTGGGCTTTGAGCCTAAAAGGATTTAAAAGTCATCATGCTCTAAGGGAAAGTTGTAGTGAGAAGGAGGATGTGGAGGGTTGCTCCAGCCAGCTGTTGTGATTTGGGAAAAGGCTTGTCCTGACTGATGGAAAGGAGAGTGGGACAGACAGAGAGGCAGCCAGGGTTGACACAGCCACGCCCAGTGGGATTAGGACCAAATTAGAAACTTGGCTTGCAGGGGTTTATCGTTTCCTTTATATTGTGACATTAATAAATGCAAATCTTTATCTTCTAGCTGTTATCCTCCCTTGTATCTTCTGTTAATGAGCATTGTCCCCAGTTCAGGCTGTGCTGATAACTGGATGGAAAGGATAAAGACAGACATTCATGTGCACACATCCGTGTGTGTTCTTGTGCTGTGCAAAACTACCTGGGGGTGTGAGGAGAGGATTTGGGCACTTCTCAGTGTCTGTGTGCCAGCTCCTCCTGTCGGCCTGGAGTTGGACAAGAGTCCTGGAGACAATGCCACGTTAATGCAGCACAGTTCAGTGCTTTTGGTATTTCACATTGCAGCACAATAACTTCTTTTCTCATTTTGTTTCTGAAGTGCATCAAATTCAGAACATATGCACCGTGTCAGGGCTGCTCTTGCCAGTGAGCCCAGAGAAAATGCTCAGATCTGGCCTGGTTGGTAACTCAGAGGGAACTGCTGAACTGAAAGATGGTGAGTTTAGATTAAATATTGGGGAGAAGTTCATTCCTGTGAGGAAGGTGAGGAAGCTGTGGCTGCTCCATCCTCGTAAGTGTTCAAAGCCAGGCTGGACAGGGCTTGGAGCAAGAGGAGGAGGTGTCCCTCAGGGTGTTGGAACTGGATGAGCAATCAAGTCCCTTCCAGTCCAAGCCATTTTGTGATTCTGTGGCTCCTGCACAACTTGGCTGCACAGTGGAGGCCACAGTGGCCTGGTGCTCAGCTGGGGTTGGGCTCTCCATCCCAGTCAGTGTGCTTTCCATCCCAGATAGGTCCCATATGGAAGGGAGCTCTCTACTAGCCAAAATAAAGACACTCAGCAATCTGCCAGAGCCGATTAAAGCTTGTAGTCTGTTACAGGCAGAAAGAAATACAGTTTGGGGGGTAGAGGATACAAAATACATTTGCAAGGCATCTGAACCTGATGCTAAGACATTCTTTCTCTCAATGTTGTTGTTGCCAATAGCTTCTCTTGTGCTCAGACCAAAACTATTTAGGGTGGAACATTTGCTCCCTACTTTCTAGCAAGCCTGGTCGCAGGAATGAAGAATGGATTCTTTTAGTGGCTGCAGCTGGTTTGAATGATCCCCACACTGAACCCATTGAGTCCAGGCACTCCTCATGTGAATCACAAGGAAGAAGCAACTGGGATTTTGTTTTTGTGCTTGACAGGGGCAGAAACAGCGGAGCAGCCACAAGTTGATTGCTTGAACCCAGGCAGGGGAGGGTGAGATGTGTTGCTGCGTGGGTGTCTGTGCTGCATCCTCACCCACACCTCCTGCAGGGCCCCAGAGAGGACAACGTGGTTGCACTTGGTGCTGATCCATCCTGTTCATTCTGTGAGAGCTGGAAGAGGAGTTCTTCAAGGATTGTGATCCTTACATTACATATAAAACAAAAAAAAGTCATGAAACCCTTCAATGTCAGTTGGCAAGACCTTGAGCGAGGCTTTGAGATGGAGCTGGACCTCTCTCAAGGTCTGCTTCTTCTGAGGAGCAGCAAAATAGCTTGTTTTGGTAAACTCAGGGAATCATTTCCACACCCTGTGTCAAATCTATGTCTCTTTTTATGGGGTATCTCTCTGTTGGTTTTTAAGCTGAAGGAAAGTCAGTTTTGATTAGATATTGGGAAGGAATTGTTCCCTGAGGGTGGCAGGCCCTGGTACAGGTGCCCAGAGCAGCTGTGGCTGCCCCTGGATCCCTGGCAGTGCCCAAGGCCAGGCTGGACACTGGGGCTTGGAGCACCTGGGACAGTGGGAGGTGTCCACCCCATGGCAGGGGTGAAATGGGATGGACTTTAAGAGGATGGACCTTCCAACCCAAACCATTCTAGAATCCTGATTTTATGTTGAGAGCAACTTCTAGTAAGTTTCTGCACAAGAATCACCTTCCTTCTTCCTTCCAAAGGATGAGGGCTTCAGGCAGAGAGGACAGCAGGTCAAGGAAGGCAACTCATGTTGGGCTGAGAATCAGGGAGAGATTTGGGAAAACTCTTGCTAAAAGTAATGCTGCCAAATGGAAAGAGGTTTGATGGTAATTAAAAAGCCAGCACCGTATTCCTAAGTATTCTTGGGAAAGTCAGCTGGCCACGTGCTCTGGGCTTTTTTCACAATACTGGGTTTTTCTTTGTATTACCAAAGGTATTAATTAGAGGAATAGATTACACTGAGTGCTGTACAATTATCTCTTGGGTATTTGTGGAATGAACAGTGAAAGCTGTGTGAAACTGTAAAATGCTCATTTAGCTGGGTGTCTTGATGAGCACCATGTCTTGCTTCCCCTCTTTGCCACGTCTCCTGAACCTGTTGATTACAGCCAGCAGGGTGGTTTTGTGTCAGTGGCAGCCTTGGGGGGGCTTTGGGTCCCCTCACACAGAGGCACAATGCAGGATTGTTGTTGCTGCAGGAGCCTCTTTTTCAAGATCATGGGAGTTTTCTCAACACAGTCAGTTTGATTTGGTTTATTTTGTAATCTGTGTTATCTAATCAAGTGTATAAACTTCTAGACAGGGGTGGGATGCATCAGAATTCTTCTTTGCCAACTGCCTTCTGCTGAAAGGCAGGAAATTTTGTCACCTTTCTGAAATTTCAGTGCAAGACCCCTTTCTCTACCTTACCCAGTCTTATTCCCAACAAATAAATTAAACCTGATCAGTTCATTTTGCCGTACCTCACTTTGGTGGGTTCATGGCACAGTTTTAAGACTAAATAAATTAATTGAGACTCACCATAAGGCGAATAACTACAGCTCTTGGGTTGATAGGTGATGGGTTTTATTGAACCAATAAAATATAGAAAATGGTTAGAGGAAAAGAGCTTACTGCAGTGATATTGTTCAGTGTGATTTACAGTTTTATAACTGTAGGCAAATGTGAAATATTTTTCACTGTCTTGGGTATACATTATTAGACAAACCTATATCCTGTGCTTACCTACATCAGCACTGTGATAGTGAAGAGACATAAAAATGAAGACATTTTCAGCCCATTAGAGTTAACGTGGTTTCAAGAGCAGTCAGTTTCTCTACAGTTTGGATTTTATTTGTCTCTCAGCGTGCTGAGGATGCCTGAGGAAATGCCTCCCAGCAGCTGTGGGAGCTGCACTGTAGCAATCCTTGGCATGCACAGGAAAATAAGACACCTTAAATATGAATGTAGTCGGCCAAAACACCAGCTCATGAAAAACAGACAGAAAATACAGATCTGTGCAGGAATTCTTTGTGGATCTGTCTCCTTTGACTCTTGTTACAGGGGGCAAGGGCAGGGCTGCTCCAGGAGGTCCTTAAAGCCCCTTTTCTGTGGCCAGAGGAGTGTGGTGGGCTTTGAGGGCTCCTGGGCCACAGCCTGGAGCTGGGACAAACTTCCCAAAGGAGTGGGAGGGCAGGAGACACCCCTGGAGCTCCAGGGTGGTGGTCAGCCCCAAGTGCTTGGGGAGAGGTGGGTGTTGAGCTGCTGTAGCACAGGAATAGCTCATCATTCTTGGAATTGAAAAATAAGAATGTGCCAGTGAGTTATCTGGATTAATGAAGATGAAATGTGCTGTATAAATCCATCAGGAGCGTGATCGTGCCGTTATCCCTTGGGCTACTCTGGCTCACAAGGAGAAAAGGTTGATTTGTGTTTGTAGATGATTTTGCTTGCTCTGCCAATGCTCATTTTTGTTTTAGTATGAAAGCCAGGGAGTGTGTGTTTCTTTTGCTCAAAGATGGAGCAGATTAGCAAAGATTTTTCTAGATTATCATCGTTTAAATAGCTCTGGTTTAAGACAAATGTTTCAACTACAATGACTTATTAGTGATGCTATTTTAAACAGTGATGATAAATTAGGGAGGTTATAAGCTCTATTACTCAAGGATCTGTGCAATATTTGGACATTGAACATGGTTTTTCCATAAACCAGAAGGCAGTGATGTGCAGCTGACCGGGCTGAGAGCCCTCTGGCTGGGCTGGGAGAGGAGGAGATGGAGCAGCTTCAGGGGCAGGATTTACAAAATGATGAGAGTTTAACCTTGCTTTGACTCCAGCCCACCCTGGGAGCAGAGGAAAGCCCTTGGTGGGGCGAGCATCACTTGCGCTGCCACAGGGAAGGTCACAGGGTGAGGGGGCACTTTGGTGTCACAGCGTTGGTGACGGTTTTCGGTCAGCATTGCCCAGGCCCCCTGTTTTAATCTAAGATGTGAAATGTGTGGCTGGGGATTATCACTAATCCACAGAACGTTGTAGGGTCAGGGAGGAGGAAAAATGTTTGGTATGTTCTCAGCCATTGCCAGTGCATGCAGGCCCCAGGACAGCCCAGCTGGGCAGATCTGGAGGGCTTTGCTTCAGCCTCCAAAGCCTGGGGAACACTGAGAAGGTGAGGTGGGGTGGTAGAAGCACCTCAGCCTCCTCCTGGGTCCTTACTCAGAGCTTCTGTCCACTGTACCAAGAGAAATCACATCTAAAAAGTAATTTAAGAATTTTGGGGGGAGTTTTGGCCGTTTCCAGCCCTTTTGGGTCCGCAGGCTCTTGTCCAGAGCTGCAGCCCGTGTTTTGCAGCCAGGGAGGAATGCTAGTGGCCAGGAAAAGGCTGATAAAGAAGGAAAGTAGAGAATGGGAAAGTTAATAATTGAGCTTTTTGTTATCTTTATTCAGCTTGGAAAACTGAAGCTTTCCAGGGGGAGATAATATCCTTTATTAGAGCAACCTCTGTAGTCAGGAAAAACCCCACGTGCTTCTGGGATCACATGCTTTTCCTCAGATCTCCACAATTGCACATTGCATTAAAAATAAAACAAATTTAATTTTCAAAAGGCTCAGCAGATATTTGAAAGAACTGTATTTAAAAGCAACTTACAAAACCAAAAAACCTCATTTGGTTTAATTTGATTTGAACATTTCAAGAAAGATTTAATAGCCCTGAATTGCAAAAGACTTTTTTTTCTGGCTTGAATTTTACTCATAGGAACATGACATCTGTGTACCAAAGGGCAGTGGTGGAGTCCCCAGCCCTGTGGGGGTTTAAGAGCCATGTGGATGTGGCACTTGGGGACATGGATCAGTGGTGGCCTTGGCAGTGCTGGGAAGTGTTGGACTCGATGATTTTCAAGGTCTTTTTCAACCTAAAAGACTCCATGATTCAATGAAATTCTACAAAATTTCTACATTTAGCCTCATTTTGTGCAAAATCTCCATACCCATGGTAACACTCTCATTTCCTCCTGAAATAGCCACAAGGGCCTTGGCACCTTCAGGGTGCCCTCAGCACAGGAGTTATTGGTGAGGGAGGCTCTGTCAGAAGGGTTACGAGTTTGATATACAGAGTTCCCTGCTCTGAATAGCACTTCTTTGTCCTCAGTCTAAAAATCTGATTAAATGATAATATTCCAACATGCATGAGTTTGTAAATAATCAGGGTATTGTTATTAATTAAGGGAATTTCTCTGTTCCAGGAGATAAGACATTATTATTAATAAGCTTTCCAGTGAGGGGTTGTGTGTGCTCACCCTGACCTCATGAAATCTCCAGCCTACAATTCAGTTTTCTGTTGTTGCCTTTTTCCATTTTTGAGTGGGTTTTTTCTTTTTCTTTTTTTTTTTAATTTTTTTTTTATTTTTGATAGCCTTCTACATCATCCAGCAGACCAATTTAAAATTCCCTCAATCCAGCTTAGTCTCAGCTGTATTAATGCATGGCTCGGGGGCCTAGATAGCTAAAAAGGGCTGTATTGTGTGGCATCTCTAAAATCTTTTTTTCTGAGGAGTTGGATAAAGAGATTGAGGTTTCTCAGGGGGCGTTTTGGGTTGTTTTTTTTTTTCCCCAGCTGGGTGAGCAGCCTTGCAGGTGGCTTAGAGAGGAGATGTCAGGCCAGGAGATGCTGCTGGACCCCATGTCACCCCTTTCCTGTTAAACTGTCCAGCAGAAAATGCCCCTCTGGGAAGGTGGCTGCAAGCACAGTGTGGGATCCTTCATCATTTTCCTGATGGATCTCAGCTTTACAGCAGTATTGAAAATAATCAAATCTATTAGTTAGGGAACATGGGTTGAAGCAGGAGTGATTTTCTCTTCAGTATTTTTCCTAGGGTATCACACTTAGAGCTCTGTCTTCTTCATGCTTGGGAAATCCTGCCTGAGGTGCAGGATTTTCAATATTAGTGGAGCCAGAAAATACTGGAGCTCATGGAATCACTGAATGGTTTGGGTTGGCAGGGACCTTTAAAAAGATCATTTAATCCAATCCCCTGCCCTGAGCAGGACCCCTTCAGCCAGGCCAGGTGGCTCTGAGCCCCACAGGGTGATCCTTACACTGTTCCTTGGAGGCTACAAAGGAGAGCAGCTGGGGTTTGGTGGTCACTGCCAAGCCCCAGCTTTGTTTGCTCTGTTTTTATGGTTCTGGGCTGCTTTAAGTGTCAACAGGAATGTAAAGTTTGCCCTGTTTGTTTTTTTAAAGTGCAGCCATGATAAAATCCTATGATAGACCCGTAAAGCTTTTGTTGTGAAAGTAAATCAACTTTAACAGCAAGTAGGTTGTAGTTAAGTGCTTTTGAGTGTTGGTATTATGGGGTTTTCCTCACTTGGTTGTAATCCAGTGCTACAGGGAAGTGAGGGTGTTTATCTCAGGGAAATGAGTGGGATTTGCAGCCATTCAGCACCTTCCAGGGTTATTCCATACCTCACCATCCTTTCTGCACTCAGAGGAGCTGCTCTCAAACCCCTCAAGGAGAGGAGAGCGCAGAGGAGCTGCGGGTTCAGGCTGGGATGGGGAAAAATGGGAAAAAAAGCCAAGCAAGAAACTGGGACACGAAAAAGCAGGAGCAGTGGGAACATGGCAGTACTTGGCTCTCCTGGCCGTGCTGAGGGTTCCTCCATGGCTCTTTGCCATGGAACAGGGGTGGGGATGTGAGAGAGGAGAAAGTTGCCAAAGGTCCAGTGGCCTCAGCTGCAGTGGCTGAGCCCTGGCTCGGGGGGTGACCTTGCAGCAGGGTCACTGAACACACGGTTCCAGCTGGCCCTGTGCTCTTGGCCAGCGCCCAGCAGCTATTTTGGGAGGGCTTAGAAGGGACAAGGCCTTGGCAGGACCTGTGGGTTTGCAGTGAGCTCTGGGCTCTCCCTGCAGGGGCCAGCGGGCATCATGGAGCAAGCAGGCTGTGGAGGAGCACACAGGGCTCAGGGACAGCCCAGGGACAGCCCTTGTGCCCCTGGAGTGGCTCACAGGGCCCAGGGACAGCCCAAGCTTTTAACCCTTTGAGCGAAGGTGCTGGAGGTGTGCAGGTGGATTTGAAGGATGGCACTCATCCCTTGAAGGGTTTCGCTCATCCCTTGAAGGGTGGCACTCATCCCTTGAGGGGTTTCACTAATCCCTTGAGGGGTTTCACTCATCCCTTGAGGGGTTTCACTCATCCCTTGAGGGGTTTCACTCATCCCTTGAGGGGTTTCACTCATCCCTTGAGGGGTTTCACTCATCCCTTGAGGGGTTTCACTCATCCCTTACAGGGTTTCACTCATCCCTTGAGGGGTTTCACTCATCCCTTGCAGGGTTTCACTCATCCCTTGCCTCAGTTGCTCCCTGGCCCATCCACAGCAGTGCAGCAGGAGCTGGGGCAGCTGCAGCTGTTCTTGACACTCTGGGCTTGGCCAGAAATTGCTTTGGGGAGGTTCCTAAAGTCAAGCTGGGCTCTCACTGAAGGGTCCCCCTTTGCCCTTATGGGAAAAGTAAAGCCTGGGCTGGATCCTTGGGGGGTTGTTGTCCCTTTTGGCTGTAAATGAGTGACTTGAGATGACAACAGCTACAGGTGGACATGGAAATGAGGATTTATCTTCCAAAAGGCTCTCCAGGCTCCCACCCCAGCATATGTTGGGGTGGGAGCCTGGAGATGTTGTCCCTGGTGCATCCTTCCGTCCTTCTCTCCAGAGACAGAAACTCCTCCAGTGCTGTCTCAAGCCTCTTCTGGGATCTAAACCCCCAGCAGATCTCAGGAATTCCAGCAGCAAAGCAGAGATGCTCAGAGGAAGCCCTGTTGCTTAGAAGATCAAGAGCACTTTCTGTCCAGCATAGTAGGAAGGACTGATGTCAATGGTTAGCAGCATCATGTAATTCCTACAACTAGCTCCCAGTGTTACCTTTTCTTTGTTTTCCACTCAGAATCTCTCATTATCAATGTGCAAATACAAGTTCCAAAGGTGCTGCTGGCACATGGACAGCTGGTGGGATTGAATCCTTTCCATTTCCCAAACTGGATCCAAGTGCTTGCTTTAATACTTCACCTTTTCTTTATTTTGAGGGAATTTCTGGTCTAAACCATCGGGCTGTCAGTGGTCAGTCTGTGCTGAAGGCAGGTTTGCACCCCTCAGTGCTGGTGTGTTGTGGACAGCCTGGCTGCTGCTCTGGTGGGGGTCTCAGGCAGCAGAATTCAGGCTGTCCCCATGCCAGGGCTGTCACTGCAAGTCGACAGACTCATCTTTAGCCTTGATTTCAGTATCTCATATTCCAAAATGTCTTTACAGCCTCTGAATCCCTCGGGGCAATGTGAAGTTTGAGCAGCCTCCTGCCCAGATGGCTGATATCAGCAGCTCTCCCCTGGCAACAGCATCCTTCTCCTTGGGTTTATTTCTTTTATCTTTTCAATCAAAAAACGAAAAATCCAACCAAAAACCAAAACAATGAAAGCTGTCCGTTTCCTGGAGCAGCTCATTTGTTTTTTACTGCTGTAGTTTGTTTCTGTTTGGATGGAAGAGAGAAAGATAAATGGATAAAGAGGACAGGGAGGGACCCAAAGGAGAGCTGGAATGGGATGTTATCCCTGGTGCATCATTCCATATGGCTGGAATGTGTAGCTCAGAGGTGAACATCCCACCCTTGAAAAATAAAGGATATATCCTGCAGCTGAAGTGCAGCACAGGAGGGAGTGCTGGATAATATCAGGAAAGCTGCCCACTGAGCACCAGGAGTACAATTTGTTCCCCACACTGGGCTTAGTAATGGAGCATACTCAAGGAGAAGTTATTGGGGTTTTTTTTGCTACTTTCTCCATGGCTTTTTTTATATTATAAGCTGCAAAGCTCAGCCCTGGGCAGTGGGACAGTTTGAGGGTCCGTATGGTGTCTGAATAACCACCAAACTAACCCTAACTCAGCTTTTCTCCTAGTTCTTCTATCCCTCTCTTACCAAAAAAACAAAAACAAAACCAAAACCAAATAAAAATAAAGAATACAGGAATCTGAGCTGCTCTGAGCAAGCAGTTTCCCTCCCAGGTGCTTCTTTCAGCTTTCTTGGTAACATCCCTCTCTCACCACCCCATATGGCCTCTCCCATCTGCTCTGCCTCTCCCGTGCCCTGGCAGCTCCCACGGCCTCCCTGGATTTGCCATCCCCTCCGTCCATGCCCTGCTCACACATTCTCCCCCTCTCAGGGTCTCTGCATCGCCCTTAGGCCAGCACATCCCTGGGGCAGCCCTGTCTCCCATCCCCTTGTGTGACCATTAGGAGTTTGATGTTGGACCTTGTTTAGCTCCTCTTGAAGTCCCTCCTTGGTGATTGGTGTTCATGGACACAGATTTACCAACCTGGCACTGTGGGAATAACCCAAACAGCCCCATTTTGATATAGAGCAGAGGCCATGCACTACTCTTCTATTATTCTTTCATTGCATTAACACCAGTTCATGTCCTTGCAGCTGCATGTGCAGAGCTCCTGGGAACTGCAAGTGTTTTAGCAAAGGTTTATACTCAAGAGAAAGATGTGCCTAAATCCCCTTGTCCTGTAGTCAGAGCCTGGGTTTTAGGGAGACTGACAGGTCTTTTGAGGTCATTGTTAAAAATCAGTACCAGCTCCAGGTAATGAACCTTTGTTCTCCCTTTTCCTGCCCCCTCCTCCAGTTCCAGGACTGCCCTGGGCATCCCAAAGCTCCTGCAGGGTGGGCAGGACCCATGTGCAGCAGGCTGTGTGTGCCACAGGGTGATGCTGCTGGAACCAGCAGGATGGTGATGAAATGGGGGCACAGTAGCACTGTGGAGAGGCAGTGCTGATGGTGTTGAGCAGGACTGAGGTGCAGATATTTTTGTTGTTTTGGACAGGGATTGTCTGTAGCTGTTGGTGCTGCTGGCTGTGACAGTGGCAGCTGGAAAGAGGGAAAAACAACTGCTCCAACAACTGCTCCAAGCCGTGCTCTGGAGATGGGGCACTGCACAGGGACAGCCTGCCCTCATTGTCACTGCACAGCAGCAGTGTCCTACATACTCCTGACAGAGTGGGGGACTGGGATGACAATTATGAAGTAATAAAATATCCTGAGTTGGAAGGGACCCACAGGGATTATTGAGTCCAGCCCCTGTCCCTGCGCAGACACCCTAACAATCCCACCCTGGGCATCCCTGGCAATGTTGTCCAAACTCCTGGAGCTCTGGCAGCCTTGGGGCTGTGCCCATTCCCTGGGAGCCTGGGCACCCTCTGGGGGAAGAGCCTTTCCCTGATACCCAACGTAAACCCCCCTTACAACACACCAAACAATGACGTGGGGCTGCTTTTACCTATTTGGGACAAACTGGGCAGGACCAGGAGATGGACGTGTCCAAGAAGATGTGAATCCTGCCAGCAATCGAGTGTCATTTCTGATGCTGAAAAATCAGTTGATTCACGCATCAAGAAAGAACTTGGCCCTTGGTTTCTGGGTGCAGCTGAGATCAGCACAGCCCTTGCTTTCCCCGGTGCTTTGTGTTTGTTTTCGAGGTGCTGCTGCTCAAGGCTATCAGCCTTTTTCTGGAGCCACGCTCTGCATGGAAAGAAAGGCATGTTTCATTTTTAAGTTGGGAAAAAAAAAAAAAAGCCACGCACACAAAAAAACCCAAACAAACATAAAACGCAGTGTGGCACAGATTAAATCCATTTGAGACAACTCGAAAAAAAACCCCGTCATATGTGCAAGTCAATAGGAGGAGGGGAGTGGAAGGGGGGAAAAGCAACTGTGACATATACAAACCCTTTAGTGTGCATAGCATAAGATTTTTTGGCTGGCACTCACATGATTTTATTCAAGGGCTGGGAAAGAACTACGATTAGTTAAAAGCTTCGGCAAAGTCTGGAGGGAGTGCTCTGAAGAGTTGGGAGCCGCGCAGAGGTGACTGTAACTCCTCTCGCAATTTCAGACCATTCTTCTGGGGCTCAGGACAAAAGCCTTTTCTTTTCCCTGCGTGTTCAAAGAGACATTTGTCTTGAGATGTTGCAGCTGTGGGCCGCGGGATCGCTTGTTTGAAGATACCCCCTCGTAGACGAAAGGAGAGGCAGCGCACTGAGAAGTGGTAGTATTTTATCGTGTGTGGGTCCCCCCCTTCCTCCTCCCTCCCTACTCCTCCACTGCCATGTGTGGTTTTTAATAAGAAGAAGAATGTGGAGGCAACATTTTCCAGGCAAGGGGAAATTTCCTGTTTCTTTTCTGTTTGTTTAATAAAGTGTGTAGTTGACTGTAAAACTGTAGCTACTTGGTTGTGAGCGGGTAATTCAGGCGAGTGTCAGGATCGCTTCTTGATGCACTTTTATATACTGCAGGGCAACATGTTTAAAGCCTTTTTTTCTGTTTTCCTTTTTTTTTTTTTTTATTTTAATGCTGCATGGCGCAGGCAACTGAGATTAATAAGAATTAGGCAAATGGCTTCTGCTTTTGTTTCGGTGAGATAGTACCAGCCGTCTTGCGGTCACACAAAGGCTGCCATTTAGCAGGGAGCACTCCCTAATTCTCTTGGCAGGGGTGCCATTGGGATCGGATACAAGTGGGTGGCAAAGGGGAGGAGCGGCAGGAAAGGACAAGCAGGCTTTGTGTATTAAAAATGAAACAAAAGCACTTTATACGCGGGGCTGCGTGCAACAAGCGGCGCTGCCTGTGAGCCGGGGTGGAGTTTGAGTTCTCTGTGGCTGAAAAACCTTGCTTTTTTGCCTCTTTTTTTCTTCTTTTTTTTTTTACCCCCCCAGTAAACCATTCCTCCTCTCCCTCTTTCTTAGCAATCTCTCCCCACACTGCTGGCCAGGCTCCGCAGGCGGCTGAAAATGCCTTAAAAAAACCCAAATGTATTGAACAATACTTGCCCCAACTTTGCAGGAACAGCTGGGGGGGCTCTCAGCAAAAATCAGCTTCAGATGGCCTGGGAGGCGCCAAAATTGGGAGGCAGAGCTGATCCCACCCCAGCCCCAAGGAGAGCTGGTACCCAGCCCCACAGGGGTGGCGATGCTCGTGGTTTACACAGCGTTGTACCCTCGGTTTGGCAGAGTGAAAGGGTTAATGGCTGCGATGTTTTAGCACAATTTCGGGAGGAGTGGCTGCTGTTTAATTACTTTCTGATCCCTGGCATACCTCGTCCTCAATGAAGCAGTCGCCTGCAGAACAAACGCGCTGTATGAGCCGGGTGGTTTGGTTTTGCCAGCCCAAATGTGTTGGTTTGGATGTGTTTGTGCAGAGGTGGGAACCACGATGGTTCCTGGATGCAGGGTGGTGGGAAGGCAGCAGGAGAGGTGGGTGAGGAAAACAGAGCACGGTTTAAGCTACAAACCTGCCAATGGTTTTCATTAAAACGTAATTTCCATACATTATGCACTTCATCCTGTACTGATTTGCTTCAGAACTTTCCTTGTCGAGCTGAAATAAATTTCCTCCTTGAAGTAGGAGAAACAGGAGCAGTTCCTGTGAGTACCTCACGGGTTCCAGCCACATTCATCCTCAGTGACTGCACTTGAGTGTGTGGGCAAGGGTGATGTGCCTAAGAAGCCTGTGTCATCATGCACAATTACATCCCTAATCCCAAGCAAAGACGCAGATGCTGCTTCAAAAAAAAAAAAAGGGAAGAAAAAAAAGCTGTGTTTTGTTTGACTTTCAAAGAAGCTTATGTAAGGGCAGCATAATAAACCCGTTATTTTGGGGCTTGGATTAAATGTCAAAGTTTCAGATAACCTGTGGTTTCATCTTCCACCTGCCACACTCACAGGAAGCCACTCCAACCTCTGTGTGCCCACTGCTCTGCCTTCAGGATGGTCCTGGTCCCTGGTGGGCACTGGGCTCCAAGCTTGGGGACAGGGCTGGTGGCCACTGGGACTGGCACAGCCACGGCCACCTTGGCCCTGCATCAGATTCCTTTTAGTTTGCAGTTGTGGTGTGAGGCTGGCAGGTGATGCTCTAAGCCTTGGAGATCATACACATTAGAAAGCATTTAAGTCAGTGTTATAATTCACTTGCTTGTTAACCTGAGAAAATAATCTAGCTGGGGTGCAGTGCTGCCCAGAGGGATTGTGTAAGCGCTCGGAGATTTGGCCATGTTTTTATTCTTGCTTATCTGCTTATCACAAGCTTCTTTCCCTTATCCAGATCGTCTCGGTGCTCTACCCTGCCTACTGACACACTTGCACTCCCATCTGGATGAAATGCAGGCAAATATAATGGATTACTTCCACTAATGGAGACCTCAGTGGGGAAGGGGGAGGGAAGGACCAGTTCCAAAAGCTCCCACCTGTAATGCTGAAAACCTTCAGGTCTGCTGGGTTAGTTGGTTCTTCATTTCTTTAATCACATTCAGTAGAAAAGGAATGGAAAGCCACTAAACCCACTCCATTTAACCTACCTGTTTCCATGGAGTTGTGTTTTCCCATGTAAAATGAGTGTAGCTGTGTGAGTGTAGCAGCAGTGCAGGGTCCCTCCCCAGGACCACGCTCTTGGTGCCCGCAGTGCCAGCAGTGCCCATGTCTGTAACACCCTCATCAGCTGGGGGAGATTCCCCCACAAAATACCCAAAACAGCCTCTGGAGTGCCCTCAGCCAAGCCCTGGGCTTGTTCCCCTTACCAGCGCAACCACTGCATGTAAAAGCCAGAGAGATGTTGGCTGGTAGACCTGGCAGGTTCTTGTGCAGAAGTGGGCTTTGGTAAGGAGCTGGATCTGCTTCTGTGAGGGTTTGGAGACTCAAACCCAGAACTTCCAGCTCCAGCCACCTCATGGTGCAGCAGCAGAAATAAAGCATCACATTGTACCCAGAGCACCTGTCCCCTCCCCTGTGCTCTGCCCAGAAACTGCCTGGGAGCTGAGAAAGGCACCTGAGATATTTCATAAGGTCCTAATATAATAAACACCTTTACTGAAAGGGAGATGTAGAGATTTCTAAGTGACTTGTCCCAAAATGAACCAGTTAATCCCCAACAGAGCAAGAAATAGAATATAAAATTCAGCCTTCTGTGGCCCTTGGTGGTGATCAATTCCTTCCTCATCTCAGAGGAGAATGTTGGGTTTACAAAGATGAACTTTGCTGTTCCCATGAACCTTTGGTAGCTGGTAATACATCAGAGTATAACCTTCTGTGCTAAAGAGCTCTTCAGTGTCCTGCTCTTCCCGTGATTTTCCAATAATCCTATTTTTTGAGTGATTCTCTGTTTGAACTTGTTTTTCTGAGGTGATCAGAACGGTAAAGCCATTCCCTAACAAACCAGGGGCAAAACCTCAGCTGTGTTCCCAGAGAGTGCTCCAGTCCCTTGGCCAGGCTTCAGCCCGTGTTGCTGTCACCCCTGCCCCTGCTGTGTCACCAGGGTGTCACCAGGTCCCCTGCAGTCCCTGGCAGGGACCCCGCTGAGGTTAAAACCCCTGTGTGCCCGCAGGTATCCGCCCGCAGATCATGAACGGCCCCATGCACCCGCGGCCCCTGGTGGCACTGCTGGACGGCAGGGACTGCACCGTGGAGATGCCCATCCTCAAGGACCTGGCCACCGTGGCCTTCTGTGACGCACAATCAACTCAGGAGATCCACGAGAAGGTACCAGGAGAGCTGGGGTGGGCTGGGCGCAGCAGGGGCTGGGCTCTTCCACGTCTGTAAAGCACCTTCCAGGGCCTGAAGGGGCTCCAGGGAGAGCTCAGAGCACCTTGCAGGGCCTGAAGGGGCTCCAGGAGAGCTGCAGAGGGATGAGGGATGGAGGGACAGGACACAGGGAATGGCTTCCCACTGCCAGAGGGCAGGGATGGATGGGATATTGGGAATTAGGAATTGTTCCCTGTGAGGGTGGGCAGCCCTGGCACAGGTGCCCAGAGCAGCTGTGGCTGCCCCTGGATCCCTGGCAGTGCCCAAGGTCAGGTTGAACAGGGCTTGGAGCAACCTGGGATAGTGGAAAGTGTCCCTGCCCATAGCAAGGGTTTGGAAAATTGAGCTGTCTTCCAACCCAAACCATTCTGTGATTGTTTGGTTTTTGAGCAGAAAGTGTACAAAGCTGCACTTTGAGTCAATCAGCAGATAACATCAACAGAAGCCACTGCAGATTAAAATTCATTCAGGCTGTTTCAGGAGCCAGATGTTATTTTGGAAAAAAAACCCAAGTCACTTTATCTCTTTGCATCAGGTTTTTCACATCAATGTTATTAACGTTTCTCATGTTTTTTGAAGTCTGTGGTGCTGCTGTGGCTTTGCTGACACCACCCCAGGTGCAGCTGGTGGCTCTTCACAGGTGCTCCTGCACCTCCAGCAGCTCCTCCCTCTGCAGAGGGAGTGGAGGAGGTTTGGGAATCATTCAGGCAGATCCATGCAGGGTGGATGAGTGTTCCTGCTTGCAAGCTCAACTGCATGTACATACTTCCCATAAAAGTATTATTTTAGATACCTCAAACGAGGTTTAAAGTGATCAGAAATCACTTCCAGGATCTGGGAAAGAGGAATACAAATAGGATCAGTGCTGGTCTTTGCAGATGTTAAATTTGGGGGAAGGAGAATGGGAGATTTTTGTGAGACATTAATAGATGAGCCAGTTTGAGGGGTTTGGATGGGTCTTGGGTTTTTGGAGCACTGAGGTAGGTTATGGTGAGGACAGATGAAGGTCTGGATCTTCACTGAAGGGGACAAAGCCCAGCCCTGTGTGACTGTGCAGCCTCTGCAGAGCTTCTCAGGCCCCCTGAGAAGAGGCAGGGAAGGTGGATGTGACTGGTGTGGCCAGGGTTTCACATGCACAAGGAGCTGGAGGCGTTAGGAGTGTCACAGTCCTGTTCAACCCAACAGACACTGCTGCAGCACCTAATACCTTTCCAAAAGCAGAATTACTGCTGCTTGGAAGCAGAGGGGTTTGCAGATAACCACCTGGAAAAGGGTCCAGGTGAGAGACAAACGTGGTTTTCATCTGCCTGGTCTGCTCAGATGTAGCATCATCATTTTCAGACATTCACCAAGTCCATTCCCAAAGCTGTTGGTGGTTTGGTGACACCTGGCTCAGACAGCAGGTCAGCAGTGAAAATGTCCAACTCCCTGGGTCATATTCCTGATTCCTGAGCTGCAGGTGTCCCCTCAGGTGTGCTGGTGGCTCCTGTGTGTGTTGCAGGTGTTGAATGAAGCTGTGGGGGCCATGATGTACCACACCATCTCCCTGCCCTGACTGCTGTGTGTGTTGCAGGTGTTGAATGAAGCTGTGGGGGCCATGATGTACCACACCATCACCCTGACCCGGGAGGACCTGGAGAAGTTCAAGGCCTTGCGGGTCATCGTCCGAATAGGCAGCGGCTACGACAACATCGACATCAAAGCTGCTGGGGAGCTCGGTAGGTCCCAGCTCTGCACCCTCACTTCTTCCCCTGCCCTTCCAATCCTTTAAAATCAGCACAAGGATCTGCTGCTTCCATGGGACCATGCTGGCACAGCACAGTTCCAGGCAGGACCTCCATTCAGCTCCTAAAGTTACAGGTGCAGTTCACATTTATTGCACATGGAGAATATTATGACAAGAAAACTTGACCATGAAGTGAACAAAACTGTGCAGTTTTAGAAGGCAGCTTTTGAATTCATATCATGTTAAATTTGTCCTGTCTGAATCCCTCATTCCTGCACTGTTCCAAGTTCAGGTGCCCCCTCATACCACTGGATATTTGTATGGCTGTTCTGTTTCTGGCACAGGAGAGTTGATACAGCTTCAGAAAAATTGGAGGAAGGGTGGTTTATTATATTTTGTTAAGCAAGATCAGTCTCTTGATCTGAGCTGGTTCTCTGAGTCATGCCCACTCCGCTGGGAAGGCGTTGTGTTGGATGGTGGAGCAGGAATTGTGTGTTGTGTTGTTGCCACCTCCTTTGCCATCTCCTCAAAGGTGCCTCAGGAGCTTGAAAAGGGCTTTTAGTGTGGATTGCCAAAAATAGGGAGGGTCATGTAAGACAGTGCTGGGGCCACCCAGTTTCCAAACTGGTTTGGGTGGTCACAGAGACTTTTGGCTGCACACCCCCAGCTCCAGGAGCTTAATTGTACCCTGGTTTTAGCAGCTGAGTTACAACAAGCTCTGCTCATCTGATCCCAAGATTCAGTCTGTGGAGCAGCCCTGCAGTGGTGTTTGGGATCTGTTGTATGAAAGGTTATCTCTGGGGAAGTGAAGAATAACAGCCATTCCACCTGAGCCGTTTTACAGAGATAATTGCGATAAGAGAGTCGCAAATAGTCATTCCTAAAAAAAGCAATTCTCAATATAGTGAATTGTTTGCTTTTTTCAAGAGGAGAACAGTGTCTCCTCGGTGTAATGGTTTCTTCATGTTTTTAACTCTTATTGTTATTATCCATTATAACAATGTTCTGAGGCTTTGAACATCAGGAAAGGAAAGATATAACGAATAAAGTAATGGGATACTGCAGCATAATCCTTCTTTTTTTACTTGGCAAATTGGGTGGCCAAATGATGTGGTTTCGAGTAGAAAATGTAATGACTCCCCACAAATGTAGCATAAAGTTTAATTGGTATTGCTTTCCATAAGGTGGTTTTTAAACTGTGCAGTCAATCAATGACCAGTGCCTAAACAACAGTGCCAGGGCTGGGCTGGGCTGGGCTGGGCACCAGTTTGGACCCATTAAAAGGCACCCCCAGACTGGGATGATGGGCTTGAACCATCATTCGTGGGTGTTTAAGGGGCACAGAGTGTGGTGTTTGTGAGGTCCCCAGGATGAGGTGAGAGATGAGAATTTGAGTCCATGTTCTTAGAAAGCTGATATATTATATTATATTATATTATATTATATTATATTATATTATATTATATTATATTATATTATATTATATTATATACTATTACATTACATTATATTATATTATATTATGCTATGCTATACTAAAACTATACTAAGGAAAGAGAAAAGATGCATCAGAAGGCTTAACAAGAATGAATGATAAAAACTCATGACTGCTCAGAGAGTCTGACACAGCTGGGCAGTGACTGGTCATTAATTGAACATAATTCACATGGAACCAATCAAACATTCACCTGTTGGTAAAAAATGTCCAAGCCACATTCCAAAGCAGCAAAACACAGGAGAGGCAAATCAGATAATTATTGTTTTCAGGAATGATCTGTGATATGGGATCTGTGATGTGTGATGTGTGTGTGGGATCTGTGATGTGTGATGTGGGATCTGTGATCTCTGATGTGGGATCTGTGATCTGTGATGTGGGATCAGTGGTCTGTGATGTGTGTGTGGGATCTGCGATGTGTGTGTGGGATCTGTGGTCTGTGATGTGGGATCTGTGATGTGTGTGTGGGATCTGTGATCTGTGATGTGTGTGTGGGATGTGGGATCTGTGGTGTGGGATCTGTGATGTGTGTGGCCTCCGCAGGGATCGCCGTGTGCAACATCCCGTCGGCGGCGGTGGAGGAGACGGCCGACTCCACGGTGTGCCACGTGCTGAACCTGTACCGGCGGAACACGTGGCTGTACCAGGCGCTGCGCGAGGGCACGCGCGTGCAGAGCGT
Source organism: Geospiza fortis (assembly GCF_000277835.1). Classification (NCBI taxonomy): domain Eukaryota; kingdom Metazoa; phylum Chordata; class Aves; order Passeriformes; family Thraupidae; genus Geospiza; species Geospiza fortis. The sequence goes on along the minus strand of NW_005054369.1, from coordinate 1,679,394 downwards.
GGAGCAGATCCGCGAGGTGGCCTCGGGGGCCGCGCGCATCCGCGGGGAGACGCTCGGCCTCATCGGCTTCGGTGCGTGCCACACACGGGAGGGCTGCTCCTGAGGGGCGCAGAGCCTCTGCACGGCCCTGGGGAGGACCCAAAAGGAGCAGTTCCAAACCCAGAGCCACCACAGTGGGTCGGTGTGAAATGGGGAGGACGTCTCACGTGGGTTTTTGGGGAGGGAGCTGTTTGTGAGCTGTGGTTGAGTCCTTGGAGGAGCGCTGGTGAAACACAGTTGTGGTTTCAGAGAGACTGCAGCTCTAGAGGTAGTGCTGGTGTCCTCTCCCAAAAATAGCCCATCCCTGAGCCACAGCTACCCCAGCCTGGCCTTCCTGAGCCACTCCAGCCTGCACAGTGGCAGGGCTGTGTAAAACAGAGCTTAAGTTCAGCCACAGCAGTAGAGCATTTCAGCATTAGAGGTGGGATCGGCAAATTAAATGCAAAAGCTTGTTTAAATGGGGAAACTGAGGCAAGGAATGGGAATGCCTGGGGACAGTCCTCAGGTCCTGCTGGGATCTCAGCCTCATGGATGCAGGGATTTGGCTCAGTTAACTCGCCCTGTCCCTTCCCTTCGGCACAGGTCGCACTGCGCAGGCGGTGGCGGTCCGAGCCAAGGCCTTTGGCTTCAACGTGATCTTCTATGACCCGTACCTGCAGGACGGCATCGAGCGCTCCCTGGGCGTCCAGCGGGTCTACACCCTGCAGGACCTGCTCTACCAGAGCGACTGCGTCTCCCTGCACTGCAACCTCAACGAACACAACCACCACCTGATCAACGACTTCACGATTAAGCAGGTAATTAATTCACCCTCATGTGCCTGGCCAAGGAGAGCTTTGGTGGTGGGCAGGGCTGGCCACAGATCCCTCAGCTTCCCCAGCAGCTCCAGAAGAGCTGCTTGCACCCAGGTGTGTCTCCCCACGGTGCTTAGGGGGAGCAGTGTCCTGCCAGGTAAATGATCCCCATCCCTGTGGTGCAGAGGTGGTGGCAACGGTGGGTTTTGTTTGCCAGCTCCAACCAGAGATGGAAAACCCATGTGCAGCGGGATGGGGGCTGCTCTGGGGCTGGAGCATGAAAAGCAGGATGCTGCTGCAGCTGGGGCAGCATCCTAGGGATGGGATGAGGACAGGAGGGCTGGACCACACAAGGCAGGATGCTGCTGCAGCTGGGGCAGCACCCCAGGGTGGGGGTGAGGACAGGAGGGGTGGGTGCACCCAGCTGACCCCATCCCTCTCTGGGCCGGTGCAGATGAGGCAGGGGGCGTTCCTGGTGAACACGGCCCGCGGGGGGCTGGTGGATGAGAAGGCCTTAACCCAAGCCCTGAAGGAGGGACGGATACGAGGGGCCGCGCTCGACGTGCACGAGTCGGAACCGTTCAGGTAACGCTGCGGCTCGCGGGGTGCCATCGGTGTCACTGTGTGTCCTGGCACAGCCAGGGGTACCCAGCACCCACTGAGTGTCACTGCCCAGCCCCAGGGGACGGTCCTGCTGTTGTCACTCTGCAGCAGCCATCGGTTTAGTCCAGCACTGGGGCTGTGTGTGCTCAAAGGGACACTGGGAGCTTAGAACAACAACCCAGCCTAAACCCAGTGTTTAGGAAAAAACCCAAAACATTCACTAGCCCTTGAGTACAAATTCACTGCACTCAGTGCTGGGCATTTTTGCCTGGGAAGAGCTGGCTTGTAACTGAGAGTGCAGCTTTTCTCACTACAGAAATATTTAAAGAGCAAAAAGTTTGCTTCTACACAAGGGGAACCCCAGTGCCCACCCCTCCCATCCTAGGATCGCCCACAGCCTGTCCCTTTATCCCCACACTGCTGCAGACACCCCCAAACATTATTCCCATGGGAGCATTAAGCCCAACCACCCCATGAGTTGGTGTTTCAGCCCTTTTTTGGCGCATTTTCAGAAGGCTGCATTTTCTGAGCCCTGCACAGAAGCTGTGCTTCTTCTCCAGCACTTCTGTGGCCATTTTGGGCTGACAGGACTGTCAGGCCAGGGAATCAGGGAATTACTTGGGCTGGAAGGCACCCTAAAGCTCATCTAGTTCCAATTCTTTGCTGTGGACAGGGACATCTTCCACTACAGCAGGTTCATCAAGTCCCATCCAGGCTGGCCTTGGAAGGAGTGTTGCCTATGCGGAGGGCAGGCCACAAGCCTTTTGCTGTTCATCTTTCATTCTTTGTTCAAACATGGATTAATCCGTTTGTTTGTTTTGCCCTGCTCCCAGTTTTGCTCAAGGCCCATTGAAAGATGCTCCCAACCTGATCTGCACCCCACACACAGCCTGGTACAGCGAGCAGGCGTCCCTAGAGATGAGAGAAGCTGCTGCCACCGAAATCCGACGTGCGATCACAGGTACCAGCCCCGGGGATGCTGGGCTTGGCTCCCTGGGGGCCTGGAACAGGAGCCAGGAGGAGCAGAGACAGGATTCACCCTGGCCAGGGGAAAGGGTTCTAACCCCAGTTTGCTTCCCAGGAAAAGAGCTGAGAACCCAAAGTTCCCTGTTTTGTTGTGACTGGGTGACGGGTTTTGTGTCAGTTTTATTTTTTTAATGAATGTGCAAATACTGGTGTCTGTGACTGGGAAGAAGAACAGGACAGGGAAGCAGTAATTGCTGCTCCTGTTCCTAGTGCTGACCCACAGACACAGCACTGCATTCCAAAACCAAATCCCAAGGTGTGGGCACAATACTCCCGCAAAAGAGTGCTTCTCTTGTCCTGAAAGTCACCCTCAAGGGAACAGCTCCTCTGAAAGCCAAGTGTTGGGAGTGAGGGTGGGAAGCTGGTCTCCATCCCTGCACCTCAGGACAGCCCAAACACCCTCCTGAAACAAGGAACGTGGGATATTTTTTCCTCCCACCCTTTACACTGACAGACATAGTGGAATTACAAGCATTGCAGCTCATTGGAAGGTGATGAAGCCAGGCCCTGCCCGACACAGACTCACCTTTCTCTCCAACTCCAGGGCGCATCCCGGAGAGCCTAAGGAACTGCGTGAATAAGGAATTCTTTGTCACGACGGCCCCGTGGTCAGTAATAGACCAGCAGGCGATTCATCCCGAGCTCAATGGTGCCACGTACAGGTGAGCGGGAGAACGGGAACACCGGGACCGCTGGGAACATCGGGGACACACAGGGACACTGGCACGGCAGGGCTGGCACAGCGAGGGTGGGCACCCAGTGCTGTCACCCCCTCCCTGGGGACCAGCACTCACAGCACGGGGGTCGCTGATGGGGTTGAGCCAACCCCAAGGGTGGGTGCAGCCTCCCTTCCCAGAGCTGCATCCCTGCGGGCTAGGAGTCACTGGGCAGCATCTCTGGAAATGGCAGGGCCCCCCAGACCCCCCCACAGCTGGATGTGAGTTCTGAACTGCAGCAGCAGCTCTGTGCTCCTGTCCATGAGCAACCTTTGTGAGCCAGGCCCAGCTCACAGGTAGGTTAACGAGCCAGGGGAAAAGCTCCAAATATAGGGCTGTAGTCAGGTGACCCAATTTCCACCTAATCCGAGATTAAGGGTTATTTACTGCTCTCTTTAGATGGCTCCAAGTGTGCTGGTAGGAGACATTAGGCTCAAGGAGCTGGAGCATGGGCTCATTCAGGGTATCACCATTGCCAAAAATACTCTGAGCTACAAAATACCCTGCAGGGCACATCAGGTCATGTCAGGCAAAGCCAGGCCAGAGTTACCCAGCAGCAGAGCCCCAGGACAGCTCCTGGCAGCTCCTGGGCCATGCAGGCCACACGCAGTGAAGGTTCTCCCTGACCAGCAGAATATCAAAACCTGGAAAAAGCCTCCCCTGTTCCCACTCTTGTTCCCAAACACGTGGGCAGTGCCAGCACCCAAGGACGGGCCTTGGCTTCCCAGCTTAACCTGGCTCTGCAGGGAGCTGCAGTCTGGCTAAGCTCCCTGGAGCCCCTGTAAGCTGGCTCAGCTCACCACCTTCACAGGCAGGTAAAATTCCCTTCCAGCTTCCCAACCCACCTTGCCTCAAGGCAGTGGAGCTGCAGGGAAGTGGGAGCCCTCAGGCCTCACATGGCCACAGAGCTCCACGTGGTTTTGTCCTCATTGCCCCCACATCACAGCTGAAGAAATAATTATTCTTCTTTTTCAAACTCACTGTTGTTTCTTGGAATGTGTGTAATTCCCCCTTGGAAAAGCTAGATTAGATCTGAGCCCATCTTTGAGCTGTGCTGTTCCATGAGGAAGAAGCAGCTCCAGGGAAAATTTACAAACCAGGTGTAGGTGCTCAAGGTATTCACACACAGGGATGATGGGATCAGCACACCAGCATTTGGGCTGTCAGAGAACGTTCCAGAGGGTTCCTTACCCAAATTTCCAAAGGAGAAGGGCTTCCCCATGGTGCAGGAGGCTGTGAGAAGGCACAGAACAAGCCGCAGTCCTGGTGGTGTAGCACAGGACACTTACCCAAGGCACAGCAGTTGATGTTTAACTCTGAGCTCTCCCTTGTAACTTAAAAGGAAAAGCAAACCTGGCTGCAGGAGGGAGGTGGGATCTCCATGCTGTGTTTCCTCCACTGGTGGTGGGCTGAGGGGTGTGTGATGAGCTGTGCTGTGACAAACCTGCCTCTCTGTGTCCCCTCTGGCAGGTATCCCCCTGGGATGGTCAGTGTGGCACCAGGAGGAATCCCAGCAGCTATGGAGGGCATCATTCCCGGAGGCATCCCTGTCACCCACAACCTTCCCACAGTGGCACATCCTTCCCAAGCTCCATCGCCCAACCAGCCCACAAAACACGGCGACAACAGGGAACACCCCAACGAGCAATAGCAGATAATTTAAAAACCATTCCATAAACTTAGGACCAAGAGACATTGGAAAAGAAGTTATACATGAACTAAAAGAGAAGAATTTGATACGAAATTTGTAATGTTGATTTTGGACAGAGGCATCATTGATGTTCCAGTGTTCCCGACAAAGCGACAGCAGCCAAGACTGGGGAGAAGCCCTGGAGAAGTCACCTGCTCCCTGCAGTGCTGAAAACTAGGATGTGAGACATTAATGAGCAACTTCTGTTATTGTGTGTTGAGTTTCCTTCATCTGTGCATCAATCACATGAATAAAAATGAATTTCTTTTCCCCCCTCAATTCCTTGGGAAGGACAGGGCTCCTGCACTGTGTCCAGGCCACTGAATTAAGCCATCTTTACAGAGTTAACAAGAAACCATTGTGTGGCTTCAGCCCTCTCCTTTCTCTTGCATCTGGTGACCTCTCCTAACAGGGGGCAGCAGTCCTGGCTTAGAAGTGGAAGGAAAAAAAAAGAAAATACTCCTCCTCCTCCTCCTTTTTGCAGTGGCCAGTGCCGTGTAACAGAAGTTCTCCTGCCAGGTCTAAGTTCCAGCCATTCCAGCTGGGATCTGTGGGATGGGAAGGGCAGAAAGGGCTCCTGGCAGTGACCACTGCCCTCCCAGGCTAAGGAAAACCAAACTGCCAGTCTCTTCTCTGCCCAATACACTGAATAAAGTAGCTGTGCATCCACCTACGCCCTGCAATGATGCAAGAAAAAATAAAAGAAAAAAAAAGAAAAAAAAAAGGAAAAAAAAAGAAGAAAATAAGTATTAAGTTTCACACACTATTTGTACTCAGATATATTTTCTCAGTTTTAAATCTGCAGCTATTTTATCAAGTGGAAAAAGTCTTGAGCTGGAAAGGGTTCAAGAATAATGTTGCATTTCCTTATGTCTCAGGAAACACTTTTTATGGTAACTTGTCAGACTGTCTATGAACAAAATCCACTTTTTTAGACATTGATAAAAGTCTTCTTTTCTTCACGTGATATTTTATACAAGAACACTTCAAGATGTGTTATTAGATGTGACTGATTTTAACAAATCCTATTAGATTTGTATCAACTAGTTACATGTTATATTCATAGTCTTTTGTGAATCACCGCCTTTTGTTTTTAAAGATGGCCTGTTTTGAGCCTTTGTATGGGTACATTCCTGTTTCTGTGACAAAAAAAAGAAAAAAAAAAGAAATCTTGAGCTGTCCCAAACAGACAAAAAAGAAACCAATGGCTATCAGTATGTTTTGGTTTAGTGTGTTACCGTTACTGTATTTGTTTATTGTAAAGGTGGACATTTAGCGTTCAGTGCAGTTTTCAATAAAAAGTGATAAAATTTCTATAATTTCTGAAAGGCAAGAGCTCTTGCTGCAATCTGGGGCTTGGAGACACTGAGAGGTAACCATAAGGTACAGAAACATAATTCTGGTCACACTTGGTGCATATTTACAGTCCAGTGGCAGGGAAAGGTCCCTTCCAACTCAGACCATTCTGTGATGAAGAGATCACTGTGGGTTTCCACTAAGTACAAAGGCAGCTACAACTCAAACAACATTTTCTGTACATTCTCAAGAGCTGAAGCATTATCAAACCATTGGAAAATAAAGCCAAAAAAGTGCTCAAGAGGTGCTGCTGGCTTTGAGCCTCACTGGGCAAAAGGCCTGTCTGTTCTTGTTTCCGCCCTTCTTTAACGACTGTGTCCAAGTGCCACACACATGGAGTTAGATGGGGACTAAAAAAAGCTGAAACCGAAGTGTCCAAGTTACAAAATTCTGTATTTTGTTTGCTTAAAATTAAACTGAAAACTTGGTTACCAGCTTCAAACATCCAAACAAGAGGTCACCTGTTACAGAGTGATTGCTCCTTGTCAGTGCTCAGCACAGCCCAGCAGTGAATTATCCGTGACCTCTGTGAGAAACTGGGATAAAACAGGTCACATACAGGGGTGGTATTTGGGAGACACCAAAATGACCATCAAAACCAAGAGGAAAACATTGAATTGATGTTAAGGTTTAGAGTTGTTTGAAAAACAAACGAGCCCTGGTTCTTTGTTTCTCGATAATCCGGTCCCTCCCTGCGCTGCAGGATCCGTGTGCCAGCAGTGACTCCGAGCTCACAACATGCTGGAGCTTTCATCCAACACACACCTTCCCTTTCAGCCAAAACCAAGGTCAGAAGTGCCACAAGCTCAACAGGAACACAGGTTAAGCCATCCCAAAAGTTACAAGTGCCTGCAGGGAGAACACCAGCAAAACATGCAAAGATTGGAGCTGTGGAAGGGGAAGAATATCATCACAGCTGGGAGATGCCAGAGCACCAGGAGCTGCAGCTCTCAAATGGAAAGTTACTGGGCAAAGAAATTGGAAATGAACAGTTGCTGCTGAAGGTTTGTGGCTGACAGAGCCATGCTGCTGTTGTCCCACTCAGGGAAAGCAGACAGGAAGGCTCTCCTGGGATAATCATCTTTTTCTCCAGGGAGAACTCCAGAGATGTCAAAGTAGCTGTCAAAACAAGCAGCTTCAAGGTGACAAACACTAAATAAAACCTTTTAAAAAGGTATTAGGGAAGTTACTGAATAAAAGGGAGGAAAGGGAAAAGCAGAAAATAGTCTCCACACACACAAACCAACCTGGGTAATGGAGAAAATGCAACTGGGGGGTATTTGCCATAAGCCATGCAGCAGAACTTTGGAAGAATCAGAATTACTAAATTTTAATATATTAAAAACAAAGGAAATACAGGGATTTTCACTGAGGAAGTCATAAATAAAACCAGAAAAAAAATCTTGACCAGCTGTAAAGGAGGTAGCAATGAAAAGCTAAGTTCTGTGATAGGAAAGCGTGTGCTGCTGCGAGCAATATATGAGGAAAATAACATTGAGAAACCCAATTTTTTGTATATATTTTCATGGCTGAAAGTGCAGAACTTGCTGACAAGCTGCAAGGGAGTGTGTGCAGACTAATCTCAGTGTCTGTAAACTTTCAGGTGCGTGATTGAGGAGCCACTGACATACACTGACTGCAGTGCGAGCACGAAGCCGGGGGTTGCAGCTCTTTAATCTACAAGTACAGGAGGTTTGGATTACTCTGATTCTGGAAAAGACACTTCACTGGCTCCCAAAGGGCCTGTGAAGCATGTGAACCTGAACAGACCATTGTACAGCACATCAGAACAAAACCATAATGATCAAGGAAGCCAAGTGATCTAAAGTACCAGGACTGTCCTGTCGGAGCAGTGAGGAATTCATCAGTGCATGCGTGTGAGAACAGCTGAACTGAGCACGGGGACTCCACTGCTCAGGGAGGGCTGGGGGACAGGGACACAATGCAGGCTGCCCATGGACACCAGGAGAGCTGGGCCACTTTGGCTCAAGGTAGACTTTCACACTGGTAATTCTCCCCTTGGGACAAGCTTTGCTTCCCCAAACAAACAGCACTGCCAAAAGAACATGGGTGGGAAGTGAAAACTCCACTTGAGCAGCCCATGGAATCGGGGGCTTTTCCTTCTGTCCACAGGGCAGCTGCTCAGGGGTGGGCTGGGATCTGAAGTTACAGGTCTGGCCTCTGAGAGCTCCTCAAGCTGGCTGAGTTAGGACCCCCATGGTCACAGGACGACACATAAACTGCTCCAGCACAGGCTGCACGCCAGCTCAGGGCACAGAAATCCTCATCCCAGCTTACCCTGCATTCAGCTCCCCTGACAGAAAAGCTTTACATCCTCAGCTAGACAAGGTATAAAAGGATTTCACTGCAAGGTAAGGATAAAGCACAAATCCCAATTTAGAAAGGGAACTTGAAGCAGGATGGTGTGCTCATGAAGAACCCCTGTAGTATCTGGGGTTGGGTGGTGAATTTGGATCACTCACACGTGGCAGAGCAGCATTCATCCTTCACCTGGAAATCTGGGCATGCACCAAGCAGAGGAAATCTAATGGCCAAAAAAGGTGAAGACATAATAAACCTCAGTGGAATCTAGGATGGGAGAATTGCAAAATTAATACAGTACTTCATTATTTCTTTACTTTCGGTGTCGTCACCAAGTTTCTGTAGGAGTTGTGCACGTTTCAACACCATCTAAGCAGCATTTGGAAGAAAAAGCAGCAACTTCCTCAGGGTTTCCATAGCTCTGAACTACATAAAAATAGGTGCTATGGGGCTTCTTTCCAAATTCTAATTAAAACAATTTCATCTACTGCAAAATTTCTTATTCAACCACCACACCATCAAAAGTGCTTTTCAAGACAACCTGAATTGCACTGTATATGTAAAAACTGGCATTAACCTTTAGTGTTTCAGTGAGATTTTTAGATAAACTTTATCCATTACAGGTTACATGGCTAAAGTTATCAAATATAATAAAATTTCTACTGGAGAATATACTCTGAACTTACAGTCTTAGGAACTTACATAAGTTTAAGTATGGCCACATCAATCAACATGCAAGAAATTCCCAGGTTTACATACTGAGAAATACATAACAGTGCTTTTAAACAACTTGAGCATAGATTCTTTCTTTTTAATTAGAACTGCCAAGTGAATTCTCACTAGATTTAGTGACTGAGGAGTAACCTTTAAAAAGGTGTTTTTTCATTTGCAGCAAAGTTTGAGTGATCAAAGAATAAATGATAAAAATGATATAATTTGTAACACAGCAAGACTGAGTTCTGACAAGATTAAATTCTCAATTGTGTTCAAGTTCTCAGATTTCACACAATTTTGTTTAGTGTATGCTCATAGGAATAAAATCTTTTAGGTCACTTCTCTGAATAAATATCCTTATGTATACTGAAAGGAATCTATTAACTATTAGAAGAAAAAATAAAAGGCAAAAAAACCCCAAAAAAGCTTTTTCAGGAAACAAATCATATTACTCAATGTAAATTTAGCTTCTCTTCCAGTTTGTTCCGTAGAGTTTAGGCTTTATTATGTGGGCACAGCAACAACTAAAATATTAGTAAAATAACGAACGCGTTTTTGCTTATGACTTGCTGTGGATATCTGTGCAAACAAAAAAAACCTCTCACAATCTGACCTGGGCACTAGTGAGATTTCACAGGGAAAGGCCTTTCAGGGAAATGTGTCAGAGTATCTAAAAGGTGATGGAGAAGACCAGGTTCTACTGTAAAAGAATCTCAGAGGGAGGAGATATCCATCCAGCTCACATGTGCTTTCAGAAGTGCCCTTAGTTGAAAAATTTCTCTGCAATAATTAAGATGCTGGTATACGTTTCCTATTACACAACCTCTTACACAACCACATGCGGTACATTTATAGACAGATTTACAGTCAGAAAGAAAAATGGGGTCGGTTTGGTTTGGTTGTTTTTTTTTTTCCATCTTGATAATAAAATTAGCTGTTTTTTGTTTCTTTTTCGTGTTTTTATACAAACTGTAGTCCAGCCCACTCGGCTCTCTCCGGGCAGCAGGATGAGCGTTCCATCCTCTCCCCGTGCTGTCGGAGAATCCTTCCCAGCATGTATCCCCTAGACCTGGGTCGCTCCACACCCAACTGCTACAGCACAACGCTCACTCGGGGGCACACACTCTGCGCTGCTCATTTGCACTTTATTCCCCCTCACTCATCGTCGTCATCCTCGTCCTCCTCGCCGTCGGACAGGGATGTGCAGGGCCGGATCTGGCGGTAGCGGTCCAGCCACTTCTCCACCATCTGGGTGACCAGCGGGTGGTTGCGCCGGCGGGAGCTCTTCTGCATGGCCACCAGGACCCCTCCCTCGGTCACGCAGCAGTCCAGCCACTCCCGCAGCAGCTTCTCCTGCTGCTCCTCGTTGCCTATCTTTGGGGCACACAAAACACCAGCAGTGAGAATTCCCAAACGCCCAGCGCCGGCCCGGCTCCAAGCGCGCCCCACTGGCTTCTCCTAATCTTGTCTAGGATTCTCCTAATCTCGTCCCTGTTCTAGGTAGCCACCCCAAAGCATCACACCCACAAAAGGAAAACTGATGCCCGCTGCATTTTTAACCAAAGGCTCTGAAGTACTCTCCAGCTCTTCTCCTCCATTTTTCTTTCTTTCTCTCTCCATTTTTCACGTCTATTTCCAGTACGGCCTTCAGTTATTTTTAAGCAGCTATTTATCTACAGTAGGCACCATATATAAGGAGGGAAGTCCTAACAGAGCTTTCTGGCTTTACAAACACATTTTTGTAAGTTCTCAACATGAAATATTTTCTCTTGTAAAATATAACAAATATGATAGCTTGCTGAAGAAACATCCCTTCCTAGAGTTGAAGCTTGTATTTTTCTCCTTTTATTTACAGAATGCCCATTTTCTGCAATTACTTCAGTTTTCCAGCCCTCCCTTCACCCATGCACACCCTTTAGGGACATGGTTTCATATCTTTATCATAGTTATTAAAGCAAAAATAAGTTGAGTTTCATTGGAAGAGAAGGTGGAAAATGCTGCAACTATGGGCCAATATTTGTGCTTCATCTTTTAGGAAAAAAAAACCAAACCAACAAAAGGCAGACTTCAGTCTTGCCTTAGTGACAAAACCCTTATTTTTGTGTCCTTTTCTAGGTATTCAGATATTCAGTGCTCTCAGGCACAGGGTGGGATTGTTGGGGTGTCCTGTGCAGGGCCAGTTGGACTGAATGATCCTTGTGGATCCCCTGCAGCAAAGGACATTCCGTGATTCTATGGTTCTGTTTCTGTGATTTACATGGACAATGAAGTTACATTCTATTTATGGAACTCTAAATAAGCATCAAATTTGTGGGAAAATACCTTTCAGCATCACCTGGAATGATGGGGAAGGGAACAGCATTAATTAGCCAGAACAGCACACTCCCTGTAATTCTTTGGACACCAAAAACTCGGGGGGCTACAGAGATTGCTGAGCTTCAGTGAGCAGCTGTGACAAAGTCCCCAGCACACACCAGGTGTTTCTTTCTTACCTCTTGAGCAGAAAGGAAGTGAATGTGCAATAATTTCCTCTCGCTGTCCACCAAGGGTAGAAAAGTAACAGTAACATCATCGTCAGTGTTCAAATTAGCACCAGCGCCTCGATTGCCATAGCCGTCATTCTCCATGGCAACCAGGGCGGAGAAATGGCCCCTCGTGTAGCCCAGAGCTATGGGACTTTTCCAACAAAAACTCTGTTCCCATAACAAAGGCAAATACACACCTGTGGGCAAGGAAAGCACACGGTAAGGCTCAGAACTGCTGCTCAACAAGGAGGGATTTTGATACAAACCTTGTGATTTGGGCCAAAGAGAAGCACATCACATTTAAAACATGCATGGTTGGTCTGCACTGACACAGGCCACACTTTGCAGAAGAGCTAACTGTTGTTAATTAACACAAATCAATCTTTGCAATACAAGTTTAAACATAGGAGATTACAATCACAACCACTACATTACCACAGCCCTAAAATTTATGGTCTATAGTGCAGTGATGAACAAAAAACAAGATTAGAAAAGCTGTCTTTTATGTTTGATAATTCTTCTTAAAACTGAGAGGAAAAAAAAAAGATTCTGCATGACAGAAATAAAGGTTACAGTCAGATGTCTATTTTTACCAGAGCAAAAATTCCACCATCTGCTCACAAAACTTATCATTAAAAGAACTCACTGCACAAAATGTTACTCAGCACTGATGTAACCCATCCCAGAGAATGGGACTGCTCATATACAGTACTCACAGATTAAATTAACACACATCAATTATTCATATCAATTAAAAAAAAAAAAAAGGAAAAGGCACCAAAAAGCTGATACTACTTTGCTCAGCTACAACCAACACCTGATGTCACAGATTCTGAGAAGAACTGCACTTCTTCTCATCACCATTTTTAGCAATAAAGACAGCAATTTGCTCGAGGTCTCAAAATAAACCTGGAACTCCTTTCTTCCAGGAACATAAATAATTCTTGGTGTGTACTGCTGCAAGACAACTTAAGCAAAAGCACAGCTCACCTTGTGACAGGTTAAAAATAGCCCCACATAAACTCAAGTGCACATGTAGCATAGCAACCCCTCCTAGTACAGCTGCTGCTGCAAACAGCTCCTCGACAGCCATGGAGAGGGAAGGGCAACGCTAAAATGGGAATCTGAGGCAGGGGTGGCTTTGGAGGTTCTGCTTAAGTGTTGAGCTCATCTTTTTGTACTGCAGTAAAAATTAGGGGGGGGGCTACCAGTATGTAACTGTGCCTTTTTTCCTCCCTCCCTTGTTTTTGAATTAGCAATCAAGAGCTACCTAAAAGTCTTGCCATTTGTTTAAAACTAAGAGTTGCACAAGTTTTTACAACATCTCAATTTAAAGACAGATCATTTCAACACCTTCTTAGCCCTCCCTCTCTCTTGTGCCCATTATTAAGTCTCACTCTAAAGCAATGTTAAACACAAAAGGCAAAGAACACAGGATAAGCATTCACCAGAAAGTTTCAGACCTCTGCTTTAAGGGAAAGAACCAAACATCCAGTCAAAATTCAAATTTACACTGAAGATGACATCCAGTCAAACGTAAGGAAGACAGTCCCTGAATTCCTGAGAGCACAGCTTTGTGACCTTTCAGGACTGAAACTCATCTGTCTGCCTCCATCTCTACACTGAAATTCAGCAAGTGTTTGGAAATCTTCTTTCACCATTGTTTTATCCTGGTGAAAATTCCACACTGATCATTTCCCCAAGACTGTGCTGCACTTTCTATTCCTCCTCAACACTGTGATGAGCTCCACAAGAAAAGAATTTCAAGCATTGCCAGGGAGAATATCTAGTGCTCTTAAGAGTTATAAAAGTCATTCTGATATAAAGCCAGAAGGTCATGTAACAACAGTTGACATGAACACAAGCCACAGAAAATACAGAGTATGGCTGACACCTATCCTGAAGCCACCCAGACAGGATTTAATTTCTCCAGCCTGACCTGATGATCACTTCAAGTCAGTCATTGTTTTTCCAGTTCAATTTTAAAAGCTGTATATTTGTGCCACTAAATACATGTGGCTAGACCAGAAGGGTCATAGCTAGGGCTTTAGAAAACAGATCTTCCACCACTGAAGCTTCAGGATTTAAAGAATTAACAGTCAGCTGGAATCTGGGGAACAAGGAGGCTGGCAATTATGGGATTCACAGCAGCTATAGCAAGGATGACAAGCTAGAACAAGGAATCCCTGGGGAAAAAAAAATCCTGTCAGGGAGTGTATTTTAGGGGTGGTTAAGAGGGTGCTACAAACTGAACCATGATGTTGAACAAGCATTAAAAAAATTCAATTCCCCACTTCTATTACAGAGTGGTTTGGGACAGGACCTTAAACCCATCCAGTTCCACCCTCTGCCCTATCTTCCCAGGTGGTTCCAAGCCCTGTCCAACGTGGCCTTGGACACTTCCAGGGACTTTTCTGGTGGATGTGATGTTAAACAGAGGCAGGGACACCCCAGCACTCCCCAGAGCTCCAGGTGCTGAGCAGAACCCACACACAGGCCCAGAGCAGGAGACTCCTCCTGGCAGCCCACCCCACTCCCAGGCCACCAGCTGGGTTTCAGCTCTGCCAATGGCACTGGATGAGCACACATTGACCACAAAAATGTGGCTGGCCAGGGAGAGGAGCAATTCCAGCTACTGTGACACAGGACTCCAAGTTCACCTGTTCCCAGGGCTGTTTCCATGGATGGATGGATGGGGCTTGTGGCAAGCAAATCTCAAGTTGTAACTATTTGGCTGCCTCAGTTCCTGGAAACCTGTGTGCAGTGCAGTAAAAGGGTGTTCCAGGCACCCTTCTGGTTCACAGAGCAAGAAAATTTCAGCACATTTAGGCCATGCAACACTTGTCTGTCTCGATGTCCAATCTAGGAAATAAAACCTTTGCAAACCACTAAGCCTTGGAGTTAAAAGCAACACAAAGCTGGAGTGACAGATTTAAGTGACATAAGTAACTGTCCCAGCCTTTCATAAACAAAATAAAAGTTAACATCTAAATACAATGACTACTAAACTTTTAGACTCTTCAAAAAAATAATCAGTTACCCTACATGAAGTTTTGTTTCTGCCCCAAACTCAGAAGCTAAGACTCTAAATAGTTATAAACTGACATTAACTGCACAGCTTAATGTTTTCTACAGATCATGGCCTTGCCTCCTTCCAAAGTCACCACATTTTTTTCTTTCAAAACACAAAGATGTTTTGGGAAGTCCTCAGCTAAGCTATAAATAAAGAGTGGGTCATCATCAAGCAGATGTACTTGAGGCCAGGAATATGAACTGTGGGCAAAACAAATGTCCCAACCCACTGGAACACACACAGCTCCTTCCCCAGGTTCTGTTTACAGCTCACTTTGTGCAGATGCTCCCAATCCCCTCTCATGTTTTATTATTTGAATAATAAAGTATTAGCATGTCACAGAGGGGAAAGTTGCCCAAACACAGATTTGGCTTGCAAAGCAGAAAATGCATCTTTAGAAATCTACAGATGTTAAATCTAAGCAAAACTAGACTGAATCATCTTCATATTTATCTTAAGGACAGTCAGGCTGTCCTGAAGACAAGGAGGAAAAGAAGTCAGAAACAACCTGATCAAGCTATGCAAAATTATAGTATTCATGAGAAATAAGTCAGTATTCACACTTGCTGTAAAGTGTGAATCATTGAAACACAGATAAATTTTTTAAATTCCCATTTAAAGTATCATGGAATTCACTTTTACAGGCACCATGCTCACTATAAAATTAAAAACTTCAAGTTTGGAGAGGATTATTTTGTTCTTTCTAATAGAAAATGAAAATTTACCTACAACAGTATTCCATCCTTTTCCAGACAGCCACTTCATGTCACTAGTGATTTCCAGCCCAACCCTGTTGAAAAGTGAGTTTAAAAAAATGAAAGGCTTACCTTGGAAGCGGGTATATCCTAATGTTTCTCCCCGAAAACTCTTGTAATATTTTACTCCATAAACTATAATTGGTCTTCTAAGAATATGTGCAAGTACAAAAATGTGTGTCTGCTCCAAACTCGCTCCAGGCTGAACCAAACACAAAGAAAGACAGAACTTACCATCCTCTACTTTGAAATTTGAAAACAGTCTTCAAATTGAGAGAGAAAATGCTTTTAAGAGTGATAAAGCTTTGACAGGAAAAACAAAAGACTGGAAAATTATTGGAATTAAGGAAACACATTTCAGCTTGTCAGCTGTCAGTAATAATTCTCTGTCCTATTGCCCAGATTCAATGTAATGGATTTCATTCCCCACTTAGAAGTGAAACTCTGCATAATGCTAGGTCTAAAAATAATTCCTTCATCTGTGGGCACTTTAAGGCAAATACCTTTTGATGACAGGAAAAGGGCACATACAAAACAAATCTTGAAAAATAGCACCAAAATCATGTTTATACTTTAAAAAAGGAGCTAAAAATACTCCCATAGCTGGAAGCTTATAGGAATGTAAATCTCATTTTGGAGGGGAGTTATAAAATCTCAGCTTGCTGGAGTTTGAGCAGTGTAAGCTGACAGATTTGGAGGTGTGTTTGGGAGGTTAAAGTGCTGCAGGACCTGGATATTAAACATTTGATTGTCTATGAGCTTGTTCTACAGACTACACTCTAATACCACAATTCTTTTTTTGTGTTGCACTGCTTAGGAGGAAGCTCAAAAATTATAATTTCAAATGAACCTTTCCATATCAGCAGAAGAGCTTACCCAGTAAGATTTTAAGATCATTGGCTTAAGAGGAATATTCTTCCTTCATACAGAAATATCCTTATTCCCAAAAAACTCTTCTAGTTCTGAAACTTCTTTCCAGATATTTAAGTATCTTTTCCAAAAGCCCTCTGACAAAGGAGTTTTCTTACCTGGCTTGCAAGAGAGAGAATGAATGCCCAATCTTCCTGCCACTGTTCCTCTCGCAAGGAGAAATGTAAACCGAAGCTTTGGGAATACCACGATTCCCACTCTTTCCAGCGTGTGTAGAACCTGAAATGTTAGACAGAGAGAGACAGAAAGTGGTAAAGGCAAAAATATTTACTCAACCACCATAATCCTGACAGCAGTATTTAATCTTCATCCCAAGAAGGGGGAAGAAAGAGAGCAAGTCACAGGAAAACTGGATTTTGTTTTTTATCTTCAAGATACTCCATTTATCAAACATCACTGAAGAACCACATGAAAAAAAAAAGCAATGCCTACAGCAAACATGATCCAAGTTCCTACCAGGCTCCTGCCCAGTCTTGCAATAGGTTTTGGGTTTTTTTTTAAGACTTACTTAGGCTTATTTAAGTGTTGATATACAGGGAGCATAAGTAAGACATTCTATTTCATACAGGAGGAGTTCTCATTCTTCTCACACAAAAAAAATAGGTATTTTCTACTTTTAACCACATCATGAGTCAATTAACTTCAAAGTGCTCGCATATCAATTTCCAACAGCCCGTGGTTAAGAGGCAGAATCTGTTTTATACCAGATTTTGGAGCAAAGGGGTGGCAATTCCACATTATATGGAGTAGTAAAGCAGTGTGGATAAGAAACAAATATGCAAAGTGGGATTTAGTTTAGTCATGATATTTTATTTAACCATTTACCAAGAAAAATGACACATTAAAAGGAAGGTGTTGCTTTTTAAAATTTTTAACTCTGTCCAATCACCACACTATGGAAAAGCCATAACTTCATATTAGGAACAGGATTTAGGGAACAGTGCTAAGCCAATTTTTAAACAATGGCCTTTACTGTGAAGACAAAGAAACCATTCTGAAATTTCAGCTTATTAAAAATGTCACTGAAATGAACTCATTTAATTAAAATCTGAGAATATCAGCAGGCAGTGTGTGTGTGGATAAGATCTTTCCTATGCTTTCAGTGAATGTGGAATCACCCTAAAATCTTGGTGTGTAGGACAGCAGCCACCAGCCAGGCTGGGTTTCCTGAGTCCAACTAAAACCTTTGCATGGCTTAAAATTTCTATTATGAAGATATTTGGATAGGTCTGAGCTAATTGACAGTAATATCTACAGGGAGTCTTCTGGATCTATATTCCAGTTGTTATCCAAACACACCAACACTTCCACCTTTGAACCTGATAAAACATTTTGCCTGTTTTCTCTCATAAATTTCTAATAGTACTTTGTATTAAATTAATTCATTCCCAGGTCTCCTGAAAGAAATTTAATCCGATTCTGGGGGAAAGAGAAGAAAAAACAAAGCAAAACAACAACAAAAATTCCCACACCACCAGAATGAGAGAGAGAGCGCCCAGAAAATTCAAGGGGAAAAAGTAAAAAAGGAAAACGCCAAACTACTCCATAAAGCTGGATTGTGAAAGTGTTCTCCTAAAGAAGTTTCTTCCCTGAGGTAGTCAGACAAGATTTTGATCTCATTTAAAGCAAACTTTTCAGGTTAACACAAGAGAACTGAGTGCATCCATTAAAGAGTAAAATTCTGAAAGTCAGCTTAGGGCATGTGCCTATTCTCTAGCAAAAGCTAATGGTGGAGTACAATGAGGGGCACTTCAAAACACACTTTTGTGTAAACTAAAAAAGTGGAGTTATTGAAAGGTGAGTGGAAAAGGCTCCACAGGCCAGAGCCTCTGGGAACTTCACTAGGGAGCTTTTTCTGAGTACCAGACACAAGACTGTCTCTGGTAAATAGATTTTTCTTTGTTCAGCATCTAAACAAACACAACAAAATGAGGTCAAATGAGTTACATGAGTGTTTTCTGTCTGACTATAAAAATACCCATTTTTAAGTGTCTTTGTGGAGGCTTTGAAGAATAATTCCACTAGATAAAAGTTTAAGCAGGGATTGCATTTAAGAGCCTGTTCCAGTGACGACATCACTTCCTATCAGCCACATGTCCTAGTCCACAAAATTAAATGTATCTTCTCAAATGGAATCTATACAGCACTTATAGGATGTACAGAATGATCAATTTACAACAAAATCTGGCTCAAAGACTTGTTCTAAAGACTTGTTCCTAACAAGAACATGACTTGTTCCTTGAAGACTTGTTCTTTCTAGTCTGAAGACTTGTTCCCTTGAAAGAGTACATCAATCAGTTAAAAATTATGGTTCTAATAAGGATAAAGATTACACAAATTCAGAGTAAAATGAAAATTCTGTCTAGACATAAACTAAAAAGCTTAAAAGATTGAGTAGCCTCTAAGTGAGAGTTATGTTAAGATAGAGCAGTAAGTCAACCACAATTAACACCAACATTTTGGGAGATTTGGTCCAAAGCTCAGTACTTTGCAGCATGTTTTTGGATACCATGTTTAGTTCTGTTATCATAAAGAACAAAACCTGATCACTGGATATCTTAAATTTCTGTTCTGGCCTCATGGGAGCTGCCTGTGATGCCAGGGACATTCCTGCATGGTTGAGATGGACACTCCATGCTGAACAGCTCCAAAGCAGTGACAGATCCTCTCAGACACTGGTTCTTGGGAGAATTGCTTCTGGAGCACAACTTTCTGGAATTCAGCTCTGGATGCTAATCTGGGGAGTTCTCCCTCAACAGCACAAAATTTACTTAGAGGTATGCCTAAATTAATCTTTGTTGTTGACCTTCTGTACAGCAAGAGGACAGGGACAGGCTCTTTCTGCACTATGTGCTGACAGTGTTTCTCCTGTCCTTGACTACAAGAACATCAAAGAAATGATCATCTGTGACTGGGATTATCAGTCTTTATCAGCTCATCCCTTAGTCCAGGACACCCTGGAGAGCTGCTGGACACCACTGGGGGAACAACTAAGATTGTCCCTCTAGCAGAAGGAAACAACCACAGTATCCAACTAAAGAAGGTCAGTGCAAAACAAGAAGAGTTGTTTTACAGAATGATAAATCAATTTTATGGCCAAATGACAGAACCAGTTAAATGTCAGCACTCTCTGCTTTACTACCATTATTTTAGCAGACAGAACAGGGATAAAAAGAGCAATCCTGAGTAAAGCTGTAACTAAGCAGATGGAATGAAAACACTGAAAAGTTTAGAAAGAATAAAAGGCTATCTTCTACTAAGAATCTTCTGCACAGCTCCCACCAAGCAGCAAGGCATGGCATGTGCATGATTTACATGGCCAGGACACAAACTGCAGCTGCACTAACTGTGGTTAGTGCATGCCTGACAAGTATAAAGCATTTTAGTGTTTGAAATGCCATTTGCTGAGCATCACACACCATCTCTGAGTTGACAGCATCCAAGTTTCCAGCGCTCCTATTTAAAACATGAGATGAAGATCCCAGCTGGGACCATGGGGACTGGACAGGTTTGAGGAGCACAATCCACAGGTGTCTTAGGCTGCAACGCACTGGGGCTGTGTATTCTATCACCATCTGTTAGAGGTGGGGCAGCTCTCTGCTGTTCATGGGGCAGTTTTCTTTATCTCTCCCACAACCAATCCTCCCTCCAGGAGATCTCTTCTGTTCACAGTCAGTGAGTGTCCCTGCAGGGCTGATCCAATTCCACCATCCCACTGGGAGATGCTCCGCCCAGGGGAGGAGCCAAGCATTCCTACCTGGATCCAATCTGAGCCTGGAGCAGCACAGCAGCCTTTGCCCCCTGCATTCCCAGAGGAGCAGCTTTCTGCTGCCCGGCATTGCCAGAGGGAGCCCAGGCCCATCTGCAGCAGCCCTGGAGCTGCAGAGGAAAACTCCCCCCTTGTGCAGGATCCCTGCTCCAGCAGCAGCACAGCTGGCCCTGCAGGAGGGCTGAGCCCCCATGGGATGGGGCTGTGCCCCCCCCTGACACACAGGGGGGGCAGCTCCTAGTCTGACTCTGGCAGTTGTGGGGTTTTTTTTGTACTATTGGATCTGTATTTTCAATTTTCCTAGAAAAGAACTGTTATTCTGTTATTTCTATTCCCGTATCTTTGCCTGAGAGCCCCTTAATTTCAAAATTATAGCAATTTGGAGGGAGGGGGTTTGCATTTTTCATTTCAGGGGAGGCTCCTCCCTTCCTTAGCAGACACCTGGCTTTTCAAACCAAGCCAGCAGGGAACTGGGGGTGGCTGGCTGTGGGGTTTTGCTGCTGCAGCAGGTGCAGAAGCTGGCCTGACTCACCAGTGGGAGCAGTCGTGTAAACTGTCGTGCAGAGCCTTGCGCAGCACGGAGTCCTTGTCGTAGATGCCCCAGGTGGCCTGGAGCACGGAGTCCAGCAGGCAGTCCCCGGCCGTGCGGTTCCAAAGTGCGTACAGCCTGCTGTCCAGGCGTGTCCCCAGCTCCAGGGACCAGTTAATGATGGGAGACTCCTCCTCCAGCTCTGCAACGGCACAGCCAGATCTTAAACAAGCTCTTATTTATCTCAGAGAATTCAGACAGCACAATAATGGCATAGTCTCAGTGATCTACCCCTTTGCATGAATAAAACTCTGCTTCCTTCATACTGCAATTGATGCCTCAGGTTTTAGCTTTTCTATTTTTCAGAGTCTGTGCTGCTTCAGTGTGGAGTTCTGAGCTTCATATTAGGGGATGGTGAGCTCTGTGCACAGAGCAGGGAGACAAAACAATTCCTGCTCCAGCTGGGCACCAAGGACAAATGACCCAAATCTCAGCCCAAGAGCACAAACACCGTGGGCTGGAGAGAGAAAAACAAGCAGGGTGGGACTGCAGGGGCTAAAGCTGGAATGGGACAATGAACTGCAAGATGCAAATGGAGCAGAACTGATCCCAGTGACAGACCCCGTGCCCGGCCGTGCATTTTGGGGCCATTTTGGTTCATCTTGGGTGCAGCCCTGGCTGGGCTCTTGTGCTGCCCAAGGTGGATCCATGGAGGAGATCCTTTGAATAAATCCCTGCTTTATTCTTTAGCTCTGTCCAGCCTCTGTTCTAGGGCAGCCTGCACAAGGCATCAACATGAACAGGTCAACTACACTGGCTGTGGAAATTTCTTCTACTGTCAATAAAATAAACCAAAACCAAACCACAGGTCCCACATCATTTGTTTGAGAATTGTTACTGAAATGAAAAGACTTTTTCAATTTTCTTTAAAAAGCTTGTGACTCAAAACTGACTTTTAAAGATTTTTTAAAAGCTCTACAAACATGATTTCTACAGACTCCATTCTCGCTCTGCCTCATAAACAGACCAGAAATGTTAAAGTTAAAATAATTTTACATAGGCATGTAGTGACAGGACAAGGGGGATGGCATCCACTACCACAGAGCAGGGTTAGACGGGATGTTGGGAAGAAATTGCTCCCTGTGAGAGTGGTGAGCCCTGGCACAGGCTGCCAGAGAAGCTGTGGCTGCCCCATTTTGGAAGTTGCTGGTTTGGAGCAACCTGGTCTAGAAGGTCTTCAAGGTCCCTTCCAGCCCAATCCATTCTGTGACTTTATGAATTCCAGGGTGAAGATCCAGTTGAAAGCATCCCATCTCTATTTAAAACATGGACAGAGCCACGTATATACAGACATATGCAGTCTGTTTTTAGTAAGAGACACATTCTCTAATGAAAAGCCAGGAGTGATCCCAGCTGTTCTCAGTGCATTTACCTTTCTGAACATCTCTGTCAAGTACTTCATCAAATAATTTTTCCTGGACTGTGGGCGGTAAATCTTCAATATCTGAAAAAATAGAATACAAATCCAAGAGTCACTAAATGTTACTGTAAAAGAGGCATCAGCAGCTGCTGCTCAGGAGAACTCACAGAACAGCTTTTGCCCTATCAGCCCTAACACCTCCTCTGGAAAGCTGCTGTCATGTGTGACCCAAGGCTTTGCAGAGCTGCTGAGGCAGGTTTGCATCTCAGCCTCACTGTCACACCTCTGATGCAGAAAGGATCATCACAGCATGCATAGGGTAAGACTGGATTTCTCTGAAGGAAAAAGTGGAGAACCACTCTGAGGTGAGAAATTTTAAAAAGAGTATTTTTACTTTCAACCCTACTGTATTTTAGCACAGCTTTAATCCTAAGCAATGTTCTTCCACCCATCTGGAATGGCTTCTCCTCTGCAGTCTATCCCAATGGACAGGTACAGTTTGCCAAGGGATGTGTTCTTCTCCAGAATGTGCCATTCCCTTTGTGATCTCATTGAGGCTTCAATGAAACAGTTCTGAGGACCCCAACAGTTTGCAGCAAATTAAAAAACAAGAAATGCGAAAACTATTGAGCTATGCCATAGAAAATTCCAGTACTGACAACTGCTCCAAGAGCATTACAGACAGAATTTGCAACTACTTCATAAAAAAGAAGAAGGGAAAAAAAAAGTGGAAAACTGTATAATGGGCAGAACTGTTTTGTGACTGCTGTATCATTTAAAGCAACAAACACTGTCACACATTCTAAAACTCAGCATGTGCCACACAGTAAATATTTGCTCCTGGCCTGCATTCCAAAAGAGGATAAGCAGCAAAGGGTTGCCAGGCAGAGCAGCAACCAGAGAAACTTTGTTGGTTTCAGCACAATCATGAAACTTAAACACGTGAAAGTTAAGGCAGTAATAAAATAGGAACAGGAACACCCAGCACCCCTTCAGGCACTTTAGGGGATAAGGACTGGGGCCTAAGTGGTATTTCAAGGACACAAAGATCTCTCTTAATTGCAGTGTGGTAGCTGCCAGTCCTGCTCAGATGTCCAATACCCCAGGGCTTTTAAGCCCACATTTAGGCACATGAGTTGCTACTGAAGCACATTAATGCCTGGTGCAGGCAGGGTGATGTGGGGTGGTCTTTTTTTTTTTTGTATGATTGATTGGGGCTTTTTAAGCTAAAACTGCACGCAGTGACCAGTAATCAATGTAAAAGCTTTGCTCTCTAATATCCAAGCATTGGCTTTTCAGGAGGATCCAATCTGTTTATCTGAAAGGTCGAGTGGAAACTGGTTCCTAAACTGCAATGTTCAGGTAATATCTGAGCAGGACTGTGTGATTTATGCTTCTATCCTTGGAAAAGCTCTCTGGAGCCAAACTGCAAAAAATGTGCAGTTGGCAAAGTGTGAGGAAAGTAGAAAGTCTCGATGCACAAAAGCTTTTGAACAGCTTTATTTTTTAATTACTAAATGGCTATTTATTACTAAATGGCTATTGCATGAGTCAAAAATCTGCACAGTGCTTTAAGATGTCTCTCTTGATAATACTAAACAAATTCTTAAGCTCTGGAGAGAACATTTCTCACGTGTTATGAAATCCTTGTTGCCCCTTTCCCCTCTGTCCCCTAAAAAGCAATGAAACTTTACTCTCCCAGATACCCCATGTGCCTCTCACACATGACCCACAGAGTACAACTGAATACAGCACCTCAACCAGGTGCACAAGTGGTAAATATTATCCAGAATTTTGTAGAGGAGATGAGGTAACACTCAACCAAAGGGGTTCCAAATAGAATCCTTGCAATGTTTTATAAAAAAGACAAACACGTCTGCTGATTGGCACAGTTTGCAGCTGCACGTTTTCTGACTAGTGGTAGCACTTCTATTAAAGGAAACAGCTTTTGAAGATTAAAAGTCTTCTAATAGCTCCTTGTTAATAGGTAAACATTCTCTCGATCTCAGAGCACCTCAGAAGTATTCAAAAAGTGCTATTGCTACAACTGGGTAAAAAGAACAGCTCTGGGCATCAACAGCAAGGACTGGAAGCTAAAATAGCCATGTGAAAAGTCACATCACAGACCAGAAATGTCTGGGCTCTAATCTTCACTTTAAATACAGCCTTTCCTTACAAAACACCACTTTTCTTCCATTTCTTCATGTCTTAAGTAGGACAACAGATGCTCAGTTCACAGGAACAATGTATAGACTGAAGTGTGCAAATACTGAGTAATCAAACTCAACCACTAAATCTGACCTAACAAAATAGGTCTTCATAAATAAAATTCTTAATAAATTAATTAAAAAGGCTCTCAATGAATAAAACCTCCACACACATCACCACCAGAAAGTCAAAATACCTAATTTTCAACTAGTGGCCAAGCAATAAAATCTTCCAGCAGGAAGAAGGGTTTTGTAGCTACCTGCAGGCAACGTAAACGTCACGAGGTCAGTCAGAAAATAGCAAGCAAAGTCTCCCTTGCGCTGATGCAGAGATGCAGCAATTTCACGGCGGATCTG